>NC_046663.1:77520117-77589896 GCF_010883055.1 Belonocnema kinseyi
GTGGATTTTATTGATGATTTCGGGAGTACTTGCTTCTACGGGCCTTCCTGAACGTGGTTCGTCACTTATTGATGTACGACCACGCTTAAATTCATTTACCCTTATTTATAAACCGTTGCTAAGGCAGGGGTAGATGTGCCATGAACTGAGTCCAATTCATTTTTTATCTCATATGGAGTTAAACCCTTTAAATGAAAATGTTTGATTACCGCTCTGAACTCGTTTTTTTCATTTTTCTTAACGAACAATTTTTTTTTTCAATTGGTTATAAAAACACGTAAACTCAGAAGATGTGGACTGTGACTGCACCATATATCTAGTCGGTAGTGGTGCTGACTGAAAACAGATGATTTGGAGCGATTCGCGCGCCATCTGTTGGTCATTCTAAGGACTTATTGAACTACCCTCGTACCAATTGATCGTTTTTATTTGCTCTTTTATAGAAAAAAAAATATTATTCCTATGTCTGAAAAATTTAAATTTGTATCAGGCTGCAAAGTGAGGCTCTTATATGAATTTCCTGCGTTGGACCACCTCTTCAATCGCTGCTCCTGTAAAATGAAAGTGCCGCGCGTTAGGTCCATTTCTTCGCAGACGGTAACATTTGTTATGAAAAACCCGCAATTATCTGACATTACTTTAAGAGAAAATACTTCAATTTTCACATTGAAAATAAATGGGCACACCCCCATTTTTACGAACGAAATTTTTAGAAGGACGAGACAAATTACAAGGACTTCTTAAGATTAATCCCTGGAATATAATGGATACATTTGAATTTTATTTCGTCACCCCAAGTCCCTTCCAGCTTTTCCCGAAAACCACCCTCGAAATCAGAATCATGTATTTCGCGGTATATTGGTCATGAATATTACTTTTGTGTATGTTTTTGTCACCGATTATTTTAAATGATCGCTCGAGTAAAAATGCTTCGACTTGAGTTCGACTTGGTTATGTCTTGAGTTCGTCTCCAAGATATCGATGTTTGGCTGCGTCTTAAAACTGAATCGAGACATAGGCCTTCGTCTTACTTTTGTTGCGACTACAGGTAAAACGGCTCATAAATGAGATTAAAATTGATGAATGAAAAATTTTTAATAATTAAATTAGATATTTTTAATTCAAAAATTCAGAATCGGTGAGTCTCAACGAGTATTACACTTAAAAATTTTCTTCACAACCATAAAAATTGTAACTTTCTAGAAGGATCTCCTGAGCCGCTAGAAATACGTAAAAACAAACAACATTTTCGGTATCATCGTCAAACAAGCATAATACTAATAATTATCCGTGAAAAATATACAAGATTTTTTAACCATTAACAAGGCTATACGCTCGAAGTTATAAGCCGCACGTGTTGCAGTCATAAAAATTCGACTCAAGAGATAAATGTATGTCTTCAAAACATAAAGACTTGTCTCAAAGACATCAATTGAATTATGGCTTCGTCGCAAAACTCAGACATGCTCAAGTAGAACGTTTAGACTTCAGCATGTCTTGATTGGCGGCAATTCAAGTCGAACTCAAGTCGAAGCATTTTTATTCGGGCAAATACAAAACTTTTATTTCCTTCTCCTTATCAATAATTAAACGTTTAAAGCGTTTTTTTTAACATACATTTTCTCCTTTTTTTCACAAATTATCAGTACTCTTACAACGAGATATGCTGATTAGATTATTATAAAAAATAGGTAGGTTTGATCTAATTTGCTTTTAATGGTTTAATCCATTTTTCTTTTTTTTTTAATATCACTTTAGACTGGAATAATACAGAAAATTGCAGTTTCTTGGAAAATTTTCAAAAAGTTAATAGAATCCTGGCGTGTCTGATATTTTTAATACATACCCGCCATTTTTAAACAATTTTTGTTTGTTTAAACAATTCGTTTTCACGAATTATACCAAAATCAGAACTTTTTTTAATTCATCGTGTTGATTATTGATCTGAACTAATTAGTTGACGTTAGTCAGAAAAGATATACATTTTTTATGTTCTCAAGAAAAATATTCTGATAAATAAAAATCCTTTAAAAATTGATAGGAAAGTATTGAAACTACCAGAAGTCTATTAATTTGGTTGAAATTCCGCAAAAAAAGCTGTACATGTTTCTCTTATTTAAGTCAAAAGTTACAACTAAACAATATCAATTTGATTAAATAATTGACAAGGAATTAAATTGATCTTTCTGATTTTTATATTTCCTAACGAGTTCGTTTCATCATGAGGATACTAATAATTTCCGAAATCATTAAAAAAAAAGTATTGTTAACACTAATAAAACTAGTTTCAATTATTTTTAATATATGATATATACGTAAAAGTTTCTAATTCCATTTGAGAAACATACACAAAAGTAATATTTGTGAGCAATATATACCACAAAATCATTGATCCTTGTTTAAAGTTGGCTTTCAAAGCATGCTGGAAAGGCTTGAGGAGGTCAGCAAACAAAAATCAATGCATATTTATGTCACAATCGAGGAGTTAACTTAAAAATGTTATGTGAGAGGCACTTATTTCAATATAATGTACACCTTTTAGTCAAATATTCGTAAAAATTAGGGTTTCATTCATGTATTTTCAAAGAGAAAATTAAGGATTTTGGCGGAACCCCTAAACCTTGCCTTATAAAAATAAAAAATAAGCATTTTTTTGTGAAGTTCACACAATCATTTTTGGGAAATTACAAGTTGAACCTACAACTAGTTTTTAAAATTAGAATCCTTAGCTTCGAAGGGAATATTTCCCTTGAAAAAATGAGTCACGATTTTATGAAATCCAATCTTTTTTTTTAATTTTTAAGAGGCAACAAAAAGAATAAACTTAATTTCAATAAATGTTGTTAATTAATTTTTCTTGTAAGTTTTAAAGTTTTTCATACAAAATATTATCCTTGTCATCTAAATTTTTTTTTAAATCTTCGAAAATATCTCGAAATATTTTTTAATCCCTTGATTCATTTAAATAAATTCATTTAAATATTATATAATCACTTTCAATCCTGTGAAATGACATAATATCTATTGATATTCCTGAACAATGTTGAAGTTATATGAAACCTTTAAAAAATAAAATTATTTCTTGAAAAAAAGATCCTACTCCTTATTCACTACAATGGGAAACAAACCACAAAACTTCCGATTTCCGGTCAGATGCTTTTCCAATTAAGCTATTAGAGGGATTAGAATAAGAACTCTTTATTCAAGAAAATAACGCTAATTTTTAGCTAGGTATTAATGTTACAAGTAATTATTTAAAATAAATCTGTTATATCCTCAGCGAATGTTACCTTACCGACAGTAGACAACCCTCCAAACAATGAAAGCAGAAAATTCACAATATTGATCAAGTTAAGAATCTTCAATAAAAGAAAATGATTAACGTCTTAATCAGACTAGATGGAAAATAATTTTTTCAAATTAAAAATAAAAATTATTCCTTGAAAAAAGATCCTACTCCTTCTTCACTACATTGGGATAATACACATGTAATTAACATGTAATAACATGATAATTCCCAATGTAGTGAAGAAGGAGTAGGATCTTTTTTTCAAGAAATAATTTTATTTTTAATTTGAAAAAATGATTTTCCATC
The DNA here is from genome assembly GCF_010883055.1 of Belonocnema kinseyi. NCBI lineage: Eukaryota > Metazoa > Arthropoda > Insecta > Hymenoptera > Cynipidae > Belonocnema > Belonocnema kinseyi. The sequence continues at coordinate 77,523,713 of NC_046663.1, forward strand.
TAGTCTGATTAGGACGTTAAGCATGTTCTGTCACTGAAGATTCTTGACTTGATGGATATTGTAGATTTTCTGCTTTCATAGTTTGAAGGGTTGTCCACTGTCGGTAAGGTAGCATTCGCTGATGATATAACAAATTTATTTAAAAGAAAACTTTTAAAGTTATAAAGAATTCATTAAAAGGCCTTTTAAGAGCCTTTAGAATCCGTAAATACCGTCAAATAATTTTCCGGATAGTAAAAATAAAAAACAATTAACTTCGTTTTTAACTATTTTTTGATAGAATGATAGGAAAAAATCGGAATACCAATATAATTATACCATTATGAAGTCCACAAGCTATTACGTATTTTATGGATGGACCCTAACTTCCAATTACAAGTTCCCTAATTGTTATATAACTCAATTAAATTTCAGCTCACTAAATTCGTTTTAATTCTGTATGAACTTGTCAATCTAATTGAAACTCAGCTCGAAGTGTGAATGCACTGACTGGATATATTTGATGTTTGTTCGCGATTTCATCAGAACCTATTCAATTCCAAAGCAAAGTTACGAGAGTGCATGTGCTAGTTCTGAGTTGGTCCAAACTACTATTTATGATCACTTTTGATTCCAGAGTTACAAACTCCAAGTCCAAGAAATGAATACAAGAAAAGTTAAGTGAGAACTTCCGACGAAAACAGGAAAACAAAAGGAAAGATGCAAACATTCGCATATCTTCAACAATAAAAATAAGAGAATAAAGCGAATTTTAGAATAACAAAGCTAATATTTTCATTCAAAATTTTTTAGAATTAATACATTTATGACAGAAAATATGTTTTTTCATGGAAGATAGTAATTAAATTTAAATTATTTTAGAAAAACGGTAGTTTTATAGATTTAAGGTAGTTGACGAGCTAAAAATCAGGTCTTCGAAAAAAAAGTTTTCTTTGATGTGAATATTTGACATAATATTTTCAGTAATTTCTTATGGAAGAAAAAATATTGTTTTGAATTAAAATAGTTCAAAACATACAAAAAATAGTTATTTTAACAAAAGCTTTATGATTAATTTTTTTCTTTCTGTCGCTTATTACGAATTTGTTTTAAAATAGTTGTATTTTAATAAGTGAAGGCTGATTTTTTCAAGTAAAATATTCCTTACAACTTGACAGTTTCTAATTTTTGCAAATGAGTAACTAGTCTTCGAATATAGCTATTTTTTTAAAATGAGTTTCTTAATAACAAAAAGTTTTCAACGATTTTGAGCCACAGAAAAATTAAATTTTATAATTGGAAACAGTAGAGATGTAAAAAACTATTTCCATAAGAAAATAAACAATTATTGATTAAAATTTAACCGGTTTTTAAACATGTGTAAGAAGCGATAGCAAGAAAAAATTAAATTGAAAAAAACATTGTTAAACAAGTTTTTTTGTTTCGTAAATTTTTTAATAATAATAATGTTTTGTTTTCCAAATTAAATTATCCGTGATATGATTTTCATTCTTAAAATCGTGGAAAAAATTTTCTTTCATAGATCTAATTTTTGGAACGAAAACTACCTTATACTTAAAATGATTAAAAATGTCTGCATTCTGGATTTAAAATGTACAAAATTTAAGCATTTGTAAATTGAATGTTTCAATATTGAAAATATCGAATTATTTCTAAATTAGAACTATAAAAATTTGCAAAATTTCAAATTGGAACCTTTATTTTTAGATCAGTTAAGGTTGAATAATTTAAAAAATAAAACCAGTTTTTAGATTCATATTAATAAGACAACATTCAACGTTTCCGTTTCTTAATTAAGTATTATGAAATACTAATTTAGAAACGATCATAATTGAATAATTTAAGCAGTGTGATAACAACAACATATTTTATTTTTTTAACCACCCGAATACACGTACAGACTTGATCGTTGTTCTGAAACGAGCATCAAATTAAATAGATAATATACACACACAAATTAGTTTCGAATTAAACATTTTTTAAGTTTTGAAACTTGCGAATCAAACAAGTAGAGAGTTTTCTTATTTCTTGTTAAATTTAAAATTCCTAAAAAACAATTTTAATGCAAAAATTAATAATTCTAACTTAAAATAAAATTACATTAATAAAAAAAAGTTTGGGCATTATCGCTGACGTAAAAATCAGCTGACATAACAATTGAAATTGTTGTTTCGCGAAACCGAATAGTTAACGCAAATAATAAAAATTCGTGGTAACTTCTTAATAGTAATGAAATTGTCCCATTCACCTATTTTTTTCATTTGGAGTAGTATAAATCGTTTAGAGTCAGATATAAAGGGTGTCGTTTTAAGGTGCAATAAAGGGTATTAGTATAAGTCATTAAGCCAGCCATATGATATTTTAAGTAGCATAAATCAATTTAAGTCTGCCATTAAGGGAGTCAGTCTATAAAACGAGATTTTTTTACAATGCAGCATTGTAAGTTTTGAAAAAAAAAACATAAGATAGAATTCCGCGATCCCTTGGAGAAAGAAAATAAAAACAGTTGTTCACGGTGAATGTTGATGACAATTTCATCAACTTTACAATTAGCTGCAGAAAGCTGAAAAACCTGCTCTTTAACAAATTGCCGATTAGGGTGGATAATGAAATCCTTATTTTTAGATTCTCTAAAATCTTGAATTAGAAATTTCTTTCTTTTTCTGAGAAAATTATCCAGTTTTTTACAGATTTAAAACCAAATTTAGCGGCCGCTATGGAGGTTTTTATGCCAAAAATTTATGTTTTTAAAGTTTTCACAGTTTTTTGCCATCATGAAAAACATTTTTTTGATATGTGTATTAACACCCTTAAACCTTTCAGGGGCAGCAGTACATATACGTACCATCTATTTTCTTCTTCTTTTTTTTAATGTCAAGTACAGTTTACAGTTTCTAGCATGTTCACTTTCATTCTCAGACCCTTAGCGATCGACGCTTCGTAATTATTTGAAAAAAGTGTGTCAAATTGTTCATTAATACATAGGTATTAACATTTGAAATCCAAAAGACGTGTTTTTTCGAATAAATTCAACAATACTCTATTCGAAAGTCGTAGAGATTACAAAATTTTATTGTCAAAGATTTGACATGTTATGTCATAACCTATATTTTTCGCAACATTTTCCGCAGGCTAGTTTTTGCGAAAAAATTTTGATTATGTCAAAAATAAAAATTTTGTTTGAAACAATATAAATGCAAACGCATTTGAAATTAATTGTGTATTGTGATACAGTATAGTTTTTGAGTGTCGCTAATTACGATTCTAAAGCCAAAATTGCAAAATTCATGATGGCGGATATAAATTGGCGAAAAACCGAAAACCTATAAGTGACCTTTAAAAACCTTTAAGTAACCAGTGATGACAAGAATTAGTTTGACAGAAGAATTTGCCCATGAAAGGAATACAGTTTTAATATGATGATAAAGTTATGATTAAGAGGTCAAATGCACTCCTGAATTTTTTTAAATTATGAAACTTTTAGGAAATATCACTCACTTCAGGGACAAGAATTTCTGCTCTTTCAGAAAAATCTAAGCAATTCTTGACCTATAATTAAATAATAACTTTTTCAAAAAAGTAAAAAATCGATAAAATCTATTTAAAGGGAAATCTGTGGTAACTTACTTTTTATATTTACTAGCGTAATCAACTGCATAAGTAAATAACTTTTTATATTTTGAGTTTATTTATTTTTAAGGTTATGTAAATATAATTTTTCCTAACATTATTGAGAAAATTCAAAAATATTTTTGGAGATTTCAAATCTGTCAAATAAAAATTTCAACAAATGAAAGATGTATTCTCAATAAAGATTAAATAGTTGATAAATCGAGCAAAAAGATAATAATTAAAATAAAAAATAAATTCAATTCAATTTAGAAAAAATAAACAAAATTTTATACATTTTCGGAATTCTTTCAAAGTTAAACTTTTAAGGGTAGTATTCCAAATAAAATCGTAGTAAAATTATTTGCAGTGATTGCTATTTTTATATTGTTTTCATAACTATTGCATTCATGAAACTCATTTGTCATAAAAAAATCAGTTTTTAGCGTAAAAGGTCTTGGACCACCGATTAAAAATTCCTTTTTATTTCATAAAAATTGCACCATTATTTCACAACGAGTGAAGACGAAGTTGTTCTGAAACGAGCGTTGTTATTAAAGTATTTGTAGCCTGAATTATTTATGAAAGCTCAGAGTCAATGGAAAACCCCGGAAAAACGAAAGCACCTAGAGCACTTTTCAACTGGCGCCACGTTGCCTGACGGATTCACCCCTTTCCTCTATTCTCCGACAAACTTTGGCTCAAATTAATTTTGCAATTCTAACTTCTCAGACAGACTATTTTGATGGAGGGAGTAGCGCGCGCAGACAGCATCTCTAGTAACGCAGCCGATTTCGCCTCTACTTCCGGTTCAATCTTCCGGCGCGGCGAGCTACGAAACATCGGATTTTCTCAGCTATATTTTCTCGCTTCTGGCTCTCCATTTCTTATTGGCTAAAATTCGCTGCTGGCGCGAAATATCGAAGGCTCACCGCTGAAGTTAGATTGGATGGAATTAGCAGCGAGCGTTTTTCTTTTCCTTTTCCCCCCAGCTTCGTTCTTTTTTCTTTTTATGAGCACCGTATGACGACTGAGCTAATTTGGTGACGCATACACTGTTATACTGGAGAAATGTTTAAGTCTTAACCAGTTGCTACAAAAGTTTAAAATGAACTGAGCCCATAAATTTGTAACCTAATCTTTCGTATTACTGCCACACATTTTGCCACCGAGCAAATTAACTAGTATGATTAAACGAAACTTTTACTTCCTCAGGTGGAGAATTTAATTTACGGAAACGCATATATAAAATATTGGATTCAGAGAAAGTGACCTTTCGCAATATTGCTGGACTGAGAAATGTAAGAGTGAGTGCACTAAGAAATAATGTTCAAAGTCAAACAAACCCATTTTTTATATAGGAAAAAACAAATGTTTGCTTGATTTAAGGATTTTTTTGTTTTTCCTTATTGTTTTGGTTTCAACAAATTTTTGATTAGTTTAAATAAACCTCTTTTTTAGATTTATTTAAAGTTGTCATTTACATTTAATATTTTAAAAATCAATGATAGATTTTGTTCAAGTGAAATAATTATTTTTTTACACTTAACCACAAAACTGAGCATTCTTCATACAAATATGAGGCAATATGAGGTCAAGATCTGGCGATCTAGCCTGAGGAAAATTCTAATGAAATGAAAAATCTAACCAGGGCCCGGTTATATCTCCAGGCTTGATCACCCAGTTTGTCCCAGGCTTATCCCTAGTTTATTTTCGACTGCTTGCCATGCTTTGTTTTGCTAATTAAAAGTCGAAATTAAACAGGAATATTGCTCATTTAAACTTAAAGTTAATCAGATAATTTTCATTTTCCCATACCAGACTTTTATTTAAAACATTTTCTCCAATCTGATACGAATTTCCAAATTGTGAGATTTCATTCATTATGTCGCCGGATTCTGATTCTTTCTCATCATCTGCATCATCATTATCTATATACAATTACTTCTAAATTTATGTATGTCATATTTTTAAAATAATTTTAATGTTATTTTATTGAAATTTTTTTTTAAAATCCTAATGTGAAAATATCATTTATAATTAATATAAGCACTTACTTGCACTCTCACCGCGTAATTATGGCATACTGCCGATTGCTCGATGCCTTTGAACTCTCAGAATGCTTGTTATTTTCGGCATTTTTATGAATTTAATTTCAATGACTGCCAGTTTGTAAAGTTAGACTATTTGTTTTCTAATTTTCTAAGCTTTAAATAGTTTCTTCTAAGCAACACATTTTTTTTAATCTCTAAGAAGCAAAAATGGCAGAATTTTCATAAGCATAGATGTAAATACTCACAATCAAATGTTTTCAAAAATCCAAATAAGGAAAAGAGGAAGAAAAAGAACAAAATTGTAGTTGACCATCTTCAATAGAATGCTAAACAGCAAAATACACAAAAATTAGTTTTTAGAGTTTTATAGCTCCGGGCAGAAGCCCTTATAGTTTCGTTCGGGTGTCTGTTCATCCGTCTGTCCATTGCACTTTTAACCGGTAGGGAAAATGTGAGGAATTAAGGGAAGGGAAGATAGGGGAAATAAGTGGAGGGAAGAAGGGGAATTGAGTGAAGGGAAGTAGAAAAAGTGAGGCGAGAGGAAGGACAGGGAAGGCCAGGGTGGGTTAGAAGAGGTAGAGAAAAATAATATGGAAGTAAGGACCTATAATGAAGATCTGAAGAAAATGCGTCCGCTTTATAACTTGAAAAATATTATTTGTTTTTTTATTTTCTGAATTTGTAACAGTTTCATTTAAACGACCAGTTGAAAAGAAAAATAAGCTTCAACATGGAAAAGTTAAAATATTTTTATGAGTAAACATATAAATACTCCCATTCAAATATTTTTTTAAATAAAAATAGACAGAAAACAAAGGAAAGGAAAGCAATCTCCATTTATGTTCACTAACTTCTATATTAAGGATTTCCTAAAGGAATCTATTTTAAAAGAAAAGAGAATGTTGTAAAGTAATAATACTAAACATTTTAACGACAAGGTTTTAAATTGACGGATGTCGTCCATACATCCATCCGTTAAAGAAGTTCAATAGCTCAAATTAAATTTTACGTTTTTAAATTGTGAATTTGATTTGTTATCAACGTCAAAAGTTGAAAAAAACGTGTGCCTCAAACAAGAATAAAATTTTTAACCGTAATTTTATCGGAACATAAAAATATTTTCCAATTAATCTTTGTAGTTTTCAATCCAGCACTGATTTATCTCAAATTTACAAGGAAGAAAGTACAATTAAAATAAAAAAAATACTAAAAAAATCAATTCAGTTAAACTAAAATATATTTGAGGAAAGTAATTGATATTTTCAAAATAGCCAGCTGTATCCATGATTCATGGATTTTCATATCGTTGAATAAACTATATGACTTCGTTAGTTTTAAATGTCATAAAAAATTGAAACTTTCTTTCGATTTTTTGTAAGTATGTAATACCGAAAACTTATATAAATTCGTACTAAACTTTTTGAAAAGTATAAAATTTAAAAAAAGTGCTTTGAATAGTTTCACTTATTTTTATTTTAATTAGACATATTTAATCTTCACAATTTTACAGATTTAAAAAATATAATTTGTTGATAATAATAGACAAAATAAATCCTGTTGCAAATCCCTGCTTTCAATATTTTGCCAATATCATTAGTTCGTTTTTGTCTCTTCTGTAAAATCGTAAAAATGTCGTTCAAGTTCTCATACGATGCTACCTTTCAATTGAATTTTCTTGGTTTATAAAATATTTTAAAAATTTCTGCCATTTTCTATCGGAGGATATAATTTTTTATACATGACAGTATAGAAAATTTTAAATAATCATAATTGATTTTAACTATTTGATTTCTATGGGTATTTACTGAAAGCTTAAGAGTTTTTAGTATCCCTTTTTGTATAATCTTCAGCTTTCTTTCGATCTCCAGATAGTCTTCTTGACTGTCAAGAAAAAGGAATTTCCAGAATCAAGTTGAGAACCTAGAAATGCATGCGGATAAACTCTCAGACGACTTGAAATCCCCGAATTCGTCTGAGATCCATTACGTTGAACGATTTAGTGAATCCCATTCTCGTGACTCACGCGCGTTCCGTTTCGTGTCGATTCCCATACGAACTTTCCTTCGTAACCTTTATGCAGGTGCTGAAGGAAAGAAAATGAAAATGTTTTCGAATCAAATGTGTCTTGAAAGAGGCAAGAGATTTATTTTGTTCTTTTATTGCGATTTTTTACGCGTAACCTGAAATTTTTATTATACTTCTTTTATCGATGCAATGCAAATGAATCTCTTGAGGTACTGCAGTAGTAAAGTTGCTTTTAAGTCAGGCACCGCTTCGGCGAAACTTGCGTGGTAAAGGACCATGCATAAAACACGTACTTTATTCTAAAATTTAGTACGATTTACCCCCCTTTTGTTAGGGTCCGCAAATTTTGATTTATTTGGGAATTATCGAAAAATAAGGTAAGGCGATTTTTTGTTTTACTACTTTCAACCAAGTAGTTGAATTTTCAACCAAATAGATGCATTTTTAACAAATAATGTAATATTTGATATTTTATTCAAGGAGAGATTTCCATATTTTAATAAAAAGTATTAAATGGTAAAAAAAACGAGGTTTAAAGAAAATCGGTAAATCTTCAACCAAAAAAGATTGATTTTCAACCAAACAGTTGCAAAAAAGAATTTTCAGCTAACAAAAATAATCATACGATATTTAATTTCGAGCCAAAAAGAAGAGCTCTGTACAAAAGAATGAATTTTCGAGAAAATAGTTGAATTTCCAAACAAAAAGACGGATTTTCATTAAAGAAGATTAAGTTTCTACTGAAAAAGACGAATTCTTTACAAAATGCTAACATTTTCAATCAAACACTTGAACTCTCAAACAAGAACAGAAATTTTCTACAAAAAAATAAATGTTCAACAAAATAAATTAATTTTTCACCAACTAGCTGAATTTTTAACAACAAAAAATTAATTATCTTCCAAAGAAGACTCATTTTTGACAAAGTCCATCAAATTTTAACCCTATAGTTGAATTTTTAAATTCTAAAACATCAATTTTGATAACTACAAATGGCATAAATTAACGTTCATTACAAAGAAAAATTATTAATACATTTTTTCAGCACATTTTTTACAAAAGAGTGAATTTTCTAACAAACTCTGAAACTTTCATGCCAAAAAGACCAAATTTTCAGAAAAGAGTGGAATTTTTCACCCAAAAATATAAATTTTCCTCAAAAATGTTTTTTTTTCATCAAATATTGAACTTTTCAACCGAAAAGATGAATTGATTATTTATAGTAATAAACTTAATTTTAGTTTATTTAAAGATTTATTTTTAACGAGAAGAAAAATACATTTTCAACAAAATAGTTTAATTTTCATCGAAAAACATAAATTTTCAACAAAAGTGTAATTGTTATAGAAAAATGTAATACTTGATATGCCAACCACAAAATATTTTGAATTTTCAACGACAAAAATTGATTTTCTACCAAAAAAACGAATTTTTAACAAAATATATAAAGTTCAAACCAAATAGTTCAATCTTCAGGTAAGAAACTTAATTTTCAACCAAAAAAATGAATGTTTAACTAAAATTATAAAGGTTATACTAAAATAAAATGCATTTTTAACAAATTAGTACGACTTTCGACGAAAAATTGAAATTTCTACCAAATTATTGAATTTACTATTCAATATTGTTGAATTTTCTAGCCGCAAATACTAATATATAAAACAGTTAAATTTTCAACTTGAAATTGTAATTTTCACCCAAAAGTTCATTTTCAACCGAAACAGATTAAATTTTAAGCACGCAGTTACATTTTTATGCAAAAAAAGATCCACTAATTTATGAAATTGTCACATACACTGTAAAAAAAATCTATTGAATTTTACATCTCTGGTGGATGTAAATAAAAGGACCCACGTGTATCGGAGTAACTTTACGAATCTGTTGTGATATTCCAATTCAGCCGATAATTTTACACCCGAAAATGTAAAGTTCCTTATGTGAAAGAATAAAATAAAATTTATCAGGGCGACAGGTTTCGGACACTCGAAAGCTTAAACTTCGTAAAATTTCATGGAGATTGAAGAAACACAAGCCGGACACATTACCACTTACCTAAAACACATAAGATACTACGGGTATTTTTTTGATATTAAAATATTCCGTAACAAAAATATGAAATATACGTTTTGAATAACCGCATTTTTCCGTTCCAGTAGCAGAAAATGTAAAAGGCAAAATAGGAATAGCTCGAATTCGGTCTATTTTTGTGTGAAAGCTGTCAAAAAATTTAACCAAAGCTGTCAATTTCTTCGCATTAAAAATAAAAATGCTCCAAAATTGAAGGATGAAGGCATCGATAAACAACGAACACGAGAGACGCTTTTGTATTCACATATTATTTGATTAATTATTCTAAATTTTAAATTAATTATAAATACAAAATTTTACAGTTTCCGCCAGGGTAAAATTAAAGATCTTTTATAAAATTAAAAATCTCAATGTAATTTTCAATCACAGGAAAGTGGTTTTACCGACACATGGTATTTTTACACGCTGCGACTGAATTTTTCCTTCTGAATGTAAAGTTAGTATGAGGGAATGTGTAATTTTATTTTTATCGAGTGTGTAATATTACACTGCTGTTCGAGGGTCCTTTTATTTACATCGGTAGAGGATGTAATTTCACATACTTTTGTAAAATCACACAGTGAAGTGTGTGATATTTACAATGATACAATATGTAATTTTCCGAAACTTTGTAATTTTACACAAATCTTTTTTTACAGAGTAATTGAAACGATGTTTACAGATGGACGATACAAGAATGACTTGTTATGAAAATTCCTAATTGTAGAGGTAAAAACTATTCAATATTTTAGTTTTCAAATTTATTGAAGTGTTGATATATTTATTAATAAAAATTGATTCAATGATACGTCTTTTAAAATTATTATTTTCTCTGGCCAAGATTTTAATATTAGCAAAATCAAAATCATGAATAAATTTTTATTTTTTTTACGATCGAAGAAAGAAAACAATTTTGGATATACTGTATCGACAATTGTTTTGTATATTTAAAGTATAATAGTATAAATGAACATTAAAATTAATTTGTAATTTGTAATATAAAGAATTAGGAAGGTAAATAATTCAAAATTAAATAAATTTATATAAAAAAGAATCAGTATATTTGTTTATTAAGAGGTATATTTGTTTATTAATAGATGTAAATTATATACAATATTATTTCGTATTTTCATATCTTAAACATATTCTTCAATCTTTCTGCAAAGTATCATGTATACACTTTTGCAGCTGCGACTAGTTTATAAAGTAATAACTTAGATAAGATCTCTAATTTACTTTTCGTCACGCGAGACTGATTACTGATAAGTACCTTGACTGTTTTTTTAGCATATAGTAACCCGCAGCATGATTAATTTGCATGTGTAAGCAATAAATACCCCAAAGCCGTTTAAATTATCGGAAAAGCGTTTGTATTTTTTACTTTTACAAATTTCATGGGAGATACAATGAAATGTGTTTCGAATATTATGTTCAGTGAAGTGAGCATTCAATGCAATAATTAGTTATTCGATTTGGAACAGTAATTTCGTTTTTACATTAATCTCCACAGTAGGACCTTCTAAAGTTTACGTACAAAGTGTAGATTTACATCTGCGAATTCTAACCAGCAGTAAGCTAAATGCCGAAATTCACAGAGATAATTTTATTAGTTACTTACGCTCGTTGTATTGCCAACCAAAGGTGCATTATGATAATACTATTAGCGTCACGGAAAGGAGAAAGCAGACACCAAAGTTATAGCATATCCCCAAACAATACGATCTACAGATGTGATTTATACTCACGAATTAGTATCACCGAGGGAATGTAGATTTAATTGTACTTGTTGCTCTACTTCCCTGGTATTGTTATTTATCTATATTTCCGCGTCTAAAATGATAACGCGACATTATTTTTTAAACAAATTTTTTAATGTTACAAAATAATAAAGAACAGAACATTTTCAGATTTTTTGCATGTTTTAAACGTAACAGTTCAACGTGACTGTTGATACAAAATAGCACATTTACTAATAAAGGGCCGCACAGGGGGCTATTTTGGAAAATTTATTTTCAGAACCTAATATTTCTCAAATTAATTGACGGAAATGGATGTTCCTTAAAGGTGGTAAAAGCTCATTAATGTACGATGAGGAAAAATTATAAAGAAAATTTTTTCCGATTATGCCGACCTGGAAAATGCAGGAAAAGACCGTCATTTTTTGACCAAATTTACAAGCTTATACTGAAACTAGAAAAAAATTTTTTTTTGGTTCAAGAAACGAAAAATAGCGTAGCACATTTTCTTTAAAAAAAAATCATATTGTACATGAAAAATCTAATATGGACAGTCACAAATCGGAAACATGATAATGACTTGAAAAAGTTGATATCTTCAGGTTTTTAAGGCCGCTTAATCCAGATCTGACGTCATAATTGCAAAATTAAAAATGTCAGTAAAATATGATGAAACAAACATTTAAAAAATTATACAAACTTTACGAAATTGATGATAATTACGTTTTTGAGGTTGCTGTTTCTAAATCTGACGTCACATTTCATGTCACGTAATTTGTCCACCATTTTCCATTTTGAAATTGAGATATCAGGTTTGAATTAGGCGTCCTGAAAAATTCAAAAATAGGCAATTTTGTAAAGATGTCCAAATTTTTCCAAATTTTCATTTGTTCGAAATTCATCTATTTCTTTGAAAGCCTAACTATTTTGTTTCAAATTTGTTTCATTTGTGGTTGTAAGTGTACTTTTATTACTACATGTTAACTATTCCATTTTTTGTCGAAAACGTAAATTTTTTAGTTAAAAATTCATCTATTTGATTGAAAATCCATGTATGTTGTTAAAAGTTCTTTTCGTGTGTAGAAATTGAATCTTCTTACACTCAGAAAAATGCTTACATGAATCAAACAAATCTTTTCTTTGATATAGTCAAAAAAAAAATTTTTTTATTCTGAACAAAATTTTATTAATTCAAACACTCAATTGTTTCGTTTGAAAAAATATTATTTTTTTTCTTCTGAAAACCCATGTTTTCGGATTAAACTATTTGGTTCAAAAATTAACTTTTTGGTTGGAATTCGACAATTTTGACAGAAAATTCAACTATTTAGATTAAAATGAAATGATTTATTTGATTTTTTAACTATTTGGTAGCATTAATTTAGTAGCATTAATTTGGTAGATTAATTTTGTTGTTGAAAAATAATACTTTTCAAGTTGAAAATTCAACTGATTTGTAGATAATTCGTTTTTTTAGTTCCAAAATTGAACATTTTCGTAGAAAATTCAGCTGTTTTGTTCAAAATTCGTCTTTTTTGAAAGGAGATTCATCTTTTTGATGAAAAATTCAAGTTTTTGGTTGAGAATTTAAATACTTTGTTAATAATTGATCTTTTTTGGTTAATAATTCAATCAATTAGTTGAAAGTGAAACTACTTTGTTTAAAATTAGTTTTTTTTTTGGGTCGGCTCTTTGATTGAAAATCTAACAATTTTATTGAAATTGTTTTTCGTTTTGCAAAAAGTATTTTTTTTATCTAAAAATTGAGCTGTTCAATTTTTTATTTTAAATTTATCCTTTATAAGCTAAAAACTAAAATATGCATTCGGTATTAAATCCATGTATTTTGTTGAAAATTCGTCTTTTTGGCACAGAGACTATGAAAGGAATTGACATAAAGAAAATATATCACTTATGCACAAAATTAACAGTTTAAAAAGTATTATTAAAAAAATGGTTAGACTTTAAGTTATTCTTTAAGGAAACACGAAAAAATGGTATATCTGATGAATCACTGATTCACATATGCCACCAAAATGGTAAGATACAGGGGCAGTACACTTTCTAGCACGTACAAAGACTTCCGAATGGAAAGGGTAAAAGTTTCACAGTCATAACTTGTGACCTATGAGCGCTAAGATATTTGTATTTTCTTCATTTCACGCAAAATATTTCCCCCTGTTATTTATTATGTTACAACCTTAGAATATTTACGAAACTTTTTATTCAAAAGAAACGCTTATTCTGAAAGTAGTAAAAAAATAACTCTTGCCCTATAAAACTTATAATCTAATTTTTTAGATTTACTCATAATTTTCGGCATTACAACTTTTTTTCGTGCTTCATCAATGCAGCTACTTAACTTAGTATTTAGAATATGGTTTTGTAAAATTAAAAAGTTCAAAAATATAAATACAATCTTCAGACTTGGATTTCTTAGCCTCTTTTTGGAAAAAAATCCTTTTTTTCAAGAGTCGTAACTTTGTACCTATTAGAGATATAAGGTTCCTTTTTTCTTATCTTTGTTAGGAGTTTATATAGTTTAATGCTCCTTTTTTCGACAAATGGTTGAAAGAAATTTTTTCGAAAGTTTTAAAAGCAAACATTCCGTCAAACCTTTTCCCTGTATTTTACGTTGTTTAGCTGAAAATTTGACTTTTTTATTCTGTTTCATGGTAATTTCCGTAAATAAAACCAAAATGACAAGTTCTGTCAAAAAATAGGTAAATCAAATTTTGTAAGACTTTTAAAAAACTGTAAAAGCCTTTCTTAAACTTTTCTTACCATATCACATATTTTGGTTCAAAATTCCAATATTCAATTTTTTTCATAGTACTTTTGATAAATGTAACCAAAATGACAAGTTATATCAAAAACTAATTAAATTACATCTTTTGCATAATCTTAGAAGATGCACTTTCTTTCTGGAACTTTTTTTGTATCACACATCGTTGGCTCAAAATTGTAATTTTTTATTATTTTCATAATGACCTGAATAACAAGTCCTATCAGATAATGATTCTGAGTAATTTGATCGTACTTTTCAAAAGCTCTATTTCCTTCTCAAGATTTTTTCCGCATTTCGCGTCATTCAGCTTAAAAGTTGCTTTTGTAATTTTTTGCATAGAATTAAAAAAAAATAAAATCAAAAGATCAAGTTTTATCCAAAATGTCAAAGGTAAAAAGAGTAAATATTTGAAAAGTTTTCATTCTACCATTGGTCAAGGAATACTGATTGACGGGATCTTTGTTTCTTTTAGAATACAAACAAACTGTCCCAAAGCTCGATTTGATTCGTCCATTTTTTTATAGTTATCGTGTTTACGGCTAGACGGACGAAAGGACATGTAGACAGACGCCATCGGCAAAACCTGATTTTTGGCTTCAGCGGTCTCAAAAAGTGGAGATCCGTTGAAAAACTGTGGTGTGAAATTTCCGACAATTCCAATAATTTCTCAACCATAATTGAGGAGAATGTAAAAACACGCTTTACCTATTTAATACGGTAAAAGAGTACCCGATCCATGAAAGGCGGGGCAATGCTAGGTAAGTAATTAATAGGGAGAAGGAAACAACTAATTAATTGCTTCCTAAATACTGTGACAGTATTATTTCTCTCATACCGAAATTTTCTTGTTTCAGTGCTGATATTTTTCCGCGTATAGAAACCTTCGCCTTTACACTAAAGTTTTTCATCACATTAATTCAAAAATTATTAAAGCATATATTCTACGAAAATATTGTTTACTTTTTCTATAAATTCAGTGTAATGCAATCAATTTTCCGAATATCAACAAGGCTTAAATTTTCTGTGTTTATTATATACCTACAGGGACGCAAAAATTTTTTTTTTAATGGAGGTTTCACGGCAAGGTACATATACACTACGTGGTCGTATTGCAATCATCATGTGGCGACGGACGAGAAAAACTTTAACGCGATTTACGGTCGACGGAAGGCTTCTCGAAATTTGCATTGCACGTATGCCGAGTGGAAGCCTCTCTCCGGCCTGTTGCTGAATCAGAGATAACACAATAATATTCTGCTGATTTCTTTCAACATTATCTGAGAAGCACGTCAGAAGATAGCACCTTAAGCAAAAAAAGTCTAGAAGAGGTACAAAATATTCAACCAGAGAGAAAGACCAATTTCAATTTATTAAATGGAGCTTATTTACTTTTACCAAAATATTTTTCCAGAATGTATGGAGTGAATTCAGCGCCATTTTTATCATTTTTCAGGAAAGAAAAATAATGTTCCAAAAATCCTATATCCAAAAGGCAAAAAACACGCTCTCGAAATATATAAGGTCTGAATTTATTAAAAATCTATATGAAGAGTTGCACTACAAAACTATATAATCAAGATTTTTATCTGAAATGGTTTTATTGTACAAACCATACCTAAAAATTAAAACATACATTGTGTTGAAAGGATTTTTCCAATTTATCATTTTTAAAACAATAATTTTAATAATAATTATATTATACAATAATTTAAATCTTTAAATGCAATGCTAATTCTTGAAATTATTATAAATCAATGAAAAAAGTTGTCTTATTTTTTCGAATGTTTAGCGAAAATGTTTGTTGTACTGTCATATCGTTATCTTCAATTATGATTTTCTCATAATATGATAATTTGTTTAAATAATACATTTTTATTCTCCTTCATCAGTTCGATATCTCGGGAGGAACTTTTTATTTGATCAAAAAATTGAAAATTCAATTCTTAATCGCTACCCAGAGCTGACTTTGAGAACCCATATTTCCTTCGAATTGACTAAATTTTTTAGATCAGAATTTATCTTCAATATTCAGAAATTTAACATCTTGGAAAATAATTTTTTTTTATTGAAAATGGAATTCTTTATGGCAATCAACACCCAATGCTGCTTCAGTTTAAGGCTAGTGTCAGTTTTGGATTGGCAAATTCCACATCCATTTCCTAAAATCTGCATAACATTTTTAAATTACGTTTAAATGACATCAGGCTGTATTGGCTAAACTATCTCTTCATATAGAAGAAATTCGTTTTTAAAAATATGAAATAAAAGTTTTGAAATATCAATTCTTTGTTAAACATTTATAGTTTTTTGTCTCGAAGAAGCTACAATTATATGGAACGAAAATTTTTTGCTAAATAATAAAAATCCATAATGTTAAATAAAAAAACCTGAAATTATAATTAACGAACTAGAAAATTTCTGAAATTTCAAATAGCAAAAAGATGAAGCTAGTAAAAATATATAATAATGAAGTTGAAATATTCTGAAAGTAAAAGTTAATAAAACTAGAAAAATTCATCAACGTCAATTTTCTGAAACTTCAAAACCATTATTTTCGAATAAAAAAATTATAAAATTACCGAAATTTCTAATTAAATACAGAACTTTCAATATATTTATGATATAGGGTGTCCAGGAGATTCCACAATTTTAAAATCACTGTAACATTTATCTAATATAACAGGACACGTTTCTTTATTATATGAACTTTGGTTAATTTGGAAATTTTAAATTATATGAAAATATGTTTTAGCATTTAAGGTTTCCATACGAAATTCGATAGAATTTAAGTAAGAAATGTAACACGAATCTACTGCGTTTGAAGTAAGTTTAGATTCCATGCAAAACTTGAAAGACATTTTTTGCAGTGTAATATGCATCCTTGCAGTTTTTGATCGTGTTCAATTTATCAAAATAAATTTAAAAAATATAATCGGTACGCATATTAACTACATAATAGGATGCTCCAAAAGTAATACTCAAATTTAAAAGAACTCTATTTTTTACAGTGTATTACAATATTTTCGTATCAAATTTGACATGCCTTTTTGCGACTGTGTTTCCGAATAAATAGTGAATGCTTGGATGACATATGCTCTCTTGTGTGAAATTAAAATAAAGCCCGCTGTTGTGAGTTCCATAGAGTATATTTGTATGCTATATTTTCATGAACATAATAAAAGGGATATTAAGTAACTGACATTATTGATGACGTGTACTGGTTTGTCTACAAGGCATCTTACCAAGAGTTGGAAATTGTAAGTAAATAACTATCCAAAATTCCGTTTTGAGCAAAGAAATTATATATAAACTGTTATTTAAATGTATCAAATTAAAGGAAGGCTATTGTTTTAGGGTACTGTTTCAGTACCTGAAATTAATTCTGTAGTAATAATTTTTTTACAGGATATAAATTAAAATATTTTTGTGAATTTGAAGGAAAAAGTAATTCGTAAACCTATGATGAATTATCTATTGGTAAAATAGGGTATGGCCCAACGGTAACGGGAAACGGATAATTGGATATATCGTTCCAATTAGCGTAATTAGGTAGTTAGTGTAGTCATGTAAGTTACATCCAAATTTCACAATTTGTCTAATTAATCTAATCATTTCATAAAAGTAACTTCTCGCACTAAGCAAATGATGTAGTAATATTCTATCAGTATAATTCTGAATAAGCATTACTTAACCGTAGGATTTATTAATTTTTGGAATATTTTTTTCTGAAATGAAGGGAGCATGTTTAGGAAGCAAGCATAGAAGTTTTGTAAAAAAATCCTTAATATCATAAAAATTATCTTTAGAAAAATATAATTCTCGTCGTTATTACGAAAAATTGCGACAAAATTGAACAAGATAAAAACAGGTGTTTTTTATTTTATTTTCAAAATGTTTATACAGTCATCGAAGAAATGCTCTAGTTTCAATCTAAGAAATATTTTTCAATAGCTCAAATATAAGTATAAGTATGTCTGTTCTAAAATTATATACTTGAAATTTCAAAGGACTTAAGATAATAAAGGAATAAGAAAGTATTTACTCACCATTTTACTCAAATATTTAGGGATTACCATCATATGCATTATCATTATACATCTGTATCCTTAATAGAAGACAAGCAGGTCTTCTGCCAAAATTCTGCTTTAAGAAGAAAAAAATAATAAGAACAGAGATTAGATTTGCGAGAAGACAATGAAGAAATGAGGAGAAAGGGTTATATATATATATATATATGTAGAGGGCTATATATTTAATTAAAAATTTGTCATAAGGACAATCGCAGGATTTCGTCAGGAGCGGGTGCTAATCTGGAAAATTGCACCCGCTTCCAGTGAAATCGCGGTAAAATTTCAGCCACAACCACGTCTCACGACCGTGAGATATATACATACATAGTAAAGAAAATATAGTAAAGAAAATGAATTACTAGGGAATGATGAAGATGGCATATATAAGGATAGAGGATAATGCTAATATTTAGTGTGGGGGCAGATGGGAGGAAAAAGCTGGGAACAGGAGAAGGACTGGGCTATATAAATTAGGGGGGAATAAGATAAGGCAAAAGAGGTAGAGGCTTTGAAGGGGCGAGAATTATTGAGGGTTAAGAGATTGTTGAAGAGAGGATTTGAAGGAGAAGGTGGAATTGTACGAAATCTAGGACTAAATGAGGGGAACCGGGTCATAGGAACGGAATGAGATCGAGAGGGAAGAAAAAGTCAATACTCTAGGAGGAAAAATCGATGACGGGAATGAGTGAAAGAGTGAGAATATGAGGTCTCATAACGGCAGGTATAAAATAATATTGATATATGGCTGAGAAGGTAGAAATAGCGTCAATTGAGGACAGGCATGAATTTTTAGGGAAGATTAGTAAAAGAAGTACGGAAAGAGGAAATATAAGGTGATAGGCATAATAATATGTGATGAGAGGCGAGGGAGGCTAGGTATGGAAGTTGAAAAAGTGAGAAAGTAATAGTAGAATACATTAAAGAAGGACGAGTGATCTGAATATTAGTTGTGGGAGTAAACATTGGTTGTGGGAGAGTTGGGAAGTAAGGGAATGGAAAAAAGAAAAAAAACGTCTACGTGAATTAGGTGAGTTGGAGATTATGCGGGAGGCGTTGAGTATAAGAGTGTAAAGCTTGGAGGGAGGAGTAGCGTCAAGAATGTGCTAGTATTAAAAGGGATTAGATGTGAGTTGTGAGACATCAGAAAACGAGGGGATATAAAAGAATAGCTGAAGTTTAGAATAGGCAGTGTGGAGTCACATGGAGTGTGGTTAACGAGAAGAATAGGAAGAGGGTTGATGAGGTAAGAGAATGTGAAAAAACAAAGAAGGTAGACTTGTGTTTTTAGGATATGGGGGAAAATGAGGCTGAAAGGAGGGTAACTATACGGTTTTAGGGGAGGGTCTTATATATACATAGAGTATGGAGTATAGAAGGTGGAAAGATGAAAGAGTTGTATAGAAAAAAAATAAGGAAGGTTGATAACGTGATTAAAAATTTGAGAGTTATGAAACAAGGTATCAAAAAAAGTATTAGTTGGTTTAACTACAAAATCTTCTTTCCATCTTTCTGATAAGAAATCTCTGTTCAGCCACCATTTTCATCTAAAATAAACGATTTAAAATAAATGTAAACCCCTTTTTCCTTTTTTTTAACACATAATTATTATTATTTAAAAACATTTCTGTGTGGAAATGTTGTCACAGGCTTATACTGCCCAACATGTCGAAGGCATTTTTTGTTAGAGTTGGATCTTTTATTTGATTATTTTTTCACGTTGCTGTCCCAGTATATATCATCAGTCACGGACGCATTTTTATAATGCAATCAAGTGATCTGATGAGAGCAGTCTGCCCAGACATATTGGACAAAGCTTGGTTTTTACCCCATCATTGACGGACTGGGTTGCAGTCAAGTACACGATGGAGGGACCTACAGCTTAAGTTGGGTTCCGAACCACCAGAGCCTGGGTAAAGGTACATTGAAAAATTTCTAGAGGTACCGGCTCAGGGATCGAACCCCGGACCTCTGAGGTGAAGTCCGCGTGTCTAACCAACTGAGCCACCGAGGCTCTTTATATTTTTTTATTTATATATTATATATTTATTTATATATTTTATTTATATATTATTATTATTACACCATTCAGCCATTTCCCTTTCGGGGTAGGCGTGACTCACTCGGTAGGGAAAAGGGGTAGTGTGTGGAAGAGATAGAGATTTTTCAGATTGATCCAGAATTCTTGAGCTATTTAAGTAAATAACACGTTTGTTCCGCAACACTGTTTCAACCCAGGTTGCTGATCAATCTCTCTAGCAATCACCCCAAGCGAAGAACCTCACGAAGTCCTTATGTAAGGTTCCCCACTTGGGTCCATTAGTGGCCAAGGTTTTTTTTCAGGCTTCATTTACTCTACTGACACTCTTTTTATTAACTATTTGCCGCCATACTTTCCTGTCCTGGCATACTTCTCTAGCTTCTTTTATGTCCATGCATTTTTTTATGCAGGCTCTCGTGTTTCTGTGACTTCTTATGTCTCTTCTAACTAGGGTCTCATTCGCACATTCTCACCATTCTTTCCGCGGTCTACCTCTGGGCACGCTGCCATTTACTTCACCTTGATACACTTGTTTCGTTAGTCGTTCATTTGGCATTCTCTCTACATTTCCGAACCATCTTAACCGATTTCTTTCCCATGTGTCTCTTCTGCACCACATTCTTTTAAAATTGTCTCGTTACCTACTTTGCCCATCAGGGGTTTCCCGCATATTATGCGCATGAATCTCACTTCAATTGCGTTAATTTTACTCTTATCTTTTTCTTGATAAGTCCATGTCTCGCTACCGTATAGTACTGTCGGTACAAATATGGCATTATGTATTGCCATTTTAGCTTTATTTGATATATTTTTACTTCTGATAAGGGGACCTGCTCTACCAATAACCTTCTTACCATCATTTATTCGTCTATCTAATTCCTCGTCTATTTTCCCGTCCCTAGTAAATGAGCTACCAAGATATACGAACTTATCAAATTGTTCAATTCTCTCATCATTTAATAGAATATTGCATAGTGTTTTCTCACTCTTTTCTTCGAACACCATATTTTTTGTTTTATTTTCGTTAATTTTGAGGCCCATGCTCTTCATGCTTGCATCTAGTTTATTCAAAATTCTTTGTAAATCTTCGATAGACTCTGCCATAACAACCTTATCATCTGCTAATGCTAACCCACGTACCCTTACTGTTTGAAGATCTACACCCTCTTCGTCGAAGAGAGCCATTCTTAAACACCTGTCCATAAATAATATAAATAACCATCAAGACATAACGTATCCTTGTCTAACTCCTTAAATAATATCGAAACAGTCACTCAGTTTCCCATTCACTCTTACACTCGCTTTGCTACCTGTATATATGGTTTTTATATCTTGTAGGATCCATCCATTGACTCCATACTCTATTAAGATCGTATATTTCTTTTCCTAACATTCATCGAAACATTTTATAAACCCGAATCGAAACAACAACCTTTCATTAAAAGCAAAAGAGGCCACTAAGAAAAGAATATCATACAATCTATTGAAAAAAAGGGTATGAGTAGCAAAGCAAAAGATATGGTTGTCGGATATTTTTTGCGGTTATTGTGTCAGGCACATCGCTCCTTAGCAGGACATTTCATTTCCATACGCGAATGCCAGTCGATCGGAGACAGAAAAGTTTCAAGAGCGAACTTCCAGTGTACTTGCCGCTTGACTTTCGACTGCCAAGAAAGGGGTTGGGTTTGAGGTTTGGGTTGGAAAAAGGTAGTAAGAGGTCGGGGTTGCCCTCTTGCACCACGAGGTCGACGGTAGGCGTCCTTACACGAAGGGATGCTGACACCAAGTCCGGGAACGGGACCAGAACACGATGCCAGTATCGGATGGAACCGGAGCAACAGCAAAAGAGAGGCGCAGAGAAGATCCTCCAGAATCCAGAATGCGCCTGCGCCCTTATCATCCAGAGTTTGTGACCGCTTCTGGCAGTCGGCTCTTCAACCCCGTTCGGTGTGCACGTTAAAACGTAGTTCGCGAAAAAGGAGTCCTCGGAACCACCCTCGACAATTAGTCTATCCTCTTTCTAAAAGTAGGTGAAGCACTTTCCCCTTTGAAATTATCTTCACCAACCCTCCTCGAATTTACTTTCAAAAATTTTATTTAACCTTGTGTGAACCAATTCAAAAGTGCAAAATTTTAAACCAGAATATTTCAGGTGATATTTTAAAAGAGATTAGCTGAATTTAATCATAAGTTAAAATTGAAAGTGGCAGCAGGGATTCAATAAAAAATAATAATAAGGACTGTAACCATATTTTAACAATTTAACTTTCTCTGGAGATTACTCATGAGAAAAATTAAGTCTACTCTATTTGGACCTCTAGATATTTTTAAGCGATTGAGACTTTTCGTTCGCGGCATCATTCCCTCCAGTTTAAATTTCGCGGCTCACTAGATATCAACTCGAGATTTAATTAAATGACCGAGTATACAAACCATTTGCTTAAGATTCATATTTTAGTTATCTTCAAACAAATAAAAATATTGTTATACAAATTCAATCATTGTTGTAATTTACTTCGATAAGACTTTGCATCATTGATGACACGACCGTCAGTGCCTAAAGTATCAAAGAAAAATTGATCTTTCTAAGTTTCTTAAAAATCTTGATCTAATTTTAATAAATTAAGGCTTCTCAGTTTTGAAGTGCTTGTTGTAACTAATCAGTATAGCAAGACTACACGCATCCATCTAATCACATACAATCCGCCACATTTAGCAATTATTATTGAGTAGGATAACGCGTTAGTTACAGTCGATTGTTGCGATGTCGATCAGAATCTAACTTCTTCGATTAACGGCAATTTTCCGTTTGCTCGCTTTCCTTCATGATTTGAACGTGTTTATTGTTCCCCAGGTTCTCGGGAAATCGAAAACTTTTCGACACGCTTTGATTACAAACATAAACTGAAGTGTGGCAGTATAGTACTTTATAACGAAAAAAATGCGAATTTTCAGGAGAGAAAAAAAACGTCTACTCTTCATATATGTATATATGGCATCTTCAAATGTTATCTTTAGTTAGAACAAAATCGTTTTTAAATAGCAATTAAAAATAAAATGTTCATTTTTCACAAAAATGAAAACTTTCTTTCGAGTTATGAGGATGCTTAAGGAGAATAAAAAATATATGATCCAAAAATCATTCGGTCCCGTGAAAATCAAAAGTGCAGATCTGTTTAAATTGTAATTCAACTTTTATTAAAAGTTTTAAAAAAATTATTGTATCTGGTAAATATATTATTATAAAGAATAATTGAGTTGAACATTCGCTAAGATCGAGAATTATTGACATATGTTTTTCAACAAATCGTGAATTAGGAATGAAATCAACAAAACGTATAGCATTTATAAATGTTAACCCTTTCAGAAAATTGATGGGTCGAATAAACTTCCACGAATAATTTGCGCTTTGAAAAATGACACATATGTCACTTCTCTCGGATACGCTTCTCAGCGACGTAAAAATGTATCTGACTGCACGAAAACAAGTCTAGTTTAATAATAACGCAATTATGGATTTTATATGACTTCTTCCTCGGCGGACATCTGCGATGGATATTTTCGGTTGACGATACCCTCAGTTCGAATTAATTTACCCAATTTTTGCCGACTGTTTTCTGCATTAATTGAAACATTATCCTGATGAACGGATGTCAATTCGATTTCAGTGGAATAAATACATTTTGTGACAGAGTAGCCTGAATCAAGGATTTAACGGTTTAACTGATTTTGTCGTTTTAAATAGTATTGAGGTCGACTAAAGTATTTCAAACAAATGTCTTCATTGTGTTAATATTTCAATAATTCAAAACAAAAACTTTTATTCATAATTTAATAGTATGTATTTTGAATAAGTATTGGTCATTTCATTAATTTTTCTTCCAAATTCAACGAGGAATTACAAAAATTTTACCCTGAGGATGTAAAGTTTTCCTGAAGTACAGTGAATTCTGAGGCGGAAGTCCTGGCTCAGTGCCACATACATTTCCCTCTACCATATATCAAATCTTACATTTAGTAATTCTTCATCATAATTACGATTAGTTTGTTCTATTGCGGCAATTATACCATACTGATAAATGTATTTTGTCTAAATTTTGTAATCTTATCAAATATTAATTTTTGATAAATACATCTTTCTAAATTAATAATAAAAAACTATAACAAAGAAAAAAGTTGGATTTAAATCTGTCAAAATTCTCGTGGGACAAATAGAAATTTTCAAATTAAAATCCAGTATTATTTTCAATGTAAAGCGAGATATACCATTTCAAAATACGACAAAATAGAACCCATTACTCGACCATCAAAGTCTGATATTTTTATAAAATGCCTGGAAAGAGTATCAAATTCATATATTTAAACCTAGTGAAAACCTTCTTGCAAATATAGGAAAGCCAATATAATCTGTTAAGGAACTTTAATATAATAATTCTGATATTTGAAATTAGCAATACATGCTTTGAAGACATCTTAATTTAATTTACATAATATATATTAAAAGTTTATTCATAAAAAGTAAATGTACATAATTTCTTTTTAAATATTTTTTGAGCAAAATGTAACTTCATTAAAACTAAAATTCTTTTTAAATTCGCGTGATACTAAAAATTGAAAGGTTTGTACTTTTTCTCATAGCACATTAAGGATGTACACTACGTACAGCAATCTCAAAAGTTTCCTATCTTTAAAATGATTTATAAAATCAACAAAAAAAGTTCTATTATTAATTTCTGTAAATCTTGATAGAGGCTTCTAAGCACACTTCAAAAGAAAATAATTTAGGTCGAAATTGTTTATTTAACAGTAGTTATTTGAAGGTTTAGTTTTCCTTTCTCTTTAGAAAAAAGTTACAATGTTTATTTAATCCTAATAATTAGGGTCTCATTTTATTCTTCGAAGGATTCCCTAAATTTCTATTTGGGTTGATTTTATTTTTAAAAATTAATTAAGAAATCATACAGTTATTATTGTTATAAGAAATCATAGTTTAAATTTTAATTAAAGCCACCCAAATAGAATTGTAGAGAATCCTTCAAAACATCAAATGAGACCTTGATCATTAGGATTTAATAAAAATTGTAACTTTTCCCTAAAGAGAAAGTAAACGCTAAATAATAATAATAATAATTAAAATAACAACTGTTGAATAAACAATTTTTAACTTAATTATTTTCTCTGAAGTGTGCTTAGAAGCGTCCATCAAGATTTACAGAAATTAATAATAGACCTTTTTTGTCGATTTTTTCAATCATTTTAAAAATAGGCAATTTTTGAGGTTGATTGTACGTAGTGTACATACTTAAAAATGTAGCTCTAAGAGAGTGCGGCTAAAGTAGGATACGCGTTTGTCCACATAGTTTCAGAAATCCTGGTTCAAAAGTTTGGACCTTAAAGTTGAGAAATTTCAAGCGATTTTCATTTTTATTTTACGTGTTTTACATTGAAAATAAATTTCATGAGTAATTCGTAGGATTTCAATTAGAAATATTCTATTTACTACAAAGATGTAGGGAAATAAATCTATCAAAAATAATACAATTTTAAAGATAAATTGTGTTAAAGGCTCGATATTTAAAAAATGAAGACACATTAAAAACCAGTCTAAATGCCAATGTTTTTTATTGGAGTGTGCAGCATATAAATATTTCATTGAAAAAATGCTTTTATATGCGTCCTAATAAAAACCTCTGAAATACTATATCATTAATTGAAAAAAGTGGGTAATTTTGTATTTAAAATTTGAATTAAAAAAAGCTGACTTTGCCCATGTTTTTATTCTAATATGAATTTTGGAGGACGATGGGCCTCCTCTAGATATTGTTGAAACAATTTTTTTTATTCGCCTCCTGCAATCCCATGCACTACTATTATTTTTCTTTCACTCCTAAGAAAACCAAAAGTGATTTTGTATCATTATCTTAATATAAAGGTATTTAATTTTTTTAAAGTTGCAATGTGAAATCATTGATTCCGTGGAATTATTTTCTAATGAAACAAAATGACACAGAGTTAAGTTTAATTATTTTAGACAACTTCGTTTATAAATTTTGAAAAAGTACAACAAATTGATTTAATATTTGAGATTGATAGATATCATTTATATGAATTATTATGAGTTTAAGGATTTTTCAAATTATGGGCTAAAATTTCTAATGTTATACTCAAGAAAATTTTGATATCGTTACAAATCTATTTATGAATTTTATTCCAAATAACAGTGAATAATTAGCAATATTTTTGGTTTATATTTTTTTATAAAATTCCCTATAGTGGTAAATATTAATTTACCATACTATTGTATGAGATAATAGTTTTATAATATCAAAATCAAATAAATCGCCATAATAGTCTTTTGCCCTTGTTAAAAAAAATTTTACCTGCTGTGCATATTTATTTTTAAAGGAATTTTTAAATTGAGAACTTCACTTTTATTTGTTTTTTTTTAATTATATTACTTTTTGGCCATAGTGATAATAAAATGAATTTTTTTAGTAAATATGTGAAAAATGTGCAAATGAATTGATTATTTTATTAAATTCCACTTTCTTTACTGAGATAATCAATTGTGGCAGAGATGTTGAAAAACAAATTAATCTGATATAAAATTAATACTTACCATTTTTGAATATGTTTCGAAATGTATTAGCTTGTTGATTCTTATAAAATTGTTACTTGTCTTTGGAAAATATTCTACATTCAAAACAGTAGATTGAAATCCTCAATAAATTTTTTTAAATAAAATGTATTTTAATCTTCTAAACTGTGAAATCTTCATTATGTCCACTGATACACATGAATTCATCATTAACTTCTGTTGGGAATCAACGTTAATAAATCATCGATAGTACTTTTAATAATTATTTTCGATTTTTAACCTAAAATAGTAATGACGCGTGAGTAGACATAAAACTTATGAGACATATTTTAAGGTTATTTTTAAAATCCTTAACTCTAAGATTTTGAAAGCTTGCTAAATTGTGATTTAATATAATTACTTTACCAAAGATAATTTAGGAATAAATGTAATAATCAAAGAAAAAATGAAAAACGACTGGAACTTAAAGTCGACAACTTTTAAAAGATTTCCAGCGATTTAAAATAATTTCTAGAAATTTTAAAAAATTGTAAAAGATTTTAAAGACTTTAGCAGAATATTGCAAGAAATTTCACAGCACTTGTAAACATTGCAAGTGACTTTAAAACTTTTCAAGGCATTTCCAAGAATCTTTCGAGATTTTATGGCTGATGGAAGGATTTTCATGGATTTCAACTATTTTCAGCCGGCCTCGAGGAATTTACAGAGATTTAAATAAATTTCTAAAGTTTTCATTTGGTTACAAAATGATTCATTGGATAATACAATACTTTGTAAGGTTTTAAGTGGGTTCAAAATATTTCAAGGTATTTCAAAAGATTTATAGAGACCCCAAAGTATTTTAAAAGATTCTGAGGATGCTGAAGTATTTCGAAATTTTGTATGACATTTCACAATATTTTAAGTTATTCCTAAAAATTTTAATGAGTTTTACAGCATTTCAAATAATTTTTGAACAACATAAGTAATTTTCGCGAATTTATAAGAATTTCTAGGGATTTTAAAATATTCAGAAATATTCCAATAGTCTTCAAAGGATTTCAAGTAATTCCAACAAGTTCGAAATTTATGAGGGATTTCAAATAATTTTGAAAATTCTATCCCTTTTCATGAGTATTTTTGACTAATTTAGCCCTGTTCGATGCAATACGACTTAGTACCTTATATACGAAAATATTGTAGAAATAGCTACTAATAGAACAAACGAGATCATAAACGATACTTCTACCCTACATTTTTATTGAAAAAATGGATGTTTGCTCGCTGTATTATAAATTTGATTTTGTTTTATTATACTAGTGTAAATATGGCAAATAATGTCCTTACCCTTGCCGAAAAATGCAAATAAAAAATAAAAATTGCAGTATATGAAGACCTGAATAACAGTCCGAGGAGGGCGTGGAGACCTTAAGGCACTTCCTAGGGCCTGATTTTTAGTCTATGTATTACGAATGACGACTTTTCTCCTACAATTATGAATTGTTTGATGTCATATTTTTACTACATAATCTAAAGGGCTATATACAGTCCTCCAAAGAAGGGTTTTTAAAAAAATGGTCTTGTTGTTTTTGTTTTTTAAGTAATTCAAACTATGATAAATTTTATGCGCCTGGGAAGGAGCAATACAACATCGTGAATGTACTCATGGTGAACCTAATTTCGGCGCAAATGGTTCTACATGGGTACACTCACGGTGGCGGTTTGCTCCTTCCTAGGTGCATAAAATGTATCATATTTTCAATTAATTAAAAAAAATCTAAAACCCCCTCTTGAGGGATTGTATTTAGTTTATTAGATTATGTGGTTAAAAATTCATAATTGTAATTAAAAAATTGTAATTTGTAATACATGTACTAAAAATCAAGCCCTAAGAAGCGCCTTAAGCTTAATGTGGGCTGGTGGTTCCCAGGAATCAAAGTATCTTTAACTGACTTTTCGCTTGCAGGACTCTTCAACTCCGCAATAACCAGGAACAAAGCACTCGCCTGGATCATAAACTCTTCCTAAAAGAAAAACCTATCTACCAGAAACTGCTATTATTCTTCAAAGAGACAAAGGATGTGACGAGCGCTTTTTGCAAGATGAAAACTAAGGCGCGATGGCATATTGTGCTGGAAAGCGCTGGCTGAGTGTGCACGAAAAAAAGAAGAAAGAAGAAAAGAAGAAATATCGAAGAAAAGGTCCTCAAGATATGAAGGTGTCCCTAGGGAACCGACGATCCGATCAGGATGAGAGCACTGGGGTCAGATATATCAAGGGCGTAACTAGGGACTTTTTTCAGAAGAGGACTCTGGTTACTAGCCGCACTAATTAATCTCGAGCGCTAACAAGCACCTTGGGATCAGTCGTGGTTAGTAGTGATGAGCCAGAACGTTTCGTTTAACGATACTCTCGAGAGATCGAACATCGATCGAGTGGAGTGCTACGCGTGCAAAGAAAATTGGTAAATGGTAGGTGGTGATCGTCGCGTGGCTAGGGTTAAGTGGTTAGGAAGCGTGGACGATCAAAGGCCTGGACGAAGGAAGTGGAAGTGAGGTGTAAACCCAAGAGAGCCGCTAAATTGAAGGCTCTCGATATCGCTTGATAGTGAGTCTAAAAGACAACTATTACACTGAAAAAGGTCTGTGGTGGTTATAGGTGTGGGAGAAACTGTCGAGTAAATTGAGGGTAGGGCAAATTGATAGGGCTTAGGAAAAGGATAAATAATTTATTAGTGAAGACTAAAGGTAAAGGTAGAAGAGAGTATCAGAGAAAGAATCAGTATCAGAGGAACAGAGATATATATTATATATTGAGAACATTTATTGAAATAGGATAGAAAGATTGGGGATGTAGGAGAAGTGATTTTTAAGATTAGAGATCATAGATATAGCCCCTGGGCCAAAAACGGCTTAAAAGGGAGAAGAGCCAAGGTGATTGAGGCAATTAGCTGGCGATGGCATGAAGACATTAGTGAGGAGCTTCAGGCCCAGCGAGGAGGAGGATGAGGATGGTGGTGGGCATGATGGTGCTTGGCCAGCTCCTGACGAGGATCCTGCTAGCGGCTCATGCAGGTGATCGTCTTGCAGCAGCTCGAAGGATTCTAAGAGATGTGCCTCTCATCGATGGGTAAGTCATACATTTGTTATGCTTTTTAATAATATGTATTGCCTATGTAACTTTATCTTAGCGTAACGCTCTAGGTAAATTAAGCTATTTTTAACACTTTTTCCACCTCTCCCCTTCTTCGTCACAGATCATTCCAGAAAATTTGAAATGATGATGAGAATATTATTAATTATTCACTTTTTAGGCGGATGTCACAAATACGAACACCCCCCCCCCCCTTATGTACAATTTTTTGCCTTGATTTCATTTGATAAATACGAGTACCTAAAATAAAACATCAAACATATATTTTAACAGCATCCACAGCCCAAAATTCTAGCTCTAAAAAGAGAGTAAAACGATGATTTTTTCCGAAGCTAGGGAAATAAATTATTTTAAATAAAATTAATGTATTCGTACCTTAATGAATTCAATATGAGACGCTTAAGATTTTAAGTCAAATTATATTTCATTTTCAACAAAATAGTTTACTTTTCATCCAAAACAAATTTAATAATATACCAAAAGGGATGAATTTTCAACGAAAGAGTTGAGTTTTTAACCTAAAAGTCCAATTTTTCAAAAACAGTTACTTTTATATCCTAAAAGCTGAATTTATGACCCAGAACAATACATTTTTTACCAAAAAACACGACATTTCAACCAACTAGTGGAATTTTCAAAAAATATAAAAGTTAATTTTAAACCAAACAGTTGCATTTACAACCAAAGAGTTTAATTTTCAAAAATGAAAAAGTTCAGCAAAATATTTCAATCTTAAACTAAGTCGTTGAATTATCAGCCTATAAACATGAATTTTCAACCAAATGATCAATTTTTCACACAAAGAAGATTAAACTTCAACAACAAACAATTGCATTTTCAACGAAGTAGTTGAATATTTAAGTAAGGAAAACGATTTTTTTAAACTGTTAAATTGTTCCATTTTCAATTAAATAATTTAATTTGCAAGGCAAAAAGAACAACTTTTCAGTATAACTTTGAATTTTTAATCTAAAAGGAAGAATATTCGATTC
This sequence comes from Belonocnema kinseyi, assembly GCF_010883055.1. Classification (NCBI taxonomy): domain Eukaryota; kingdom Metazoa; phylum Arthropoda; class Insecta; order Hymenoptera; family Cynipidae; genus Belonocnema; species Belonocnema kinseyi. Next base: position 77,554,822 of record NC_046663.1, read on the forward strand.
AAAAAGACGAATGTTCAACAAAATAATTAAACTTCCGACTAAAAAAAATGGTAGTTTAACAAAATAATTATTTTTTCAGACCAAAAAACACAGTTTAATTCAACGAAAAGGAAGAATTTCCATCAAAACATTGAATTTTCAACTGAAAAAGATTTTTCAGTTTGAAAAATTTCAACCCCAAAATATAAATTAAAATAAAGTTAATGTTCAATTAAAAAGTTTCATTTTTAAACTACAACGTATCAGTTTTTTAACAAAAAATGAATCATTAAATTTTCAGTTCAATACATTCATTTTGAACCAAAAGAAAACGAATGTTTAACGAAGTATCACAATTTGTAACCAACATGATAAATTTTTAACTGCTAACTGAAACGGAACTAAAAAGGAACGCATTTCTAACAAAATAGTTCAATCTCCACTTAATAAATGTAACGCTTAACAAATTACTTTAACTTTCAACTAAGTATTTAAACTTTCCACAAAAAAGATGAATTCTCTTTAAAAAATGTAGTAGCTGAATCTTTATCTAAAAATAAACTAGTTAAATTTTTAGTTGAAAAAATTAATTTAAAAAAATATTTTTTAAAAATGGTTTAGTCAGCAAACAATAGTAGATGTTTTAACCAAATAAGATTAATTCTGAATAAAAAATATAATATAAAAATATAATCATGGAAAAAAGTGACTGTCAACCACGAATAGATATTTTTTATTATTATGTTTATTTAATTCAGTTCGCATATTAACAAAAAAAGCGAGAAAATAAGGTAAAAAGGGAAAATTTTTCTAAAACACGGTGAAAATGAAATATTTTTGAAAAAAGGGAGCAAGTGGGGAATGGCAAAGAGTGTCAAGTCTGTCATTAAATGATTTACTTGTAAATTAAAATTACTAATTTCAATTTTTTCAAGCATTAAAAAAAATTGTTGGTCACAATTATATTTCCCATGCATGATGTTGCATTCTGCTTCAACCTCTCTATCTTTACGTCACAAATCGTCACAAAACATGTTAACCCTTACCCCTAGCAGTGTGACGTATTTTTTGAACGACTTCTTTGGGATGTAAAGTACAAGAATAATGTTCTGTCTAGGGATAGGAGTTTAAAGGAAAATGTTATGTGATCAGGGGTTAGGGAAAGGAGGGCTAACAGGGATGGGAAATGCAGAGGGGAAGAAGAAGTTTTACACAAGCTAGATTTTAAACCAATTTTATTATTGTTGCACAACCTACAAGGACATTATTTTTTCGCATCAAATGTGTAGTTGCCTATTTTCTATTCCGAAATCATTTCGGGGTGTGCAAACGAGACATTTCTTCGAATACAATCAAGAACATACCTCATATAAATATTATTCCATTGTACATGGCTAACTTCCGTCACCGTCAATTCATTTACGTTTACTATAGAAATTTCGTTATTGTATCTCAAATAATGAATAGTATCACCTTCTTGTACTCCAAAATAAAAACCATGAACTATTCTCAGATCGCCAGGAGGAACATGGAGATTTTGTATCTCGTGAATATTCGAAGGTCGAGGCGCAATAACACGACGCGGAAATCCTTGTTGTGAACTCACATCTGAAAAAAAACAATAGAAATACATGAATTTAATTGGAAAATATCAGTATTTTACAATCACAAAAACAAATATCTCATAAATAATTTTTAAGCGATTTTTTAATTTTTAGGCTCAAAATGATCGTGGGGCATCCTAGAAATATATTCAGAAAAAAACTGGCATATGCAAGCTCTTTTGTGTTAAAGTCAATCGAGGTACACCGTGCAAAGCTCACTACCCAAAACGCGAGAACATCTTAAATATTATGATCTAGTCAAGTTAAGGGACCGGATTCAATAAGGGCATACCCAATTTTCTCTGACGGTAAAACACGAAGTCCACTAAAGGCTTTCAAATCAATGTTTAGATTTTAATCTGTAAAGGATTTATCTAAACGTTACATTTTATTTTGCATCTTTTTCTACTTAGAAAAAAATGTGTAGCTCTTTTAGTCATCAGATTACTCGAAAAAAACTGCTCTGTTTGTTCGTTCCGGAAATCTCTGAATGAAGTTTTGAGGAATTACACCTTAGGGCATCGTTCGAGTAAGAGAGTGATCGGGACTTGCAAATGTTTGTTTAAAACAATGTTATTAATTTTTTCGGACGTCATGCGCAAATTGGATTTTCATGTCTTCTAATGTTTCGTTTATTAAAGGAATTTCGAGCAGTTAAGAAATTCGGATGAAGCTATGATAAAGTTCCTTTTTTTATTTATATCAAAATTTTGGATACTTTAAAAGCAGTAGCGATATTAGTTTATAACTATTTTCCTTATGCATAATCAAATATAATAAGATGACTTTACATCTGAAAAATCGAATAAATTATATTTTTTATTCATACTTCCGTTAAAATAACTCTACGAAATTTATCAGTGTAAAATAAACTAAGCAGAAATTTTCTTACAATCTCTTTATTGGGAGTTGATCAGACCGTGTTGATTCCTTATTTAAATAAAAAAATTATACAAATTTTTATCCGTTTTGGACAAGTTTTTTATACATTTTACGCTTATGTACTCTCGTCTCTCTTTCCTTTTCTATATAAATTTGTTGAAGGTATATTTTCCATTTCCAACTTAGATATGCAATATCCAAAAAAGAGTTAAAAACTAAATTATCTGTTTACATTTTAAAATATTTTTAGATTTTTGCAAAAAACGTGTGCATATATTTTTTTTTACAAAACAAATTCTAAAGGATGATTATCAGTTAAGAAGTTATAGTGTCTGTTCTTGCGTTTCGCGCTCAATAATATATTTATCTCGCACTACGCGCTCGGTCTTCGTATATTCCGCACACTTGTGCACAGACTTTTTAAAACTAAAGGTCAAAGAATCGACAACAATAATTTGGTGATTGTGAATTCTCTTCTTTTAAAGCTCCTTCAGCTTTAACGAACACTTTCTCATCACGTGTCTCGTGTTTCGCACTCGAGTTTGTCCCTTAAATTGTATATCATTTCCATAAATGTATATTATAACAATTCATAACAACCATTGGCCTCAAAACACACGTAGTTTCATTGTTTCGTTTATAAAAATGCACATTCTTTAAAAAAACTTTTGTTATTAAACATTTTATTGCAACTTATGCTGTTTTTTCAAAAACTGAATTTGAGCATTTACTTTTTCTATGATTTAAAGGATACATACGCGGTCTACACAGTAACCTATTTTTTAACTTCCAAATTACGTCCATAACCTCAGTGACCCTGACTTTGTCAATTGAATTTTCTACCAAAACTCAACCAATTGTTATGATAATCTTGTAGGGTATGCAAACTCAACATTTTCCTTCTCTACACTATAAAAAATGTTATGTTGAAAATCACATTCGACCGTAATTTAATCTATGGGACATTTAGAACTTAACTGTGAATAAAGTAATAAATTGATGAGACCTCAATACTAATTAACATTGTGGTATAATTAAACTGAAAGGAAAATTGTGATAAAATCGCGACCGCGGTAATTTGACAGTCAATGCGGAAGCTTGCATCTTATTACAATGAAAACTATTTGACCTATTTAATAAGTTGTAAAGATACATACAGCATTAAATTTGCATGAGACTGTGAATTTACAAATAACAGCGTATTTACAATTTTTCTGTGTGATTTAAATTGAGGAAATTTAGAAGTGATTGATAGAGAGTGAAATTACATGCAGTACGTTATTGTCACTGACGGCCAGACCTCGGCCGGAAAACAAAGGAGTTTTCGGTTATGCTACCTCCATTTGTTTACAAGATGTTCCTTTTTTTACGCAAGAATCTCGTTCATTCACGCAGGCTCTTGTAACTTCACTACATATTACATGGGTTGATTAGATTTCAACGTATTACTATGTCAAATAAAATCGAATTTTTTTACAGTGTAGACTTTTTTTATATCGTGCGTTAGTTAGCTTAAAATGTTCATTTTCGTGTATTTTGAAATTTTGTAAGTACTCTAACTCTGGTAATTTCTGGTTATGTAGAAAAATAGTCATTGAGATAAATTGTTTATCTTGTTAAATACTATGAATATCCGTGCAGAAAGATTTTGAATAAAAAAAAGGGGTCTCAAAAATATTCAGAGTGCGCGCACTTTTTGAATAATTATCCAAAATGGCTGGTTAACGAAGCTGCCCTTTAGTTTAGCACACTAAAAGAGTATAACAAAGGCTAATCTAATATAATAATTTTTTCACAAGTTTTCGTTCTCACGCACAGGCAGTCATACATTCATACATAAATACATACATACATACATACATACACATTAGTTAAAAACTGTTTTTAGGATTCAGGGGGTCATAAAACGTGGACATTTACCAAAAACTGGGGGGCTTGAATTTTACACAAATATAATACCTTTTATGATGAGAATGTGAAAATGAATGAAAGATTTCATCAAATTGGTAAATGTCTTGTAAACTGTCTTTTGTGATAACTGTCTCGAAAATATTCAATATTTTGATCTTAAACTTTCCAGTCAGTCCAACTTACAACCAGCAACAGAAAAATATATAATTGTTCTAAATAAAGATTTTCAAGTTCTGGACACTGCTTCAGTCAAAGGAACCAACATTAAAAGGATATGATTGCCCGTCAGAGCAATATCTGCGAATTTTATGGGGAAATTTCTAAAACTGGCGAGCTGAGCACAACTTGAAGTAAAAAAATGGAAACTGATTTTTCCAAAAATGATCGTTTATTTAGTTTCATGTAAAAACTAGAAAAGCTGCAACTTTTTTCTAACTAAAAAAGACGAACAATAAAATTTAACATCTAGATCAATCCTTTAAAAAGTAAAATTTGAAACTTGCCTTAAAAGCTTCTAGAGGATTTTGTGTTTACCAGAGAAAACGCTATGTAACCTTATTACATCTGGGACTTCAATTAAGGCGAATGCGAACAAAACATGATAAATCCATTCTTTGGAAACAATGAGTTATTTGGTACTTAAGTGTTTATAATGCTATGAAAACTGTATAAATCCAAACTTATAGGTTGGATAATTCGATAATATTGAATAAAGAGTTAGGTGGTTTCCTCTATATCATACTATTTTAAGTTTTTTGTTATCTATGTTCTCTTTGATATACAGAATTTGTATAATTACTGAGAAATCATCTGAAATGGATTTATCATGTTTATTGACTTACTCCTCAATTATAACGTCTGACAGAACAAAATACATCCAGCATTATTTTTAATTTCTTTGCGGCTCCTCTTCAGAAAACTTCATTTTTTATTGTTTTCAAAGGGTTAATAAACATATTTTCATGAAAATATGTTAAAAGCAGAATTTTATTGCTTCGACGCATTTTGTTTAGCATCCAAACATGCTCTAGGAGTTGAATATCTTACAAAAATTAAAACACTTTAATATTTTTGCAAATTGGTGAAAAAAGTGGAAAATGTTTTTTTTTAATTGCTTGTTTCCGGTCCCTCCCAAGTTTCAAGTTCCTGTATAAGAAAGGATGTGTATGAAATTTATAGAACAAAATCGAATGCTCTGTCTATAAAAGTTTTAAAGTTATGTCCCTTACAAGTAAATTTCGAGAGAATAATGTTAATAAATGTATAAAATTCTAGTTTTTCTGGAATAACACGCTTACTATGCATAGCTGGCAAGTAAGTTGATAGTAACCTATTCAATTGAAGTGGATATGTGTATAATTATAATAAAGGGAATTTAAAAATAACGAACATAAGAAAAAATTAATCAAAGTTATCATTTAACAGATAACAAAGTCTTCATTTTCTCTTATATTCTTATATTCTTAGAATTAGAGCAATGTTTATTTTAGATCTAATCAGAATTAAGTCGCCGTTAATTAATTTACTAGAAAATTTTATCTGAGATATACAGGGTGTCCAAAAAGTCCCGGGATAGCCAAATAAATCCTTAGGTAGAATTTTTTTTGGAGAAGGGTGAGGTAATTCTGGAAGTAACTTTCAACGAAGAATCCACTGGTGACCTTAGTTTTAACATTGATTATGACCTTCATGGTTAATTTAAGGTCACCTTTGTTTTTTTAAATTGAATGACCTATTTTTGACATTGGCATTCGAAAGAGCGGAAAATTTTACGTTGAACAGTGTAGTCAGATCATAGGTAAGGTGTGTCCTTGGTGGACGTATCAAGATCATTCAAACTACAATATGGTCTGAATATTTTTTCACAAGCTGACATGTGAAAGTCATCCTCTTACCCTACTTACTTATTTAAACAATGTACATTAAATACTGACCATCAAGTTAGCTTGACCATGACTATCAAGGTCATATAAAGGTCACGATTAGTTTGTTTTTAATTGAAATGACTCTGTTTGACATCGGAAATTGAAAGAACGGAAAATTTTACTTTAAAAAGTGTAGTCAGGTGTGACCTTGAATTTTGAATGACCTTGATATGTCCATCAACGTCCAACCTTTCCGATGTCAAACAGAGACATTTAAATCAAAAAACAAAGAGTGACCTTGATATAGCCTTTATGGACATGGCCAAGGTCACTCGATGGTCACTATTTAATGAACATTGTTTCAGTAAGTAGGGTAAAAGAATGATTTTCACAAGCTAGCTTGCGAAAAAATGTTCAGATCATATTGAAGTTTGAATTACCTTAATACGTCCATCAAGGTCACACCTTACGTATGACCTGACTATACTTTTCAACGTAAAATTTTCCGATCTTTCGATTACCAATGTCAAAAATGGGCCATTCTATTTAAAAACAAAGGTGACCTTGAAGTAACCATGAAGGTCATAATGAAGGTTAAAACTAGGGTCACCACTGGATTCTTCGTTAAAAGTTACTTCAAGAATTACCTCAACTTTGTCCAAAGAAATTGTACCTAAGGATTTATTTGGCTGTCCAAAGACTTTTTGGACACCCTGTATGTGAAAAGGAAACTTTTCAGTGCTAAGACATTCTCAATTTATAAAATTGTTCTCTTTTGATCCACCCTAATGTGTACGGTTCCGCTTATTTTGATTACAATTTATTGAAGCTCCATAACGCAACATTCATATCGCGTCTTATTTACTTACTTTGATACTTGATTTGATTTTACTTTACTTGATATTGATAACAAAATGTTTATTTCAAGTTTTGAATTTAAAAGTAAAAAATATTTCTTGTTTCTAAAGAGAAAAAACTAAAATTTTGACCCTATACTAAGAACTACTTCTTTGCGTGAACATGAATCTAGGTCATTTTTATGAAGTGATCTATAACGATTAATTTCTCGAAAATAATATTATTTAAAAATGGTTTGTTTTTAAATGGGTCTTTGTATATAGGTCTTAGTTAATCAGGCCTGGTTTTCCCCGACCACTTGGATCAAGTTCAAAAGAAATACTAGGATTTTTTTCAAAAAGTATATACTATACGGGTCTTTTAAGAGTTTCAACTTAATTTAATTCATTGTATAACTTTGTTTTATTATTTGATAAGAAGAAATGACTTACCAATTGAATTCAGGAAAATCGCCAAAGTTAAAAAGAGAGTACAAACAGCAATCGTCATGTTTATGAGATAAGTGAACCTGGTTATTAAAGGAATTTCATGAAGATTTTATCTAGTTACAATTAAGAATCTAGGTCAAGTAATATTTTATAATATTTTAATCTATTATGTACTTATGTCAAAAGTAAGTCAAGTTTTAAAACCATGAAACGAAACAACAAACTAATAGTAGAAAATGTATGAAGTAAGCTTATAAAACGTGATAAATCAACCTTCAAGTTCATTTCTCAATATTTAGAGATATGAATGTATGGAATTTTTTTTAATTATTGAATTATACTTTATCTCTTAACAGCAGTTGTGCCAAGCATCAGTTCTCTAAAAAAAATTGGAAATAGCAGAACCTTCGGGATAAAAAGATGAATTTCTTCGAACAAAAAAGTAGATTTCATGTATGTCCTAGATGGATTTTTAACTTTTATTTTCAATTTACTGAATTAATTATATGATATAAATTTAATTATTAAATGAATATTCAAACCAGAACTTTTCCATGAAACAAGATTAAGTTTTTATCCAAAAGGAGGATATTTCACAAATCATTTGAATTTTCCACTCAAAAAGATGACATCAAAAAATATAATCTTTAACAAATAATTAAATTTTCAACGAAACTAATGAGAACATAAACCAAATACTTTATTTTTAAACCTGCAAAGATTTCTACCCAAATATTCAAGTTGATAGAAAAGATTAGACTTCAACCAAACATACCTGTGTTTACAATTAAATAATTACATTTTTCAGATAAAAGGGGGACCTTTTTAGTAGAACGTAGAATTTTTATCTGAAGAAACTTATTTTATATTAAAAAAGACAAATCATCAACAGAATAGTTACATCTTCGACCAAAAAAGATAACTTTTGAACAGGTCGATTACATTTTTTTAAATCAATGAATTTTGAACAGAATAATTAATTTTTCAATTTAGTAATCACAGTTTTAAACAAAATTATAATTCTTGGGGAAAAAAAGATTCCCAATGGTTACCAGGACATCCGAAAGATGTTCTTAGCATGCAGCTATTTCTCATGTGATTTTGCACATGTAAGTGTTTAAGACTTGTTTTTGACTTGAATTGGCCCAAATCCAGACATGTTGAAGTCGAAAAGTTTGACTTGAGCATGTATTAGTTTTGAGACGGATCCAGACCTCAATTTATCTCTTGGAGACAAGTTTCTATATCTTGAAGACATGTATTTATATCTTACCTGTCGTGACCATAAAAGTAAGATGAAGGCTTATCTCTCGACTCAGTTTTGAGACGCAGCCAGACATCGATGTCTTGGAGACGAACTCAAGTCGAAGCATTTTTACTCGAGATAGCGTGTTTTTAGAAAAACCTGCGATTTAATACATTTTCCTTATTATAAACAATAATAAGATATGATTTTTCTAGTTAAAATCGAAAGTGCAAGATTGCCACCAACTTCTTGCAGATAAACAAATATTTTGAACAATAATTCAGTGGAAAGGAGGATCGTCAATAAGGCCGGTTTTTGGGCCATCTACAGATTGGCCTCAAACATGTTTTATTTTATTCATCTAACTAGGTCTCATAACCCCTTAAAAGGATTTTTTCTGAGAGTGATCTGATTTCAAGATATAGTCATTTTTAAGTTCGTATTTTACATGGGTTTTCGCACTTTCATTCAAATCATGCTAAGTTTCACATTGTTAGTATTGCTCACGCAAGATCATACTTGGCCAAAAACTGCGCACGTATATGCGTTACAACATATGTTACAGCCATAATTTTTCTCGAGGTACCTAGCCTTCAAAATAGGGCTTATTTTAATAATTTATGAAAAACCGAGCGTATTATTTTAAGGTATTAATTTATTGTTATTAATTTATTATTTTTAAGTAATTTTTCTCCAGAAACATTTACTGCCAGTCTTAGCCACTTTGACGCCATTGGGCAAAGAGGAATGAGATTAAAATCAACCAAAGTCAGTGGAATAGGAAACAAAACGCTTTCGTTCATGTGCGACTGCCGCTTCGCTACGTTCAACTGTTTTCCCCCTCCACATGGTATTTGCGTTTGTTGCCGATGCTTTTAGCTATATTCTCCTTCATTCTTCTTCCACGTTTCGACCTGTTAAAGAGTTCTTATCCACTGTATGTGATATTACTGCGTACATACATCTGTTCCAGATTATTTTATTGTAGTTTTATTTGATCAGTACCGACTAGTTTCATAGCGATTGTAAGTTTTTTGCACAGGTACTTCATAGGCATGAGAGGCTACACTTTTTTTGAATCCTTATTATATAATAGTTCTGTACATCAGTCTCAGATTCTCTTTATTTTTTCAGGTGAAATAATTACTTGCGAATTAAGTTTTAAATACCACTTATTATGCCGAAAAAACAGTGTTCTTGTTGCGGCAAATTCTTAAAACCAAAGAGTCATCTATCAGTAGTTCAGGATGAACGGGCATTAAATGTTCTGAAAATGTTCTGCGATAGTTGTCGATGCTTTTCGATTAAAAAGCGCCGGATTACAGATGCAAAAGAGATTTATAAAAATTCAGAATATTCCAGTGAAGATGGTACTTCAGATTCTGACTGTAGGAAAATCAAACTTCCAATAAGAAGATGTATGATTTCTCAATCCAGATGCATTGTCTATCATCATAAGAATAATCGTATCAGAATCAAAACTTTTGCTGCATTGAGGGTTTACGTCGATACTGGTATTTTGATTCCTGCAAAAGCGAGATGCTGTGCTTCTCATTTGGTTGATAATGGTTTTCTTAAGAAAGAGACTGTTGCGTCTATACAAGCCACCTCTGATTTTTACTTTTAAGGGGTTATGAGACCTAGTTAGATGAATAAAATTAAACATATTCGAGGCCGATCTGTAGATGGCCCAAAAACCGGCCTTATTGACCCTCCTCTTTTTGATCTGCGATTCACCTAGAGGACAGTTGGTTCAGATGAAAATACACTTTTCAGTTTAAGAAAAATTCTGTACTAATTTTTATTAGAGTTAATTGACGTGCTTGTGAGATAAAAAGTTATTTAACAGTTATATGGACCACCCCTCCGTCCCCCGGCAATCAGAAGTTAGCACTGCATATTAAATCAGTAGACCCTTCATTTGTTTGACTCGAAGTAATTAGTTAATAATTAATAATTATTTTTCGACAATTAAAAATTAAGTGCAATTTCAATGATATACAAAGATGGTTTCATTTGTATGAATATGAAGTAATATAAAGAAAATTCTTGTTGAAATTTTTGCCACTAGAAATGAATTATTCATAATAGTAATCGATAGTAAGGTCTAGAACATCAGTTTATATTAGATTCAACTAAAATTTATAACGAATTTTAGACATCAGTGGTAGAATATTTTTTTTGGTGACATTTGAATAATTAATTTATATGAATAAATTAAGTTTCAAATAAAATATTCCCGCGGAACTGAAATTCGTGTAGATACGCTTTAAAAAATATTGCTGAAAATTGTATTTCGTTCTGCAACTTTTTTCTATGATTGCTGTGGGAAAATTACACGTTTCTCGTAAGTTGACAGTGATTATTAAAGGAATTTTACCATAAATGAATGAAATTTACAATGAATGTGTAATTTTCCCAAAATAATCAAAGGACATAAAAATATCAGTGATTCTTGTGGGAATTTTACACTAAAGTGTAACTCAAATAAAAATAAAATTTCACAAATTTTATGAAAGCTTCAAACGATTAGTGTAATTTCACACGCGGAGTGTAATACGTTTTATAGCAGCGATGTAAGCTTCTATATTTTTTGTAATTCCCCTGTTAAACGTTTGATGCGAGTAAATTCAGTGCAAGATTGTGCAAAGTTTTGGCGGCATTATGCTATATTTCAGAATTAAAATCGTGTATTGTGTTGAGTTGAACGCATCAGAAAGGCAAGTGGAATGTGTTTTACTTGCATAAATTTGTTCGCATGTTTGGCATGCTTGCGAAAAAAAAATAATTTGGAAGGTTATGGGTGTTTAGACCGCAGTTGACAGAAATTAGGATGCGCCTATTCCGCCCACTGATCATAAGCTTATTCTTCCGGTTCCATTTAATTTCAACATACATTAACCGAAATTAAAATTCCATTATTCCAAAACTGCTTTATACCACCTGTGTGCGATTTTACACCACCGTGTCATTTCTACCTAATTTTGATCAATTTCCCACAGTAATCACTGGATAATTCGCCTCATCCTCACCTCGCAAATCGTAACAAAACCTGTAATACCCCCCCCCCCTGGTAGTATGACGTTGTTTTTGAATGGCATGTTGAGAATGTAATTTACCAAAATATTGGTAGATGCCCTCATAAAAATGCTTTGTCTTCAGCTCGACTTGAATTTCCCCCAATCAAGACATGCTGAAGTCGAAAAGGTCGACTTGAGCATGTCGCAGTTTTAAGGCGGAGCCAGACTTCAATTTATGCCTTTGAAAAAACTTTCTATGGCTTGAAGACATAAATTTATCTCTTGAGTAGAATATATATGACTCCAACATGATCGGTTCATAACTTCGACAATATACCTGTCGTAACAAAAAGGGTCATTCTGACTGCCATAAAAGCTAATCTTTGTTAATGATTAAACAATCTTGTATATTTTTATACAATATATATATAATTAAAACTTTGTTATAAGGACAACCGCAGGATTTCGCCGGGAGCGGATGCTAATCTGGAAAATTGCACCCGCTCCCAGCGAAATGGCGGTAAAATTTCAGCCACAACCACGTCTCACGACCGTGAGATAGGTTGTTGCAGTCGGTAAAGGAATCAATACGACGATCTAGCCAAAGCCTTGTACATCCTAAGAACACGGAGCGGCCCAAGAACTACAGCCTTCTGCATTTTTCCCGCAAGTGTTTTAGCATACTGTTGACACGCAGGGATGCTTTTTAGGCCATCAGCAAGTGAAAGGTTGGCTCCTTCAAAATAGAGGAGATGATAAGGACGAGTAGTTTAACAGAATATTACGAGTACAATCATTGCAAATCCCTTATAAGATCTTGATACCTCTCTTTCTTTTCATTCTCCTTGGTTATGATGTTTTTGTCAGCCGGTGCCGAAAATTCGATAACGAACATGGTTCGCTTCTCGAAGTCAAGAAGAACCATGTCAGGCCTCCAATGAGCAACAGAAACTATTGTCGAGAATATAAGGTTCCAGTATATGCGGCACTTCCCATTCTCGACAATTCACTTAATCTCCCTAGGAGCATTTAGAGGAGCAATATTAAGGTTAATGCCGTAACAGTGACAGAGATGGTAATAAAACACTCTTAGTGCCGCATTGTGCCTTCGAATGTAGGCTCGGGGTGTGCATGGCACGCCCTGCAGCTATCATCGGGAATATCTTGGCTCAAAATGTGGCGACGGTATGTTAAGGTGGAAATGACACCGTCTTGGCATGCAAAAATGAAACCCTCCGTACCAGACTTCAATCCGGGCGATTTAAGGAAAGCAAACGTTAGCTCACAAGACATTGACTAATCCTTCACATTTCTGTGAAACATACCGTGCATCCTCTTATCGAGGAACTGTTCACGAAAGTTTTTCTCTTGTGCTTTCTTAATTCGGGCTTTCAGGAGTGAGTACTCGAAATAGATAAGATTTCATGCATTTTGCTCACCCCTAATACTGAAGTCAAGTCCGAGTGTTTCAGCAGCCTCCTCCATTGCTTTGTACAGAAACGCTCCTTTGTCCACTGCTTCGTAATTCCTGGCCAGTTTAAGAAGAGGGTCTCTTCCATTTGCAACTCTATATGCTGTACCCAGAATAATCCTGTCGTGAAGACATACAAGACTCAATATTGCGCGACCCCCTTGAGGGCGTGAGATGTACAGTCGCGGAACGGAAGACTTAAGATGCATGCTTTTGTCCATGTGCATAACCTTTCTTGTCCCGATATCAAGGGATCTGAGCTCGTTCTGCGTCCATGGAACCACTCCAAATGAATAGATTACTACCGGGACCACAAGCATGTTCGTTGTAGATATTTTGTACCTCGCTGACAGTTCGGGAGATCAAATCTGTCGGATGAGACGTTTGTATCTGCTTCGGAGAATATCCTTTATAGATGTCACATCCTGATGGTGGATCTGTGGCACGCCCAGGTATGTATAAGTCTCTTCAGCGCAAAGGTGTCTATCGACGAGCACTGGGTCTTCAGGGATGCCATTAAGTTTTCCTCGCTTTGAATAAACTTTGGCGCAGTTGTCTCATCCAAATTCCATTCCTATTTCCTTAGTATATCGTTCCACAATCCCTAGAGCCAGATGTAGTTGCTCTTTGTTTTTAGCATAGATCTTAAGATCGTGCCTGTTAAATACATGAGTGACCTTGTACTTTCGATCTGCAGGTTTGCCGCAAAAGTACTCATCGGAATGCCAACGTGCTAGAGATCGTGGCAATAATGTAAGGCAAAAGATGAGTGGGCTCATGGTGTCGCCCTGCAAGACACCTCTCTGAAAGGTGACCTTCTTAGTTGTCACACGATTTTTTCCAGATGAGATAGTTTTCTATAGATAAGCAGGTTCTCCCGACATCCGGCTACGCCTTTCTTTGAGCCTCGTTGTTCATACATTTCTTGCCACACAAGTTCAATTGCCAGAACAATCCTATCATTTAGGATAACTGTGAATATCTTATAAAAAGTGTTCAGACAAGTTATTGGCCTGTAATTCTTCGGGTCAGCTAAGTTACCTATTTTCGGCAGGAGTATTGTGCGCCCTTCCACTAACCACTCCGGAATCGGTTTTACCGACTTCAAATATGAGGTGAAAAGACGGGCCAAATGCTGATGGGTTGAAGAAAACTTCTTCCACCAGAAGGTTTTGATACAATCTGGTCCCGGTGCAGAATTGTTCTTTATCCCTCTTAATACTTTTTTCACCTCCTCGGTAGTGATGGGTGGGCATTCTTTAGCAGGTGCTATGAGGGCAACACATAACTTCTTGAAGCTATTTATATTTTCTGAGTCTTCGTCCAGTTTATGCTGCACTTCGTAGACTTCTCTCCAAAATACTTCGACCTCCTCTGGTTTGGGTGGGTGTTCGACAGTAACTGGAGGGTCTTGGAAGAGTCGAGATGGGTCAGAGAAAAACTGTTGATTTTCTCTGACCCACCTCTCCCTCCGCTCTAGACTTCTCTCAGCGTTAGATAGTATCCGTATTCTCTCAATAATATGCTGCCTGATGGTCAGCAGCTTTGACTCGTTAAAGCCAAAGCTTTTGCAGCATTATACACACAATAATTGATAGCCCAGTGGTCGGATTCTCCGGAAAAATGTCCACGAAGCTCGTCATCCATTTCAGCCACATTTTTAGGCTTGAGAGAAACCTTGGTGTTGATGTTTCTCCGGGTCATAAAGCATCGCTCTTCCTCTATTGGTAGCCTGTCCGCGGTTGGTCTTATTGTCGCCTCTCTTTCTCTGTTGCCGGCTTGTTCTAGTTGTGGTAGAGTAGGCTTTCCGCTTACATAGCCCCTTTTTCGAAGTAGTTCAGCATGGTTTCGCAGACGTTGCTCCGAAAAGTGCGATAGCTCCGGGTGTTTCTTGCACCACAGAGCATGCAGCCATGCCATGTAACCCCGTGCAGGGGTCACACTCGCATCGTAGCACTCTAGCAAGTCGTGATTCAGTCGCTCCGTCCACCCAAAGGTTGCGAGATCCCGCTGATCCATCGCATTGAATCCATTTTCATTGGCTCCCCCAGCTTTAGATTGGTCGGCATTGTTGGCCGACCCATTGGCGGGAGCCCTGCGCGTTCTGTTGTTTTGAATCGCACTTACTAAAACTAATTTTGGTGTTGCCATTGTTGCTCCCACGAGAAGCTAGGGAAAGGGGTCCCAGAGTCACCGTGCTAGACACCTCACCCAGGTGCCATTCAGCGTTCGGCATGGTTTTCACAGCTCCGTTTGGGGGCTAATTCCATTTGTATTATACTTGTTTGACGATGATACCCAAAATGTTGTTTCTTTTTACGTATTTCTAACAGCTTACGAGATCCTTCTAGAAAGTTACCATTTTAATTATTTTGAAAGAAATTTTTCAGGGTTATACTTCTTCAATCCCACCGAATCTGAATTTTTTAATCAAAAATAACTAATTTATTAATTACAAATTTTTCATTCATCAATTTTTATCCCATTTATGAGCCGAAAAAGATTCGATTATTTCAGCCAATACAAGGCTCGTCTGGGTACAAGTAAACGTCGTCCTAGCCAAGACGAGGCTCCACTTGAGACAAGTAAACACCGTTTTACCTGTCATGGCCATAAAAGTAAGACGAAGGCCTATGTCTCGTCTCAGTTTTGAGACGCAGACAGACATAGATGTCTTGTAGAAGAACTCGGGACATAACCAAGTCAAACGCAAGTCGAAACATTCTTATTTGGGTGTAGGGATAGGAGTAGGAAAGGTGTAGGGTTAAATGACAGGAAGTAGAAGAATGTTCCAAGGAGAGTGGTTTTGTTAGCAGAGAAAGAGAGAAAGGGATAGGGTCAGAGTTGGGAAAATGAGATGTGATTTGTCGTGGAAAGGTATTATATTGATCTAAACTTGAAATTTTATTAATTTCCAATTGTTGAGTTACTTAAAAATTCATCGCGTACAAGATACATTTTAAACATATTTTATTCTTGTTGTAGAACCTAGGTTCAGATTTATTTTTGCACCATGTCGTTATCTAGGTGCTACTTCAGGGTAATTATTCGCGGTGTGGATACAGAAAATTTCGTGGTATACAAGCAAGAGTCAAGAGAACTTATATAATTATATTCTGGAATCGGTAGACCAAATTGTACACAGAGAACCACATACCTTAAATAAAAATTGTTCCATTGTATCGGAGAGACTAATGTCACCGACAAGTTATTCATGCTTACTATAGCAATTTGGGTATCTACGTTAAATGATGAAGCCGCATACCTTGTTGTACTGCAAAGTAATAACCGATAACTGTTCTTAGATTTACCTTCCATCTGAAATATATTCCAGTCAAATTAAGATCTTAGTTCCGTCTCGGCCGTTGTCGGGAACAATGTCGGGGCATGTTAAAATTACGTGATCGAAATTGTGGATAAATAGTGTCTTCTTATAAAGTGCAAGTGAAAACCTTGTGAGAGAGTTGCACTCAAGTGCAGCCTCCAAAGCAAGATGAATAACAACTCAAATGAATCCCAAAGTTTATCTACACCGAATAATCTCAACCAAGTCAACAAACCACCTCCTGCACATAGTTATGTAGCAGCTACAGTCAGAGATCAGTTCCCAAAAAAGGACCAAGCTATAATTATCGAATCCATATCAGATATCCCTATTGATGAGTATACCCGGGAAGATGGAAAGCTGGTTACACCAAGAAATATTAGATTTATTTCGAAAGTCTCAGGTAATAGAGTTTGCATGTACTTAGATAGTAAACAAACAGTAGACGACCTTACCAGCAAGCATAAAAGTATTGTGGTAAAAGATAACACTCTGAAACTTCGACCTTTACTAATGAAATTCAAACGACTGATTCTATCTAACGTGTGTCCAGTAATTCCGCACTATGTT
The DNA here is from genome assembly GCF_010883055.1 of Belonocnema kinseyi. Lineage (NCBI taxonomy): Eukaryota > Metazoa > Arthropoda > Insecta > Hymenoptera > Cynipidae > Belonocnema > Belonocnema kinseyi. The sequence continues at coordinate 77,571,981 of NC_046663.1, forward strand.
CTTACCGACGCTCTTGAAAAATTAAATATTTGAACAAACTCATCCATGAGTTTTATGAGAGCTGGGATGTCCAATCCCGGATATGCTCATATCTTCAGCTTCAGAAGACAAATCTATATCCACCCTGAAGGTGAATTAAAAGTACCAGAATCTCTTCAAATCAACTTCGAAGAAACTTCGTACTGGATTTACCCTTCCACAGATACAATAAAGTGCTTTATATGCCAACAAGTTAGCCATATCGCCAAACAATGTCAAAGTAAACAAGAACAAACTGCAACTACACCCATGAATATAGAACCAAGTACATCCAAAGAGTCAGCACTGGAAGTTGAAAAACAAACTGAAATTTCCAGAATAGTCGACTTTCCTGAACTTCACCCACCAAAAGTTAATTTCAAGGACAACCTTAACACTGGACACAAACGTTTGCATTCCGATACAGCTTCTACATTATCCATTGTTACTGCCAATGAATCACCCAACGACATGGACCAAAAGACTTCTGATCATAAGGCAGAATGGATTGACGATAATAAAAAACTAAAGAAGAAAAATAAAAAACCTAAAACTACTTCATCTCTGGCAGAACAAAATACAGATGAACAGCTAGCCCCTATTGAAAAGATCATTGAGGATTCTAAGGACAAGTATACAATGAACTATTTACAATATAAAAGTTTTTTCGAAAACGCAACAGGTGCTAACAATCCAGCCTCAAGTGTTAAATCTAGACATACCAGAATTATTAACAAACTAAAAAAGGCACTGCGAGAACAAGAAAATGATTCTTCCAATGATGAGGAATCTACATCTCATTGTTCGGAAACATACGAGAACCCCTATAATCCTATAATAAAAGCGAATAATAGAATGGATCAAGACAGGAGCAAAACAATAAAAATATTATGCGAAAATGGATCTTAAAATTATACAATGGAATTTAAATAGATTCTATCCTCGTATAGAATTTCTACAGTTACTCATTAAAGACTGCAATCCAGCTGTTATTTGCTTACAAGAAACAAATTTTAAAAACTCATCATGTTCCAACTTAAGAAACTATTCTCCTGCCTTTAAAAAAGGAACCAATACAGACCATGCCAGTGGTGGTGTTGCCACCTACATAAAAAACGAGATCCATTTTGAAGAAGTGAACTTGAACACAAACTTCGAAGCAGTATTAGCAGTAAAAATTCTATCAGAAATTGAACTTTTTATATGTAATATCTACATCCCTAATTGGTTCAGTCTTAACCTCCAAGAACTTCGAAAACTAATAAACCAACTGCCAAAACCTTTCATAATAATTGGTGATTTTAACAGCCACAACACTCTTTGGGGTTCTCGCTGCACAGATGCAAGAGGAAATACAATTGATCAACTATTGAGTGACCCTGATATATTTCTTTTAAATAAGACCAAACCGACATATTTCAACATTGCAAGCGGTACATTCAGCGCCATCGACCTCTCGCTCTGCAGTTCATCCATAGGAAATCGATTAACTGGGAAGTATTAGAAGACCTCTACAACAGTGACCATTTCCCTATTCTACTTGTGATGCCAAGCCTAAACTCAAATACCTATAATTATGAACCAAAATGGAAAATCAATAAAGCCGATTGGACAAATTACCAAAATTTTTTAGATTCAAACATCGATAAATCGGCTGAACTCTCAGAGGCAAATTGTAATCAGATAGACGATCTTGAGCAATACTTTATCAAATTAATTACTGAGGCAGCTGACTCCAGTATACCAAAATCTTCATTAAAAACCTACAAACACCAAGTACCCTGGTGGAACGAAGAAGTAGGAAAAGCTATCAAGAAAAAAAGCATGCATATAATGTGTGTAAAAAACACAAGTACGAGGAAAATAAAATTGAGTTTAAAATACTCCGATCTCTAGCACGCAGGACCACATCATGGAGAAAAATAAATAAAATCCAAGGTTCTTCATCCTTACTTACAATTGGTGCTTTGCTAAAAGAAGACCATTCTATTATATCGGATCCCATTGAAATGGCAAATGAAATTGCAGATGCTTTTAAAAGAAACTCAAGTGATTCAAACTACAACCCTAAATTCCTAAATTTCAAAAATGTAAACAGCAACCCGGAACAAACCTTCAACATGAACGACAACTCGCCAATTAATTCCAGCATCACAATAAGAGAAATTAAGTCTACATTAATGCAATGCAAAAATACAACTCCAGGTCCAGATAAAATACCGAATATATTTCTTAAAAATCTTTAAAACAAAGCCTTGGTTTATCTTCTCAATTTGTTCAACGTTATATGGTAGTTCGGAGTCTTTCCTAAACAGTGGAGCGAATCTATAGTCATCAATATTCCAAAACCTGGGAAAGATAAGCGCAAATCTACCAACTGCAGACCTATTGTCTTAACATGCACTATGTGCAAACTAATGGAGAAAATTATTAACGAAAGACTAAGATGGTATCTGGAAAAGAAGAATTTTTTCGACTTAAACCAGAGTGGTTTTAGACAAAATAGAAGCACCCTCGATCCCTTAATAAACCTGGAAGCCAATATCTGCGATGCCCTAATAAATAATCAACATCTCCTTACAGTCTGCCTTGATATTGAAAAGTCATATGAAATGATCTGGAGAAATAGGATTATTCAAGTACTCGCAAACCAAAATGTAAGTGGCTCAATGTTAGCATTTATAAACAACTTCCTTCTAAATAGATATATACAAGTGCGAGTAAACGGACATCTCTCCAAAAAAGTAGAACTTCAAAACGGTGTTCCTCAAGGGTCAGTACTCAGTGGAACACTGTTCCTAGTATCCTTTAATGATGTTAACAAATGCTTCACAATACCAGTTAAAAGCAGCAAGTTCGCAGATGACATAACGTTTCTCTGCAAAGGAATTAATCTTAAAACTACAGAAAAGCTTATGCAAAAATGTCTCAACGCTCTCCGAGAATGGCCAGATACTACCGGTTACAAAGTCTCAGCAACAAAGTCAATGTGCATACTTTCCTCAAGAGGAAGATCCCAACCTAGGAATGCAGTCCTCTACCTCAACAATCAAGAACTAATGGTTACAGACACCATAAAAATTCTTGGATTAATTTTCGACAAACATTTTACATAGAAACCCTACATTAAAAAAACTCAAGGACGACTGCAAAAATATACTAAATATTATTAAAACTCTAGGGGAAAAAAAACTGGGGAGCTGATCAAAAACTCCTCATCAATGCTTACAACGCAATATTGAGGTCCAAATTAGACTATGGTTCAGTAATTTACAATTCTGCCAGATCTAGCGTCTTAAGTAAACTATCCCCAATTCATAACACAGGAATTAAATTGGCTTTGGGAGCTTTCTGTTCCAGTCCTGTAGGTAGTATTCTCAGCGAATCAGGTGAACTTCCCTTGGATATTAGAAGAAAAAAACTAAGCTTGGTTTTTGCAGTAAAATTAGCTTCTACGCCAGAAAATCCTACATATGATGTCACCTTTAAAGGAAACCATCAAAAGAAATATGAGCAACGCTCTAACTACTCACGGCCCTTCTACGTTAGAATAGAAGAAGAATTAAAACATGCTAATCTAAAATTACAAAAAATTGCCCAAAGAAGACCACATGTATATCCTCCTTGGGAGTTGCGTGAACCTAAAATAAACTTTGATCTACAGAAATGACCAAAAAGTCAAACCAATCCTACCGAATACAGAGCTGCCTTCGCAAACGTCACTCTGAATCTCCCCACTTATGTATCTATCTATACGGATGGATCAGAGTCGAGCACAGGAACCGGATGTTGTGTAGTCACTCCTGAAACTAATGTACAGTTCAAGCTACCTGATACCTACCCAATATTTCGATGTGAAACCTACGCTATACTTAAAGCTCTGGAATACATTGAAAATTCAAACCAAACCAAATTTATCATTTTCTCTGACTCTGTTAGTGGCATCAAAATTACATAAAATTCGATCACATTACTCAAGCAATTTAGGAATCATTTCAAAGTTACACTACCTGGGAAAAAATTTAACTCTTTTCTGGATACCATCGCACATAGGAATTAAAGAAAATGAGGAAGCAGATAAACTATCGAAGTCAGCCTGTACTCTTTCCGAACTTGATGAACTCGCAGAAGTTGAACCGCGAGACTTACGCAAAACAATCAGTGAAACTACCATCGAGATCTGGAATAAGGTATGGAAAACACCTCCTACGATAAAACTTCATGAAATAAAAAGTCACGTCCTTTAAAACAGCAACATCCGGCTAGAAAACCATAGGAACCAAGTAAGGTTAACCAGGCTTAGAATTGGACACACCCATTTAACCCACTACAATCTAATTTCAAAATTAGACCCAAATAAATGTGAAGATTGTGAAGTAACTCTCCGTCAAAAATCTTCTAATTGAATGCCCAAAATACCTTAACACATCGGCTACCTAATGAAATGAAGAAAATGCTTAACGACCCAGCAACTTTTCAGAACCTTTTAAATTTTCTTCAAGAAATGAATCTCAAGGAACAAATTAGGTTGTGTGATTACCAGTGTTAACAAGGACAAATACGATATTTATAAACATACAAGAATAATGTAAACAATTGTCAATCAAAGTCGTCGCTAATGACCATGTAGTTGATGCGACGTTAAACATCTAAATAAAAAAAATTAAGATCTCTACTGAAACAAAATATTTTGAGGAATTTTTTTCTTAGCATTCTTTGCAAGGTGAATGTTGAATCAATTTTGCAATTCTTTTATTAAATTGTGGCAGCAGGTTAAGGGGTCACCCCTAAATCACGTAACATATGTGGGGGGGTGAATGATCTGTTACATGGGGGGGGGGTAATCGTTACTGTCATGTAATATTTTTTACAAATCAGCCTTAGAAAAAGTCTGTGCATTCAAATTAATAGTATATCGCTAAACTTTAGTAACTTTACAATAAAAAATTTTAATAATGTAATGAAGACTTAAAATCAGTACAATAATTTTTAATGTTCTTGAAATCATTCTATAAAAAAATATCCATAGAAACAAAGTTTATTCACAATTTTTAAAAATACTAACACCCGAAAAATCATTCAACATTTTAAAAGTTTATCGTGTTAAGCAAATATACTTGAAAATATTCCAAGCAATTTAAGAATATTTCAAACAATTCTAAATACTTTAAAGTACTTTTAAGGAACTTCAACAGATTTCATAAGATTTTATAACATTTAAAAGAATTTCAGAAATATTGAAAGGTTTCACAGACTCTTAATTGTGTATTTTACTTAATTTTTCAGGATCTCAATATATTTTAAACGTTTAAAGAGATTTTAGAATATAGCATGGTGTTATCAAAGATTTGAAAGAATTTAAAAGCTTTCACGATATTATAAAAGAATATTCATGAAAACCAAACATTTCGGCATTTTTGATATAACTATTACCAACACAATCATTCAAAGATTTAAAAGTTACTGAAGCTATGTAATATTTAATAAATACGCCCTTAGAATTGGAGATTTTCTTTTCTAGATTTGACGACAGATTGAACAGAAAGTAAAAATAACTAAAACTTAAATCATTTGACAAAGCATTTGGTAAAATTGTATAATCTCGCTTTACTCTACATTTTATTTCCGTTTAATATGATCGCAATCGTTCTTTATAATGTTTAGACTATGCTTCGTCATATTTAGCTTGTCAAAAATGTAGACAAATGCATAATATGAACAAAGAACAGATAAAAGGTATGAAATCTAGATCAGATGATATATTTAGTAAAATTAAGGTTTTATTCAATATTTATAATTTAAAATGAAAAATAAGATTGGACTAAGTAAGCTGACGACGAATAATATGTAATCAGTATTTATAATTATATCTATTTTAGTTCATATCATTGAAATGAGGCTATTTTACTCAGGACTAATTCCTATTTGGTCTAGTTTTACTACTTGTCGTCTGAATTCGCCGGTGTATATTCGAATATCAGATACACGAACTGCATCATCTCCAGGAGAAATCTTCGTTATGATACAACTTGGCCATGTTGCACGAGGAATATTTTTGTCACTAATAAGTAACAATTCACTTCTTTTAAATTTTCTGTTTCTTTTCTTCATTTCTTTCGTAAGAGCAAGGTTGGAACATATTCGCGAAGCCGTATTTTCCAGAACCCAGGACTTTGCTTCAGCACATATTGTTTGCAAAACATCTTCAGTTGGATGGTTTTTTTTTAAGAATGACTTGGATTGATTGTTGAAAATATCCAGTAAGACTCTTCCAACGTCCTCCTATTTGACGTGAACCTAGAGGAATAAATTTCTACTCGATTCCAACATTTGCTATTTCATTCACAGAAATAAATAATTCGACGGTACACGCATAATTCTGGTTATCCCAACCATAATGTATTGCTCGCTCAGCTACAGCAATACTGTTTGAGTATTTTACCCATACCATGATTATTGAAGCAATATTATTGCTTCAGTCATATGTTCTAATAGATATTTCTAAACATAAGATGGCTGCGTCAGACAGAATTTAGTTGGGGTAAATCAACCATACGCATGGCTCTCAGCTGCACCTCCCATGATTTCGTTGAAAATTATTTTTTAAAGATACACGGAAAAAATAGAAATCGTCTTTGTTTTACATTGCGTTGAACTGTTCAACGAAATGTGTTACAAAGTTCTATAAAATTTAAAGGCCCGGGTGACGTAACCTCGATTGAAAGGTAGGGTATACGAAAAATGTGAAATAGTTCTATAAAATCTAAACTTGTAGCTAAAATACAGTCTATATCGAAGAAGTTTTGAAAACAATTTTTCGCCGAAAAAAAATTTAATCTTTTGCCTTATTACTTTATACTTTAATATTTGTTTACATGTTCGAGTAAACAATTATTTTGTATTACGCAATCACTAGACTATTTATAATCGCACGCTATGAAAATTTTTATTTGTCTCGAGTTCGATCCCTAAATGTTCCGCCTAAAGCCTCGCGGCTATCATAGCTTCGGATATAAAGAAAAACATCTGAAATATATCCTAAAACTGTGCAGGATCGAGTGCAAAGTTTTGCAACCCATTCTATAAAAGGTGTTGCGAAGCTTATAATTATATAGTTATAATATAATAATTTTAGAAATATTACAAATTGTTTTTGAATATTTTATGTAGTTAAAGAAGATTTTAAATAAATTCAAAAATACTTCAAGATATTTTAAAAGATTTGAGAGAAATCAATATATATATATATTTTACGAACTTTAAGCGCTTTTAAATAATTTCTAGAAATTTACGAAGATTTCAAGAGATTTAGCAGACCTTAAAGAATTCAACAACATTATTTATATTTTAAAATTACTGTAAAATCTTAAAACTCATTTCAATTCTACTAAAATTCCTTAAAAATTCTTCAAAATAACTTAAAATCTCGTAAATGCTTTTAAAATATCTTAAACTGAAAAATCCTGAAAATCTGTTTTAATACTCAAACATATTTTTAAATTACATGAATATCCTTAAAGTTTTTTGAATTTTTTAAAAATCATTTAAAATACTTTATAATATTTTTAATTGAAATCAGGCGTAAAATAACGAAATTACCTAACAATCCTGACATATTGTAAGGTAAATGTGCCAGTCTTCGTCAATGCATGCATGGGTTTTCGGCAGATAGGCAGTATTTTACATATAGTAAGCTGTTGTGTTCTTCGTTCTCGGAAAAAATGTTTTTTTCTAAATGCTATTGCCGATAACTCACAGATCGAAGTGCCGATGATTGAAGCAGCCAGATCTCTGACTTGCCGATAACCCATGTATTCTCGTATTTATAACTTCGAACTTCTTATAATATTCATTCTAATAGGACATGTTACAAGTGATAAGTAATTTACCTTTCTAAAGGTACGCTTTATTCGATAAAACGCACTTCTTAAGCTTTAAATATGTTCAATATAGTTTTTTAAGAATTTGAAATCTGAAATTCGCCTTAAGCTTCCGATAAGTGGCACACTTACTTTATACATAAAATTCAAATATTATTCTGAAGATACAAAAATGAAAGTCAAATAAATGTTAAAGACATCATTTATTTAGAAATTGTTCAATAGAATATTTAATAAATCTTAATCTTGTACACATTTTGGAGTTAGGTATTAAAAATCTTCTTCAGTAACCCAATTTGCTATAAAACAAGTCTGAATACGGCGACTCATGCCAAGTCGACGCGCACCTGACCGGCTCATCAATCAAGCATAACATGCACGGTACAATACATCGATTGGTATGGCTGCATCAAGCAAATAGCCGGATGCCCAAGCTGCGTTATTTCAAATTGATAGTTGACAAAAGTATACGCTCAATACAGCCATGATAGCGAGGCATAAAATTCTTGTATCTACACTATAATATTTTGATATTTTAATCATATAACTAATGCTACGCTTTTCCCAACTATCATTTCAGTCAAACAAACTTGCCTGATCATATTTGGCTTGGTGATTTTCTTATACGTAGGTAATAAGTCTCAAATTCTTATAGCTGAGACAGCACAGTTGTCTTTCTAATTCAATTAGAAATTCTCAAGCAAACTCGGATTGCCATTAACCTCAAACTATTTCTTTCAGTGTTCAATATCTTCTGTTCATCTATTTCTTCTAAAGTTTCTAACAATTCTCAATTTGTCCTCTTTAAATTGTTTCTATTGTCGAATCACATTTAAAGAACTTATCCTCGTCGAGAAAGAAGTCATCTCTTCGTCATTAAGAAGGAATTCGCATTTAATGAATGCGCAATTTCTACATGAATTGCTCAACTATTTTAAACAGGTAAATAGCACTTCATACCGCTCATCTAATATTCTGCCTATCTTTACTTAAAATTGTCCAAAGTAATCAAATCCGAAGGCAGAAAATGTGTTTTCGTAAATTAATGATCTGTTTATTGGTATGTTTCCCACAGCAATAGGTAATATTGGCTTACATATTTTTGTTTTTAAAAATTATTCAATCGCTTGTGATTTTATTGACACACCATCTAATCTTCGAAATCAAATATTTCTTTCGAAGATCCTTCACAACAGTATCGGTTCCTTGATGTCCGAACTTTTCGTCGTAAAGTTAAATCATAGCATCAACCTTCTGCAGACCTCCTGATAATCTAAAAATATTTTCATTATCTATTATGTAACAGACTTTTTAATAGCACAGAAAAAAATCTTGAAAATTATCCCTATTCGAGTCTTTGCGAATAATAAATTAGGAAATATTAATGTATGAAACAACGGTAGCGCCTTTTGTAAGAAGACTGTGGTTTAATATATTTTTATTGTTATAAACAGTATTCTGATCTGATTTTCCTGGTTAAATCCTTAATTGCAAGGTTGAAAGTATTAGAAAACATTTTTTTTGTAATTCAAAATTCAAGAATGTGGGTCACTTATTCTTTTTTGTAACTTAAAACATAATTAACGTGCCTTTTTTTGCTAAAACGTTTTATTTTTTGGGTTCTTGCAGAAAATTTCAAGTTTCCTAGAAATTAGTACGACTCGTCCCGGAAATATTTCTTAAAAAGATCAAAAAATCGTATTTGCGTAAACCGACCCGTCCCATTGCATTTTAGAATAAAATGCTTAAATGCAAAATTAAAATCAATAACCTTAAGAGAAAGTTAAAAAAGAACCGTCTATCCATAATAGGTACCGAGTTACGAATCTGCAAAAAACCTTTTTTTTAAAGGCAAAACCCCGAATTATGCCTGCATGGATCAAGAGTTATGACTCTGGAATATCCTACAGAAGACCGGTAAGAAGATAAATGATAGAAGGCGACATTTTTCGTAAAATAAAAAAAAAATTTTTACTCTCATACATCACAAGTTATAACTATGAAACTTTCGCCCTCTCCATTTGCAAGACTCTGTATGTGCTCGAAAATGTATTACCACCATATATGAGCATTTTGGTGGTATATAAGCAATTATGCATCTTTATATCAATAAAAGTATACTTATTCATTTTTCGTTTAAAAAATGGTTTAACGATTGTTTGAATAATATTCTTCACGCTATGGATCGTGTTACATTATATATTTTTTCTTTGTAAAAATTATTTCCCGAATATCAGTTGTTGAAACTGAACGAAGAAAAAATATAAAATAACTCTCTTTACATTGCTCATTCTTTATTTATGAAAAATATTATAAAAGGATCCAGTTTTACAACACTGCATTCTTTCATTTTAAAAATGCCAAACATTGATCAATGATTTACTGATAAATTATTTTATATTAGAAGATAAATTACATCGTAAAGACCTGATTTTTTTCTATAAATTAATTCCTTTTTGCACTATCCCGGAGGTGGATGTAGAATACCAGACGATTTTTTCATTTTCATTTTGATGAGAAGTTATGGGTTTTAAGTAAAATTTGACTTTCTCCATTTCCTTTCAATCTCCATGTTTTGAGACGATTTATCCTGATGACTTTTTTCTGTTAAAAATAAGATTACCAGAACTACAGCATTTTCAAAATCTAAAAAAACAAATGAAAATGAACATTTTAAGATAAGCGACGCACGATATAAAAAAAGGCAAGAAAAGAAAAACGTTAATTTAAGGAAGACCGCCAACATTATCTCAACATCTTTAAAAATTGTCTTGAAAATCGAAAATTAAAATGTTGATGGCACCAAAAATCATCAATTCCATTTTTCGATTAAACAATGAAAGATACGAAAAAAGATGAATCAACAAAAATTGTTTGTTGGACAAACGACACAAGCTACGATAAAAATAAATAGACGGAAATCGTTGACCCAAAAAAGTAATTTCTGATTTAATCGTGCCAAACGACATTACAAAAAAAATTAAATTTTTGAAAAAAAGAGAAGAAGGCACTATAATAATATATTTTTGATAACAAAATTATTTTTTAATTAAATCTGAAAATTTGCCTTAATCTTTTTTTGTCACGAGGCGCGTGATAAGAATGTGTTCGTTAAACCCGAAAGACCTTAAACAAAAGAGAATTCACAATCACTAAATTTCAGTTGACGACTGTTCGACCTTCAGTTTTGAAAGTCAGATTAAAAAATGTGGGGGTTAACAATGAACGAGCGCATAGCGTGAGGCAAATACATTGTCGAGCGCGAAGCGCGAGATAGATAGATTATCGAACGCGAAGTGCGAAATCCAACAAGTGCGCGCCCTAGGTGCGTTCAAACTTGCGAGCGAAGGTCTAAAGTCATTTTACGAAATTTTATAGTAATAAATACAATAACAATACTTCTTTTGAAAGTTGACAAAAATTGTAAATATATAGAAAATAATATTTATGATTGAAACTATAACATGGTGGATTAGTCGTACTGATGAAATCACTTTAAAAAGTACCTGATGATGATCTACCTCCAGGGTGGTGTGGAAAACAATTCCTTTTACAAAACAATCTTCAAGTTTTTACGATGTACTCAATCTTCTGATACTTAGTAATTTATCAGTCAATCGATTAATGAATTAGTTAATTTTTTAATTAGTTTTTTCATCGATTGCATAATTACGTAATTAATTTAATTACATATTCTTTTATTATAAACAATGAACAACAATTGTTCCTCTGCGGTGATTAGTTTATCAATTTGGCATTTTTAACATAAAATAATACAACATTGTAGAACTAATCTCTTTCATAACATTTTTTATAACTAATGAAGAAACAATAGGTAAACAGCTCCTTTATATTTTTTTTCTTTATTCACTTTCGATAACAGACATTCTGGAAGTATGTGATTTCACAAAGAAACTGCATAGAGTATGTACACAATTTATAGTGTGCATAATATTATTTGAGCAATGGTTAAACAATTATTAAGTTTTTAACGACCTATAACAGCTCAAATATACATTTTTTAATTTGACAAAAAATGTAGCCTTTTATAATTATTCCTTTTACCGCTTTTCTGTAAAACATAGCCGAAACTAGCAGTTTATACAACTTTTTTGGCTAAAAATAGCAAATACTGCGTTAATTCATGTAGACTAGAATATTGTACTTGTTGAGATTTACGCATAACTTATTACCTATGTGGGGAGTCACTGGTTTTTTTCCGAATAAATCGGAATTGCTTCTACTTCAATTTAAATTGAGAATATTTCTTTGCAAAATTGTCAGGTTCCAAAATACATATAGAAATTTTCAAACTGAGTTTTTAAAAAGCCTCTTTTTCAAAAAAATGAGGGTTCTTTGAAGAGTCATTGCTCGGCGACTATTCGAAATAGAAGCTTCTTTTTTTCTAACTTTCTTAGAACTTGTTTCTATTTTATTTTTTCCTCAAAATATTTTGCTCTGAAATGCAATAGGATGGGTAAGTCTACGCAAACCGCATATTACCTACTTAATACGGTGAAAAAGTACCAGATCCCTTTACTATACGCTGCAAACAACAAAGAGGTTTAGTAATTAGAACTCTCTGGTTTAGTATAATATTAAAAAATATTTTGATTTCACTAGACTTGTTGTAAATTCATTCAAATTACTTTGATTTCTTTGGAGTTCTTTAAATATTATGTATTCTCTTTCATTCTGTTATTATGTATTCTCTTCCATTCTGTTTAAATTACTTGGAATGCTTTCAAACCGAATTCCCTGAATTATCGAAATTCTTCTAAATTATCTGAACTCTCTTAACTCCTTGAATTTTCAAAATTCCTTAAATTTCGTAAATTCCCTGAATACCTTGAATTCGCTGAATTCTCTAAATTCCTTTAATTCTCTGAATTCATTCTTAAAATTCCGTGAATTTATTAATTTTTTTATTTCGCTGAATTTCTTAAATACCATCAAATCCTGGAGTTCCCTGGATTCTTCGAAATCTGAGAATTCATTAAATTCCACGAATTCTGTGAATTTCATGAATCCCGTGAATCCCTTGAATTCACTTAATTGTGTAAATTCATTGAATTTCTTGAATTCCGTGAATCCAGACAATTCAGGAAATTTGAAGAACTTCAAAATAACGCAAGGAATTTAAGAAGCATGGGTCTAGGAATTTCGAAGAAATTAAGGGATTCAGATAATTCAGGGATTTCCAAGGAATACAGAGGATTACAATGAAGTTAAAATAATTTAAATGCATCTGAAAGCGTTTAAAAGCATTCTATGAAAATTAGCGGTATTAAAAAGATTACATAGAACTAAACGAACTCAAAAGAACTAAAAGGAATTTAAGTGAATTCAAAGAAATGCAAGTAAATTGAAAGGAATTCGAGTGAATTTAAAATTTTGCTGTTCGCCGCGTAGGTATGCACACTTAAATGAGGGGCAAACTCAAAAATCAGAGTGGTTCTTTCAAACAACGAACGTTAGGTGAAACATTTCGTTAAACTATTCAGAACGATATTAAAAAAGAAAATGATTAAAAACACTGTCCACATCATTGTTCTATGGCCCTTAAACAAATTTTTTGGAAATTTCTTCAGATTTTTTACAATGACTGGTTGAATACCAGCAGCTATTTAAAAAAAGTGGCCCGTTTCTCAAGAACTTGCCCCAGCGAATTTTTCTTTAATTTGAATTTTGTTCCCGTAAATGGTCATAGTCACAAACGGAAATATTTTGTTACGATTTGATTTTAAAGCTAAAGGATAGAAAAGTATGTGCAACGTGGTATTAATATGATTTTTAGTTGATTAAATCATCAAATAATGGCAAATAACAAAAGTATATGTAATTATTAGGCGTTTCTTATTTAATGACATTATAGACTGCATCTAGTCGTCGCGAAAAATTGAAAGAGTTGAAAAAGGGATGGACTAGTGCGGAAAATTCGGGACCACTAGGCAACCTTATGAAAAATATTGGACTAAAAATCTCGAATTTCGAGACGACGAGGCACTTCAGACCTTATCATAAGAATAAAAACAAAATTAACTTTTCAGCAATCCAGGTACTTTATATCCATATTTTTATTTAATAATCGAATTACGCATTCTCTCTTTAAGTTTGTTGTCATGTTAACAATCAGGTCTCGGTGTACAAAAGTTTTCCATTATTTAAAAAATTGAAATTTATTAACAACAGTTCTTGTAACTGAAATTTTTCTTACTATCGCTTCTTGCTAATTTTTTTAAATGGTTAAATTTTAATACGTCATGGCTTTTTTTGGGAAAAATTTCCCTGAAACTGTACTGTTTTTAATTTTTTAAATAACCAAATAATGTTCAAATATAGAGTTTATAAATATGAGTAAAAGAACCATAGTTGAGAAGCGGCATATTCTAGGTTAATAATTTAATTCATTTTTTAAAAAATATTGGTAGCGTTCCGAAAAAAGCTACTATCCGAGACCATCTGTTTCAATTTACAGCTACTACAGCTGTTACATTCTTCATACAGATTATCGTAATAAAATAACTTCAATTGTTATTAGTCTGGAAGATGTTTTGCTGAGGTCCTCTTACCTTAAGTTTATAAACTCTAAATTTTCCCAGACGTAAAGGAAATTATTATTATTCCTTAAACTTCAAATATAGTTATTACTTAAAACAAATTTATCAAACAATTGCAAGGAATGTTTTTCCAGAAAAAATAAGCTACCATTTACTAAAATTCAATCATTTTTCAAAAATCTGTAAACGCGATAGTAGGATCAAATTCAATTGCAGAATACATGGATAATATGAAGGTATTTTCGTAATTTTTCAACAAATCTTTATTAAAAATAATGTATTTAATTTAAAATGATGTCAACGACAATAATATGTTTTTTCTTGACACCATAGGAAAATTTCGGTTCTCAGTGATCTGATTTTGTAAAATTTTTAGTTTCAACATATTACTGTATAAAGCCTCAATCCAGGTAACGTTCTATCAACGAAAATATTTTCATTTAAAGCTATGCACAAAAAAATATTTGACAGACTTGAAAAAACCGATTTGATGTGAATGCATCATGATACCAGGAAAATTTCCTTGACAACTTTCCTTCTCTTCGCATGAGCAATCTGAATTGCTACACTGTAAGTTATATTTGAAACTGTATTTGAGACAGTTGTCTGAAATTTGATACAAATAGTTTTGCACTTCTCAAAAGAGCCCTAATTTCTAAAAATATTCAATTTTAATGTATTACTGATTAAAACATTAGCAAAAATAACGTTAAATCAACGAAACTATTTTTTAAAGCTACTATTCACGAAAAAAAATGGACTGTCTTGCAGAATTTGTTGTTTAAATTATAACAATCGAATCAATGTAAAAGCACCATATAACAAAAAGAAATCTCAGTGACAACGAATTAAAAATATATACATTCGGAAAATATCAAAAGTTTATGTTTTATCAAAACTTTACTTTGCATGTGCAATCTTAAGGGCAACAAAACGAAATTATCATAAATTTAAGAAAATGTGCTATCTATGTCATAAGGTGTGAAGCTTTCTCAAATAAAAATACAATTCTTTAATTTATTGGGTTTTATCTGCTGGTATTGATGAACAGCTTATATTAATTTTCCCCCTCGAATGCCTACCTAGATTTTTATTGACCCAAGGTCATGTCTAAGCGAGGCTTTTATTAAACTTTATGCTATTATTTTAGCTAATACGCTAATACACTGTAACTTGGATTGAATACCGATTTTGGGCATGGCTTGCCTTGAAATTGAATTCAGATCGTCCGTACGTAAAGAGGCAGGGCCGCTAAAAGATTTCTGTTGGATTTGGAGGAATGACGCAACCTGATGCAAGTAATGTTGTAAGAGTACGGTCCTCAAACAGTTTTTCACACTTGACTGGGCAGTGCCTGCCAAGCTCCCGCATCAGAAAACCACCACCGCATCATTCTCGGAACACAATAAATCTGGACTGATTACATCCAAATTCCAGTGTGAAATGAAAATGGATAATACCTACATAAAATTCTGTAATTTTATATAATACGAGATTGAAAACATAAATGTTAATCTGATAATCAACAATTATTGAGCAACAATAATAAAAACTATATATAAGAATATTTCAAACTTATCGAAACCACAATGTCAAAAATTAAATTTTAAAAATACGACAAATCATATAAAACAAAAATGTATGTCTGAACTAACTGTATTTATCCATGATCTTGTTACAAATATCATTAGAGAACTACCACCAATATTGACGGAATTTTTTAATTAGGCATTTGCAGCCGAATTCAAATAAAAATACGCAGAATTTATAGCAGAACTTGTTTTTCAATTTGAATACTTTTTTAAATTGTGGATCACATACAGCTTATTCAAAGATGTGGAAATCCATGAATCAGAAATTCGGTTGACCATTTCAAACAAATAAATTGTTTAAAAGGTAGTCTAGTTTCGTTGATTAAATTTTTTATTATTTTTCTGTTTGCACTATACATTTTTTGTGTGCAGAATTTAATATTGTTTTGGAAGTGCAATCTCACGGTCTCTCTCTGCATTGCAAAATCAAACATTTAAATTTATTCCAAACTTCTGACAATAGATTAAACGAATAGAGATTCACCGTCCATACAGTTCACAGAACAATATAATTTTAACGTAAAGTTCATTTACATTTTCTTTATTTTCATTAAAGGGATCTCACACAATTTAATGTGATGAGAACATAAACCTATTTTTCGCGTTCTAAGGATCAATTCAATGAAGCATTATTGTCATATATGTACTTATTTAAAAAAGGTAGTAAAAGCTTGAAAGCTGAGTTTTCGTATAGCAATTAATCTTGGAAGGCTAAAGCAAGCAGACAGAACATACAATGTTCAATTAAGAAAAAAAAGGTTTCAGAAATTGTAGGAAAATTCTCAGGTTAGAATGTAAATTCATTCTTATGCAATATTGAACTCACAATATCATTATAACACAAGTATCATTTTTAATTGAAAATTCCAAAGTTTTGTGCAACTTTATTCGTTTGTTCTTTCTCTAATTCAAGGAAATTATTTAAAGACTAACGTTCTCAATTTTTTTCCTTGTTTTATTACAAGCTATAAAATCGTACAAAAATATCCAGGTTTCTTTACGGAAAGAATTAGTCGCTCAAAAATTCGACGACTTTGTGTATTAGTCTCGGATACGAGAAGAAGTAGAATACAGATTTGAAACCTCCTTGTTGAGGAATGTGATCAATAATTATCTGAAAATTATTAAACATTTAGAAGAATTCAAAAATGCTAACTGCAAATCTTAAATAAACAGTGGTATAAGATTTACTCGACAGTCGCTGAATATGTAGAACGCAAAGGGCGTAATATTCTGTAACCCAGTTGACGAGATTCTCAGCGACAGTCGAAGAAAATCTAAAAGAAAGGAAAGAACTTAACAATACTATAGGCACGAAAATGTTAGAAAGCCACCAACCACTCTGGTATCGGCTTTTCCGACTTCAAATATGAGGTGAAAATACGGGCCCAATGCTGATGGGTTGAAGAAAACTTCTTCCACCAGAAGGTTTTGATACAATCTGGTCCCGGTGCGGAATAGTTCTTCATCCCTTTTAATACTTTTTTCACCTCCTCGGTAGTGATGGGTGGGCATTCTTTATCAGGTGTTATGAGGGCAACACATAACTCCTTGAAGCTATTTATATTTTCTGAGTCTTCGTCCAGCCTATGCTGAACTTCGTAGACTTCTATCCAAAATACTTCGACCTCCTCTGGTTTGGGTGGGTGTTCGACAATAACTGGAGGGTCTTGGAAGAGTCGAGATGGGTCAGAGAGAAACTGTTCGTTTTCTTTGACCCTCCTCTCCCTCCGCTCTAGACTTCTCCTAGCGTCAGATAGTATACGTATTCTCTCAACAATATGCTGCCTGATGGTCAGCAGCTTTAACTTGTTAAGTGTGTGATAACGGGTCCGGAGTTCGCGCGCGAACTTTCGAACCTTGGCG
>NC_046663.1:77589996-77601920 GCF_010883055.1 Belonocnema kinseyi
GAAAGAGGGAGCTCTTCTTAATATTTTGACACCAAAATCATGTCGATACACCTTACCGACTGCGAGTAAAGCCACCCACGCTTTAACTTGACAGACTATACATGCCTGGGCGTGCCACAGAGCCGCCATCAGGATGTGACATCTATAAAGGATATTCTCTGAAGCAGATACAAACGTCTCATCCGACAGATTTGATCTTCCGAACTGTCAGCGAGGTACAAAGTATCTACGACGAACATGCTTGTGATCCTGGTAGTAATCTATTCATTTGGAGTGGTTCCATGGACGAAGAACGAGCTGAGATCCCTTGATATCGGGACAAGAAAGGTTATACACATGAACAAAAGCATGCATATTAAGTCTTCCGTTCCGCGACTGTACATCTCACGCCGTCAATGGTGTCGCGGAATATTGAGTCTTGAATGTCTTCACAACAGGATTATTCTGGGTACAGCACATAGAGTTGCAAATGGAAGAGAACCTCTTCTTAAAATGGCCAGGGATCACGAAGAAGTGGGCAAAGGTGCGTTTCTGTACAAAGCAGTGGAAGAGGCTGCTGAAACACTCGAACTTGACTTCAGTATTAGGGGTGAACAAAATGCATCAAATCTTATCTATCTCGAATACTCACTCCTGAAAACCAGGATTAAGAAAGCACAAGAGAAAAACTTTCGTGAACAGCTCCTCGATACCATCACCACATTTTGAGCCAAGACATTCCCGATGATAGCTGCAAGGCGTGCCATGCATACCCCGAGCATTTAGCTCACATACTATCTAGTTGTCCAACTCACGCGGGAACGACCTACATTCAAAGGCACGATGCGGCACTAAGAGTGCTTTATTAACACTCTGTCACTCTTACTGACAAAAACATCATAACCAAGTTGCAACGATTGTAACCGGAAGATTCTGTTAAACTAATCGTCCTTATCATCGGCGCCCTTGGAGGTGCCAAGCTCTCACTTGCTAATGGCCACAAAGCATCCCTGCGTGTCAACAATATGCTAAAACACTTGCTGGATCGCCGTATTGATTCCTTTACGGACCGGAACCACCTATCTCACGGTCGTGAGACGTGGTTGTGGCTGAAATTTTACCGCGATTTCGCTGGGAGCGGGTGCAATTTTCCAGATTAGCACCCGCTCCCGGCAAAATCCTGCGGTTTTCCTTATGACAAATTTTTAATTATATGTATATATATATACAGGGTGTCTAAAAATTCCCGGGACGGTTGGATATTTCCTCAGGTAAAATATTTTTTAAAAAAGTGAATGTCATTCCCGAAGTAAATTTCAACGCGGAATTCAATGTTGATCTTCATTTTGACCTTGAAGTTGACCTTCATGGCTTTTTGAAGGTCAGCTTTTTTTTAAAAATGGAAACCCTCTTTTTCACATCCGCAACCAATAGAGCGAAAAATTCTACGTTCAGCTACGTGCCGAAGTCCTAGGTCAATTGTAACGTTCAAGGTCAGTTAGAGGTTATTTGAAATTAACGAAGTTTTCCGAGAGGTCAGTTTAATTCCTTAAGTAAATCTCAACGAGGAATTCAATGGTGACCTTCATTTTGACCTTTAAGTTGACGTTCATGAGTTTTTGAAGGTCAGATTTGTTTTTTCAAATGCAAACCCCCTTTTTACATCTGCAATCAATAGAGTGAAAAATTCTACGTTCAGGTGCGTACCCAAGTGATAGGTCAATTGTAACTTTCAAGTTCAGGTAAAGGTTATTTGAAATTCACAATGTTTTTCGAGAGGTCAGTTTAATTCCTGAAGTAAATTTCAACGAGGAATTCAATGGTGACCATCACTTTAACCTTAAAGTTAACCTTCATGGCTTTTTGAAGGTAAACTTTGTTTTTTCAAATGGAAATCCCCTTTTTTACATCTGTAATCGATAGAACGGAAAGATCTACGTTCACGCACGTACCAAAGTGATAGGTCAATTGTAACGTTCAAGGTCAGTTAGACGTTATTTGTAATTAACCAAGTTTTTTAAGAGATCAATGCAATTCCTGAAGTAAATTTCAACGAGAAATTCATTGCTGAACTCTGTATTGATCTTGGTGATGATCTTGAAGGCTTTTTCCATGCAGTTTACGTTTACGTTTATCATTACCCAGGAACAACGACGTGGACGTAGTAAATTCTGTTCCCTTCGGGGTTCTTGATTAGCGTGAGTCCTCTTGCCTCTCACGTTTCGGGGTGCTTGATTAGCGTGAGGCCCCTTGCCTCTCATGCTTCAGTGAAGATTTTCGGACTGAAAACCTTGAACTTGTTGACAAAAAGCTATGCCATTGTAAAAATGAGTTACAGCATTACGAATCATCTCCCTATCCATCAAAGTAGCCTGTTGCAGAATCCGATTCTGCAATTCGTCTAAGCTTTGCGGTTGCGTTGAGCATAGTTTGCTCTTTCAATAACCCCAAAGAAAATAGTCGAGAGGCTTCAGATCAGAAGATCTAGCAGGCCACTTAATTTCACCTCTTCTTCCAAGCCACCTTTGAGGGAACTGTGTATCCAAATATGCTCGAACCTTCCTATCGTAATAAGCCGCTGCTCCGTCCTGCTGGAACCGAATATTTTGAAAATTATCGCCTGTAATCTCCCTTATTCTTGGTACAATTTGGTATCTGAGAAGCTCTTCATATGCACGGGCATTGAGATTACCATCGATGAAGAAAGGGCCTATCAATGCATCATTCAAGATACAGGCCCAAACATTAATCTTTTGTGGATATTGTGTGTGACTCTCCAACATCCAATCAGGATAAGTGTCGGACCAATATCTACAATTTTGACTGTTAACTTCACCTTTTAAAGTGAAAGTAGATTTATCTAAAAGTACTGTATTTTACAAGAAAAGAGAATCTCTATCAATTCTGTCCATCATAATTTCACAAAATTTAACCCGACGATCAGGATCGTCTTCATTAAGCTCTTGTACCAGATGAACTTTCTGAGGATGACAATTAATGCTTTTTAAAATATTTCGCACTGTTTCAGGAGTAACGTCATGCACATCACTAGCTCGACGTAAACTAAAGTGTGGGTTTTTAACAAATGATTGGGCTATGTCCATCTGCATCTCCTCAGATCCTACAGATTTTGGCTGACCAGTTCTCTGAAGGTCCTTGATAGATCCATGATTCATAAAGCACCTTACAGTTCTTTAAATTTTTGATTTTGAGGCAGGATTTAACCCTTCTCTATTAAGAAAAGTGCGATTAAAAAGCAAACGAACTTGATCATAAGATCGAACACGATCTCCCCAACCACGCATCAATAATACAGATACCCTCTCTCGATCCAATAGTTTAGCTTGCGCCATAATAATCTTTTAGCGAAAGATAGTAGGTATGTACTCCTTATACGTCAATTTAGTTCCGATTCGTAATATTCATATGGAAAAACGGTATAGGACTTATGGTATTGCCTTAGGTATTGACTTAGGTATCGAAAAACGATATAGGACTGTATAACTCTTCGGGGAGGAACAGAACTCTTACCAGAACACCTGGAACCTTTAATGAAAAATTTCCTTATGATTTTACAATATTCAAAACGCTGTAACCAAGATCAATACAGAGTGCACCAATTTACTTCTCGTTGAAATTTACTTCAGGAATTACACTGACCTCTTGGAAAACTTTGTTAATTTCAAATAACTATATAACTATACAAATAAATAACTATACAAATAACTAACAATAACTAACTAACAATAACTAACAACTAACTACAAAACTATACAAATAACTAACTGACCTTGACGCTTACAATAGACCTATGACTTGGGTACCTACCTGAACGTAGAATTTTCCGCACTATCGATTGCAGATGTAAAAAAGGGGTTTTCCATTCAAAAAAACAAAGTTGACCTTCAAAAAGCCATGAAGGTCAAGTTCAAGGTCAAAATGAAGATCACCATTGAATTCCTCGTTGAAATTTACTTCAGAAATGACCTTCACTTTTTTGAAAAATATTTTACCTGAGGAAATATCCAACCATCCCGGGACTTTTTAGACACCCTTTAAATACATACACTGTCCTGAAAAAGTTTGGACTCAATTAGAAACATCGTTTTTTTTTTATTTATCGCGTTAATTATACCAGAGCTAAAAAATGTCTCTTTAAAAGGTTGATTGTCTCCAAAATTTAGTTTAAAATAAGCCCAGCGTGAAACCAATTTGTCTAGTTTTTAAGTAAATATTGTAAAAATAGTGTAAATTTTAATGTTTTCTTAAATTTTCAATAACTTCCGAAATAGTCAACGTTGTTTAATGTTGTTGGCCTCATTTTGAAACTTTTTTTTACCGTGTCGCAACAGCTTATGAGTATGAATCGTAAAAAATTTATTTTCGAAGTGCAAGAACATGAATTTGTAACAAAAAAGTTGGAAAAATTGAAATATTATTTTTATTAAGAAAAATATTTTTGTAAAATATATAAAACATATAATCATGAATTTTCTATGTAACCTCAAGTGTGCCACTTTTAAATCGATAGTTCTATTTTCAATTAATTTATACAGTTTTAGATTCGTTTTTATATTAAAATAACTCCCCTAAAATATTTTTGCAACACATTTATTTTCATGTTATTAACATGAAATGTTATTTTTTTATTGTTTGAATAATTGTATGTTTTAAACACTTGAAAATTAATTACACTTCTCCGCCTGTGAAAGGATTCTTCCACGTTGCGATAGATTCCACAATCTCTTCCGAAAATTTTGGTGAAAAAAAGTTTTGTATTTTGCAGTAGTTCAAAAGTTATTGTTTTTTTGTGACTACGCTTCGACCTCCAGCGCTGGTTGAGCACGTTCGGACGCGCGCGGGTATCATACTGAGTACAATATGACACGAATTTTCAACTGAAATGATAAATGTTCATAAGAAAATGAATTTTTAACCAGGTGGTTGACTTTCAACCAGTCTAGTTAATTTTTAATCAAAAAGATGAATTTTCAAGCAACCAGATTAACTTTGTGCTAAAAAAGATGAATTTTTAATAAAATAGATCCATTATCAGCGCTGGAAATCGGAGCGCCGTAACAAAAAAAATCAATAACTTTTGAACTACTGCAAAATACAAACTTTTTTTGCATTCAAATTTTCGAAAGAGATTGTAGAATCTATTGGAACGTGGAACAATGCTTTCACATGCGGATAAGTTGAATTCATTTTAAATTGTTTAAAACAAACGATTATTTAACAATAAACCATGTTTTTTACTACCGAACAATTTTTTAGCGTAAAGTATACCTCGTAACAAAAATTTTCATAACTCAATTATTAAATTTCGACAAACCGTTTACAAGTAATCCGTTTTCGAAATAAATGATCAAGAGCTTCGATTGTTAATAAATTTAAAAAAAAAGTTTGCAAAAATATTTTTTTGGGGAGTCATTTTAATATCATACGAATCAAAAACGGTATAAATTAATTAAAAATAAAACTATCGTTTTAAAAGTGGCATACTTGAGATATTTTGACCCTATAGTCTAAAATAGAATAATTATAATAATTGTCGTCAAATACTTTGTATGCATGCAAATTGCTGGACAAAGAACCAGTCTAACCATTTTTGGCAAATCATTTTGAATTCGCCGTTCACCATGAAATCTGTGTGAATCCTTAATATAAAATCGAACTTTGCGCTCGATAATAAATGCATTTATACATCTACAACTGTGTTTTGGTTGTTGTGAATTATCTTTTGTTAAAGGTCCTTTATTGAGGACTCAACTATTTTGTTTAAAATTTGTCTTCTTTGTTGGCATTCGACTACTTGGTTAAATGTTAAACTAATTGAGTAAAAATGGATCTTTTTTGCGTTGAAGATTCATAATGTTAGTTGAGAATTTAATTATTTTGTTGAAAATTCTTTCTTTCTTTGGTTGAAAATTAATCTTTTTGTTTAACATTTCTCTAATTGTTGTAAGGTTAAACGACCTTTTACAAAATTTTGGTTAAATTCAGCTGTTATTGTTTTAAAATGATCCTATTTCTTAGTTTTTGGTCAAAAATTTATCTACTTGCTTAAAAGTTTAACTATTTTGTTAAGATGTTATGTTTTTAGATGAAAAAGTAACTATTTGGTTGCAAATTCGTTAATTTTTTTAAGCTGAAAATTAAACTTTTTCATTTTCAGTGTAAACGGTTTTGTTGAAATTTTTTATTTTTAATGAAAGATTTGCATTTGCTACCGAATAGTTTAACTTTTAACCAAAAAGTTAAATTTGGAACCTATAAATAAAAATTTTAAACTGAATGGCCAAATTTTCAAACAAGAAAGATTAATTTTTAACAAAAAATGGTAGCATTAAAAAAAGGATTCTCAATGAAAACGTAGTGGTGGACATCTTAAAACAAAAAGAAAAGATTTTCATCCAAATATTAAAATTTTTAACCAGAGTTGAATTTTCGAGCCAGTATGTAAAATTTCAGCAAAGTCGTTGAATTTTTAACCTGCAAATATGGATTTTCGAGAGAAAATATAATATTTGATATTTCAGTGAATGCAGATGCTGCCAAGAGATGCATTCTAAAAATAAGGAAACGAATTTTTAATCATAAAGATTAATTTCATATAAGAATTGTCAGTTAGGAAATAAGAAATTTTTTTCCAATTCTTAACCTTTTAAGTCAAAAGACTATTTTTCTGTAAAGCAGTTATAACACCTTTAATCTCCGTCTACCACCACAAATCCCATTTTTCACAACACCTTCACCCCACATGATAAATTTTCAAAGCATTTATTTGTTGAAAGTGTTATTTTTTATACAAAATTTCATTAATTCCAATGTAATTTGAAATATAATAATTAAAGGTTTAATTTTAAAGAAAATATTTATGTTTTCAACAACTTTAATGTGAAAAGTTTAGGGAAAAGTGGGAGATTTAACTAAGCCCGAAATTCGACAATTGGCAAAATTTGCTTTCAGTAATGTAATTTTTTTCCAACTTTGTAAGGATTTATCTACTCTTGTAATCAAAATTCGTACAGTAATCATATATTGCGTTATTTTTTATAAAATAGTATAATGATTTTGTATAAATCGGAATAATGAAACAGTTATTACTAAAATTTGTATGACATTGAACGCATGAACTAATATTGGGAAGACTTGACCACGATTTTTAAGGGAGAGTTTACCAAGTGGCAACAAACTTATTACATGTGTTTTTCTACCTATAAAGTCATTAATTATTATAATGCGCGTGCAAACATTTTGCTAAATTGATTTATAAAAACTGTGGTTTAAAAATGCTAAGTTCCTTATTGATAGAATATTATTATCATCAACGTGAGTTACAAAATTGTAATAAATGCTATTTATTAATATGAGGTGTAAATTAATTTTTAATAAAAAAGGCTCATTTGGAATAAATTAGTTTAATTTCATTTTCTGCAAAAAAATATTAAATTTGTTGAAATCCTATTATAAAAGATTAATTACAGTTTCGCAAACTTCCACAATCTGCGTTAACACTGACGCGAAGTACCTCTCGTTTTCTGCGCCTGTCGACGAAGCTCTATAAGCTGAAGTATTTGAGTTCTTTGATTTCTCGTATCTTAAATTACCTTTAGCAAGAAATGTAAAACTACTTTTTAAGTATAAGTTGACTTTATTCTAAATCTCATAAATAGTTTTCTATTATTTCTTCAAAGTCATTGAAACATTTAAGGACTTTTCGCTCTGTCAAAGATTCTTTAAAAAAATCGCCTAAATTTTAAGCATTTAAATTTTTCCGCGTATGAAGCCAATTCTTGATTTTTCTATAATTTGATTACTTGAATATTTTAAATCAGAATTTCCCAATTTTCAATCAAAACAGTCGACGTTATACGAATAAAAGAGCGTATAACGAGACATTTCAATTACTGAACAAATTTTTCAGGACAAAGGAATTTTCCAAAAGAAGGAAATGTTTCCTAATTAAAAGTTCTATTAACTACACTGTAAAAAAAATGTATGGTAATATTACCACTTTCAGAGTAGGTCCGATTATTACCTACTCTCGAAATAACGTTTTCACTGACAATAACGAACATTGACTTTCAGTATGGAATTTAACTTTTAGGTTATGTACGTTTTCAGACAGATTCTGTAAAATTACAAATGCATTATGAATTTTAGGTGATGTTATCCGAAACAAAAATATGGTAACATGGTAACTTCAGCATCTACATGAGAAATGTGAATAATGGTAATTTGACTATAAATGGCAAATGCCCTTTCTAATGAGAATTGCAGCAGAAAGCAGTTTTTTAAATAAAAAAATTCTTGTTTAATATTTTTTATCAATTTTGCAAATAAAATTTTTCTATCATTCATACCGTTCTGAAACACGGTCTTTTACACAGCATTTCAATTTTGCCATTTTTTCATTATTCTCCGCAACTTTGAAACTTTACGATTACTTGTACTTATACTGCGTTCAGAGCTATGCAAGTACGCCGTGTTATCAATTATCAAATTTAAAGACGTGAGATTACATTGGAAAGAGGAATTTTTAACAGTTTCTGTACTTTTACCAGCGTCAAAAAATTTAATACTCTGAAAGTAGGTCCATTTATTAACTACTCTGAAAGTCACAGATTCACAAGCAGAAACTGTAATTCTACAACGCCTTGCTATATTGTCAGTGTTAAAGTAGTAAAGTTACAAGATTGGTCGGAACTTCTAGCATGCAAGTGGTGTTCTTTGTTGGTAATTTTACCATTCTAAGTGGTACAATTATTTTATTTTTTACGGTGTAGCAATGATCCAGCAAATACGTACAGCAGCTTTTACCGAAATTGAGTAAGCTTCGTTGGACTGTTGATTTCGAAAAGCTTTATTGTACCATTCGCTAAGAAGATTTTCTTTATTTCACGAGTTTTCTTACTCAGATGAATTAAATATTATGTTAAAGCTTCCTATTTGCATACATTCATACAAGGACATGTGTTCTTAGCAAAATAAAAAATATTATACAAGATTTGTACTCATTTATATAACTGAAAGATTTTATAATAATATTGCAACTTAGTACAAATTTTTCAGTAAATATTACTGTCAATTTCTGCTAGTTTAAAATTACTTTTAGTTTTGATATTAATCTTCAACGGAAAGTAAGATGATTTCTTTTAAAATAGATTGATAAAGACTGAATTATAAAAGTTTTTATCTGACTTGAAGAACATTTAGATAGTACATAAAGGATAAACTAAAAAGAAACTTTCTTTATCAAAATAGTTCTGTAGGTAGCTTTCTTTCATAGGACGAAATGCATGTACAAAAAATTAATTGCAATATTTGTATACTATTTTTTTGATAAAAATTTTACGAATCGAATAATATAATATTCAAATTTTCATAATTATAAAACTTTAAACAATCCTAATTTGAAAATAGGGTCATCTATTAAAGCCCTTCAAATAACTCTTAATGAAATTAGAAAACTTTCAATTCGTAATAAATTATATTAATTTTTATTCAAGTGCATTTTAATTTTTCATTTTAAATGCTTCAGAAGAAGCTCTTGATGTGCAAATTTGTAATTTATAAACTAGAGTTGTTTGTCCTAGTTGCAGTTTTTTAATTTTCATGATTGGCAAAAAAGAGTTTTGGAAAGTATTGAAGATTCTGACAGATGAAAAAAAGACTAACACAGTTCCTCACTGGCGCATTCTTATAGTCTTGAATTCCTTGATCATTTTTTATAAACTTAGGCTTGTAATTAATTTAATTATTTATTAATATAAATTTAGTAATTAATATTCTGATTATTATAGAATTGTCGTATTAAAAAATGCAATTTTAAATGTCTTTTTCAAAGTGAATAGTATTTTGAATCTTTAAAAGAAACATGGTCATTTCTATCAAAAAATGGTTGAGAAAGAATTCTGGGCATTTTCAAAAGGTAATAATTTCTTATCAAAAATTGTTGTATCTTTTGCTCTTCGTCTGAGAATTTTAATTTTCTACTTATCAATAGCAAGCTGAGTCCTATTACAAAATATTTAAAAGCGACTTCGTAGATCTGATTAACGAACTAATTTCTTTTGTAGACTATTTTGATATCTTACCTTACTTGTTCAAAAAAACTAAGTTTTCAGTATTTAATAGCAGTTTTGATGTTTAAAAAAAAACCTTGAGTTCTATTAGATCCAGTTTAACTGCAATTTTGTGATTTTTTACAGGGATAAAATGGGCAAGCTATGGTTGTAAAGGTGTATTTTTCTACTTTCCAAAGGAAAGAAGACTTGAAAATTAAATGAGAAATGGCAGAGCTGTGAATATGTACATGTACAGACACCTAACAAAAAAGGGGTGTTGACCATAAAATCAGATTTTGCGTGCATATAAGTAAATCCGCATATTTGACACTTTTGATACATCTAATAAAGCTTCATAAAATCTAAAGTGTACTATTTTATTAAAAAAATGAATAATAATTCGAATTTTAAGAAAGTTTTTTTAGGGGCTGAATTTTTTCTTGGCACTTATATTTTTCCGTGCTGAAAATGTTCTGTATTGAAAAAGTTTTAAATTATATTAAATGTAATTCGCACATTTATTTTATTTAAAACGATTTACTCAATGCACAGCATTCTCAACTGAATTCTTATCACCCGTGTGGAAAAAGCCCCGCTGAGACCTCTTAGGATGAGGGCCCCCGGCAGGGGCCGGCATGTATATTCCACGCGTGGAAATTCTACAAGGGCCCTCGTCGAGGGCCCAGCTCGGTTGCCCTCACGGATCAACGATTAAAATTTCTAAGTTCAAAGGGTGACTATTTTTTTGGCGCCAAAAATTTTAAACTTTCATGATTTCAGACTTACAAACAGCGAATTTCTGACGAAAATTCGATAACACTTTTTTGAAGTTCGAACTCTGACAATATGGATATTCTATAGAGGCCCCCACTGTGGGCCCAGCTCGATTGCTCACATAGATCAACGATTAAAATTTCTAAATCGGAAGGGTAAATATTTTACATTCTAAAAAATGGTCATAAAAAACACGTTTAAAAATATGGTTCATGCGTTCTGAAATTTCATAAAACTATAAATATATCTGTCCCGAAAACAACTTTTTCTGTTTTTTTAAGAATAAAATTCTAAGTTTTATCTTTACAAATAATTTTAAATGTTAAGAAAAAATTACATTTCCCCTCATTGCTAAAAGTTGTAAAGTAGTCTACAACGTAAAAAAACAAAATATTACGAAAGAGAAATGGTAATCGATTTAGATTATTTACTTAATAATTATTTTATTGATATTCCTGTTAACAGATCGTGTATTTTACATTTACATAACGTCGTATAATAATATATAATTAGAAAAAGAAGGCATAAAATTTGGTACTTAAACTTTTCTGAACTGTAGTTTATGAGAATGGCTTTTTCACCGAGTTTGAAATTGTCGGTTTAGCGCAGTGGTTAGAACTCCCATCTGTTACGCGAAAGATTTAGGTATAGATATGTAAGTTTCGATACCCCGTAGCGTTAGAAATTTTATTTGTAATGTAATGTTTAAAAATGTAATATATGTATTATGTAATCACTCTTAACAGGACTATTGAAATTTGCAGTCAAAATGCTCACAATCAATTAATATTTATTTTTCGAATACCTTTTTTGTCATATAGTTAGAGTATTGCAGTACGGTACTAGTTAGCACTGACGCAGTACTTCATGTATATTAAGTTGCGGCAGACTTTTTAGGGGGGAGCCCCCGGACTGGTACCATAATTTTTTACTATCTAATTGCTAATTTATTACCCAACAACCGATTTTATTGCTCAAGGGGTTCACGAGAAACATGTCATCCCCCTACCTTAATATTAAGCTACGGCAGCCATATGCATTATCTCGGGAACGGGGAAAGCTATCGAAACGAGCTTGGCGCGATAATTTATTGCTAAT
>NC_046663.1:77602020-77604719 GCF_010883055.1 Belonocnema kinseyi
CGACTTCGTGAGGTTCTTCGCTTGGGGTGATTGCCAAAGAGATTGATCAGCAACCTGGGTCGGAGCAGTGTTGCAGAACGAACGTGTTATTTACTTAAATAGCACGAGAGTTCTGGATCAATCAGAAAAATCTCTATCCCTTCCACACACTACTCCTTTCCCCTGCCGAGTGAGTCACGCCTACCTCGAAAGGGAAATGGCTTAATGGTGTAAAAAAAAGTACAAGTATAAGAAGTGAAAAGAATTCGAGAACCGGGATTTGCAATGAAATTTTTATTTTTTTATTTTACTATAAAAACAGAGAAATTCGGTTCAGTCAGAAACATTTTTGTTGGCTCAACATTAGAATATTGTTATTATGCAGACAATAAAATATTCTGCTGAATCCAAAAAATTTGTTGCTTGTTTTCTCCAAACATTTTGTTAGATGGTGTACATATTTGGTTAATTCATCAAATATATAAGGTTAGTAGTCAATTAATTGACTTAGCTAATTAATTAATGATAAGGCCAACTTTGGGTACAAGTAATTTGTGAAAGAAAATCCGAAAACTAAAAATTTAAAATAAAATTATAGTTTTTTGAAAATTTCTCTAAGTGCGAAATGATATAGCTTTCGATATTTTATACTGTCGGCAAACTTATTTCAAGAAGTATTTATCAGTAGCAATAATTAAATTGATAATTTGATAAACTGTTAGGAATTTCAGTATTTGGGAATTTTTAATTATCGGAAATTTTGGCAATTTTCTGTTGGAAAAATGTTGTTGTTTAGGTATTCGACAAATTCGGGAGTTTTATTTTTTGGTAATTTTCAGTTCTACCCAAAATATAATTTTTTTGAAGATTTAAAAAAAAAATAAGGAAGATATTTAAGAATTTTTAAAGGTTTTAGGACAATAAGCAAATTGTCTAAAGATACCTAGGAAAATAATTTTTGTCTTTTTATAAATTAATTTTAAAGTGATTTCAAAACATTTTAAAAGATTTTTTAAAATTTTGAAAAAAGTCTTGAACTAGGTTTCCGTAAATTTGTAAAAAAATTGCCAAGTTCTAAAAATCTTCAATATTTTTTCAGCTGCTTGAAACTTTTTGCAAAATTTTTAATAATTCTTTCAAATAAAAGATTATTCTTTACAATTTTTTAGATTTTTTTTCGACATATCTAAAATCTCCAAACCTCTTTTTGAACTTTCTAAATAATCTCAAGAAAAGTATGTTTAAATTCAAACAAAAAAGCTACACACTATCATGGCGCGCGTTTGATAATTCAAGCTTAAAGAAATTCAAGTTTAATTAAGAGTAATTTTAATTGAAAAAATTACAGCAAGTTTTTTATTTGTTAGCAAATAAAGTAAGATACTATTTTAAAATTTAAAAACCTAATTTGAATGAATATCTATAAATTACTATTTTTTTCATTGTCTTTTCAGGTAGGTTCCGGCTGTGATTATGTGTTTCAAAGAAGATGAAATTACATTCAGGATTTAAAAATTTTATGAACTTAGGAGTTTATGTATAATCAAAATATAAACTTTATTAGAAAAGTCTTGTAAGAAAAAATTACAAAATAAGCATTAAAGGGATTACTTTTATCGCGTGTAAAGTAAGTGCAAGAAATAAGTGTATAAATAATTCTAATTTTTCCATATTCGAGCAATAACATGTTTGTTTTGCAGCATTGCCTTCTTATCATTTAATTGAAGCCGATAATGCTATCAATGACGTTTAATGTACATACAAAAATTGATTTAAAATACTATAAATTAATCTATTCCTTACCATTTTCC
The DNA here is from genome assembly GCF_010883055.1 of Belonocnema kinseyi. Lineage (NCBI taxonomy): Eukaryota > Metazoa > Arthropoda > Insecta > Hymenoptera > Cynipidae > Belonocnema > Belonocnema kinseyi. The sequence goes on from NC_046663.1 coordinate 77,603,811, forward strand.
ATCTCAGACCTTGAATTGCACGACATTTTCAGAACATTATATTTTTAACTGAATTTCGTTTAAAAAATAATTATCTTAAATTGAAAGACGTTTAAAATTAGCAATTTTATTTCATAAAAAATAAAAAATTCTAAATAAAAGAATTCACCCTTCATAAATATCCATAAATATCCATTTTTTTAATTTTTCTCTTTTTGAAATAGTTAAAATTAAAACAGCTTTCCCAATTAATAGGGCTTCAATAGTTCAAACACTTTAATTTTTAACTAAAAAAGATCAATTTTCTGCCAAAAATAGGATAGTTTAATTTTTAAGTAAAAAAGATCAATTTTCTGCAAAAAATAGGATAGTTAAATTTTTAGTAAAAAAAATGAATTTTTAAACAAATGGTTAAAGGGTGTCAGGGCAGAACAAAATTTATTTGTATAATTTCAGAAATTTGTGGCAAAGATTCTGGTTTATGACAAAGGAACTTGTGAATCATTATGATGGTGTTTTTAATTTCAATCAAAATAAAAAAAGTTGTATTTTTTCAATATTTTCACTAGATATCGAATATATTTGAAAAATTTCAAATTTAATTTGTCTGTTAGACCAAAATTCAAAGGTTTGAGCATTTTCAAAATTTGAAAAAAAAAATTTGCAAGAGTTTCATACATTTTTATCAAATTTTCTGGTACATGACAAAAAGCTTGCAAATTATTACCCTAATGTCATTTTTAATTTCGTTAAAAATAAGTTACGGACTCGCGCTCTTCGGGGTAATTTATTGCTAATTAATTGCTCAAAGATGGCATGGGTCCCGGGTCCCGAAAGACACCCCCAAGACTCGAACTCGACAACCCCTTGGCGGTCTTAAGCTACGGCAGCCCGGAAACGCTATCTCGGCGACGAAAATAGTTACGGACT
>NC_046663.1:77604819-77630372 GCF_010883055.1 Belonocnema kinseyi
GTTTTATTTGCGTTAATTTTGAGGCCCATGCTCTTCATGCTTGCATCTAGTTTATTCAACATTCTTTGTAGGTCTTCGATAGACTTTGCCATAACAACCTTACCATTTGAGAACGCTAACCCTCGTACACTTACTGTTTCGAGATCCACACCCTCTTCGTCGAAGAGAGCCATTCTTAAACACTTGTCCATAAATAATATAAATAACCATGAAGACATAACGCATCCTTGTCTAACTCCTTGAATAATATCGAAACAGTCACTCAGTTTCCTATTCACTCTTACACTCGCTTTGATACCTGTATATATTGTTTTTATAGCTTGTAGGATCCATCCATTGACTCCATACTCTTTCAGAAATTCCCAAAGTATACTTCTATCTACCTTGTCAACAGCTTTTTCTAGGTCAGCAAATGCACAGAAAACTTTTTTTCCTACTCTCAAACTTTTTTCTGTTATTTGCCTTAAGCTAAATATCTGATCTGTACATGACCTTCCTGGCATAAACCCACTTTGGACGTCCCAAATGTTTGTTTCTGTTATTTTCATTACCCTACGAATAAGTATTTTTGAATATATTTTACTTACGGTGCTTAAGTACTTGATGTCAAACAATATTCAAACATGTTTAGTGACATTCATTGATTTTTTAAAAATAGATAAAATTTTTCAATCGAGTATGAGTAATTAGAGAATGCACATCCGAGAACCGAGCATTTAAATTAAAAAAAGCATTTTTTTATAAATTTTTATATAGCTTTCAGAGTCGTGGGCAAATAAAAGTCAGTTGTCTCATAAGGAAATTGATTTAAAACTTTTCTGGTATTGTGCGACATGGAGTACAAGTAATTGATGAAAAAAATACAATAACCGAGCGTTTAGAGAAATCTTAGCATTTTACCCTTATAACAAATATATTCAATTTCAGTAAAAAAGAAATTATGATATTGTAATAGAGTTAAAACCATCCCAAGCCATGTATTTATCATTTTCTCGTTAATTAAATAATTAAATAAATTGACTTGAGTGATTTAGGAAAAATGTTATATTTTTATTCAGAAACTTTGCAGACTTCAGTCACATTAGTTGCAGAAAGATATCGTACCTAGACTCTGAAGTCTGCATTGGACAGAAAGCAGAACGTAAAGGAAAGTTGCGATCCAGAACGTGTTATCTATTGAACCAGGGTATCGGATCTGGCAACGATTGTGGGCAATCTGAGCCAGAATATGGCCAGAATTAAACTCGTTATTGCTGTAAATTTCATCCGTTTTTAAATTCTCCTTGAGAGAAATTATTGACTTACAGGAATAATCTAAAAATAATCAACGATTTTTTATTAAAGTGAAATAGCAACAAGAACCATATTTCAATTTAGTCGAACCCAATTCGGAAATCTAAACTTTTTGGTTGAAAGCTCATCCTTTTTGGTTAAAAAGTCTAGTAATAAATTTTTGTTTAAGAATTTGTGTTTTTTGGCTACAAATTTAATCATTTTGTCAAACAATCATATTTCTTGTTTGGAAATTCAACTTTGTTCATTAAAAATCGTGTGTTTCGCTTGAAAATTCAAGTTTAATTTTTTCTTTTTTTGACTGACAAGTTGAATTTTTTTATAAATGAACAATTTTGTAGAAAATTCATCTTTTTCTTGAAAAAATAATATCTTATATTAGAAATTTCACCTTTCCGGTTAAAAATATTAGTGTCTGGTAAAAAATTACTTAGTTTCGGTTAAAAAAACATATTTTTGATGGAACTCGGATTCTTGACTTGACAATCCAACAATTCGATAAAATATTGAACTATTTTGTTGAAAAATTTTGTATTTTTTTTTCATATTTTTAGACAGAATATCCATTTTTTGGTTAGAAGGTTAACTGTTTGTTAAAAATAACACTATTTTAGTAGGCGATTTAAGCATTTTGTTAACAATGTTTTTTAAATAACAATTGCTATTTGATATAGACAATTTTTTTGTCATACAGTTCAAAAACAATAACACGGACCGGATGTTCTCATTCCCACGGCCTAAAATAGAATGCAAAATGTACTAGATATCTAGCTTATGAAATACGCACTTCGTGATTTTTACAAATTTCGATTTCTGCATTCCTTTCGGATTCGCATGAACCACGTAAAAGGAGACATAAATCGGATAATATTTAGAGGTCGCTTATCGCGAGTTTGTCTTATTCACCAAAAAAATAATTTGGATCGAAAACTGGTTAATTTATAATTTTCAACATTGAAATATTTCAAAAAGCATTCAAAATTATATAACTTTATATTATGCACATTAAATATTGAAGAGTCTCTTATTGCAAATATTAAAAATGGAACAATTTCAAATTACTAAAGTTGAAAAATTTTCGTTTATAAATCTTTAAAAAATAACACTGTTAAAAAAACCGTTAAAAATCATATACCATTAAAATATCGATCTTGACATTTAAATAAATTGTAAAATTCTATATCTTTCAACTTCAGTTTTACAATTAAAAAAGATTTAATTTTAATTACTCACATTCGAAATTTCTTTAATCTGGCAGATATAGAATTTTTAACATGAATTTTTGCATACATATTAAAAATCAAAATTTCATCAACTTTAAATCTTCAAAATTCAACTATTCCAGAATAATGTTCCAAATTATATTGCTTTAAAATATCAACATTAAAAATTAAATAATTCACAATTCTAAACCTTGAAAATTCAAGCATTTTCAATTGTAACTTTTCACAATTGTAAAACCTCAAATGCTATTTATTTAAGATTGAAGAGAATTTAATTTTGAAAATTTGCAATTAAAAATAATGCAAGCTTTAGGCTTTACAATTAGAAAAGCTTTAATTTTAATGACTTGCATTCAAAATTTCTTCAATTTTAAAGATTTGAAATTGTCATGAAATTTCTATAATTAGAGAGATTTAGAATTAAAAACATTACTCTGTCTTCATCATCGTGTAAATTCAAAAAATTATATTTATACGTTTTTAAAATTGAAGAGTTTTTAATTGTAAATCTTAAAAATGAGAGGATCTTCAGTTGCAAATCTTTAAGATACACGCATTTTAATTAATTATTCGAAATTTTATAATCTTACACGATAAAGATTCAAAACTAGACAAGTTGATAAATTTTCAATTGTAAACATCTCCAAAATGGATTCCACAATGTCTTTTATGGACATCTTATTACGGTATAAAATTCCACGTTAACTTTACGCTGGAACTTGGATTAACCACCGGGTTCAGTGATGGCTTCACTCGCCTTCCATGGTAAACCTAGACCGTCCTGATATAACCGCGCACTGCTCCTTTGTCGCTACGCTGCTGGTGGTTGAGCAACTCCCTCTCGACCCCGAGGGGCTAGACTCTTAGACCGAACTCGCTGAGGCAACAATTCTCGGAACGCAGTAAATCTGAACTTATTCAATCCAAGTTCCAATATACTGCTTTTTTTACTTTTTTTCTAACTTCTGCTGGGATAAAATCCTATATTTAAAAAAAGTTACAACATGTATCTTTTTTATTATTTAGTTTAATTTATTATTAATAATTATATTTTTAGGTAATTTAAATGGAAGCATATTTTTCAATTTAATAAATAGGCACTCAAAATAAGGAACGCGTAATTAACACGCGTGGCGCACTATTTTTGCTGGTACCAAAATATTCTATGAATATTTTAGTAAATATTTTGGACAGTAAGTAAAGCAACGTAAAAATAAACGAAATCGAATCGGATGAGAAAAGAGCGAATCTGCGGCAAAATTCATTTGCCTGCTAATTCCATATGGAAAATAAGTGGAGAAGTAAAAAAAAGTGTTTTTTCAGTAACCCCACAGTTAAACGTAAAATTCGAATCGCGGATATGGCGAGTTGGGGTAAACTCGAACGCGTGTTTATACAGCTATAAAACACCTTGTGTATACAGGCTCTTTATGATTAATGGGTCTTCTGGAAAAATCCACGACGTGAGAGTTTCGGTCTGTTTCGAACAAAAGGTTCATGTCAAAAAATACTCGCACTTTCTCTATCGCACATTTTCTCTTTTGTGATAACTACCACGTATATTACTTTCTTCCACAGAAAAGAACATTTTTTTTTGAGTTTTCAGAATGTTAATTTTTAAAATAGATAATAAGTATTACAGGAATATACAATTTTCGATGTCCTTACATTTATTATACTCATTATATAGACAGCATTTTTCGATGGTAAATATTCTTTTGATTTAACGTCCGCGAAACAATAATGTTATTAAAAAAGGAAAAACCTTTTATTACGATTTTTCCTTTTTTGATACTCGTGTCAAATAATTAATTGCTGGCTTTAAAAAGAAGAAATAGAGAAAAAAGCCACTTGAAAGAGTTAATTATCGACAAAAAAAATCAAATCTTCGACAAAAGAGGGGCAACTTGTTTACATATTAATGCCATAATTGTGCAATATAAAAAAAAAACAATCTGCCCGCTCAGCGGGCACATTCTCGACGAGCGCTGTGTGCGCGGCTCACAAGTTTGAGCGCGCCTAGGGCGCGCAACTGCTGGTTCTCGCACTTCGCGCTCGATTATGTATTCACCTCGCGCTACGCGCTCGGTCTTTATATTTCTCCCGCATTCGTGGACACACCTTTTAAAATCAAAGGTCAACGAACTGACAACTGTAATTTTGTGAATTTTAACTCTATTTTGTTAAAGCGCTTTCTGCTTTAACGAACACATTCTCATCACGTATCTCGTGCTTCGCACTCGATATTGTCCAACATGTAAACTTTTCTACATTATACACAACACTTTTATATCAATTATGATACATTTTTTATGTAACTCTGCCTGGGATTACTTATTAAAAAATTGCAAAATAAAAAAGCAAATTGTATTTATCATGATTATTTTCGTATTTGTTTCTTATTTTGCATTAAATTGTATTCTAAGCTGCCCTGAAACATGTATCATTTCAATAAATGTATATCATTACAATTCATAATATGCATAAAAATTGAATCATACTAATTCTTATTTCCTTGCTTTTATAATTTTTTTATTTTTAATGTTGTTTTTTACGATTAAATAAAAACTACTGCGCATCTGCATAGTGTCTAATACAGGAACCTATATAGGGTCCTATATAGGATCCTATGTCCTCTTTTGTCTTTTCTGTGCTTTTTTCAAAAAGTTCATTTTTGCATTTTTTATCTTATGTTTTACGATTAAAAGAAGATCTACTCGTCCAATCGAAAAAGGATTGATAAAAAATTTATAGATCTTTTTAAGCGAACAACTTTTGTCTGGTAATTTAAGTGCATACCTTGTTTCGTTTTTCCAAACAAATTTAATATTTTTATTTTGAATGATATTTTTTACGACTAAAGCAAAAACTACGTGTCCTATCAAAAATTATAACTCTTTCTTCGATGAACAATTTTTGTCTCATTTTTTTTCGTAGCTTATATCGAAAAGTGATTCATTGTAAATTTGTAGTTCTTTCCAGGGCGCGCAATTTAAGCTTTTTCATTTTTTTCGTATCTTGCATAGTTTGACCAAAAAATAGAATTTTTAAATTTTTCCTTAATTTTTGGTACGATCAAATTTGAATGTTCAAATTTTCGACCAAATTAAAAAAGTTGTTATCGTAGTCCTGTAGGGCTTTCAAAAAGCAAAGTTTTTCTTCTCCTGTCTTTTTTTCATATCATGACTTGTTTGGCTTAAAATGTTCATTTCAGTTTTTTTTTTTTTTGGTTTTTGAAAATGCTACAACTTCGATCATTTTCTTTTTATAGAAAAAAGTCATGGGGAAAAATTGTTTGAGTTACTGATTACCATGAACAAATTGACATAGAATTTTTAAATCTTGAAAAAATGTGGTTTCAAAAATTTTTTGTACGATCAAATTTGGAATTTTCAACTTTTTGACGAGATTAAAAAAGTTGTTATCATAATCTTGTAGGGCTTTCAAAAAGCAAAGTTTTTCTTTTTCTGACTTTTTTTCATATCATGCGTTGCTTAGCTTAAAATGTTCATTTTATTTTGTTTTTTTGGATTTTGAAAATGCTCTAACTCTAACAATTTTCTTTTTATAGAAAAAAGTCAAAAGGATAAATTGTTTAAGTTTTGAAGAACTATCAAGAACCGTGTATAAAATTTATATATCTTGAAAAAATGTGGTTTCAAAATTTATTGTACGATCAAATTTGGAATTTTCAACTTTTTGACCAAATTGAAAAAGTTGTTATCATAATCTTGTAGGGCTTTCAAAAAGCAATGTTTTTCTTCTTCATACTTTTTGAATTTTCGTCCAACATAGCTGACTAACGAACTTAATCTTTAGTTTAGGACAATAAACGAGTGTACCAAAGGGCAATGTAATAGATTACTTTTTTCAAAAGTTATCGTGTTCACAAAGAGACAGACAGACATACAGTCAGACGCATTCGTAAAAACCTGTTTTTTGGATTCAGGGCGTCTCAAAACGTGTATATTTGACTAAAATTGGGGGGTCAAATTTTACACAAATCTAATACCTTCTCTGCTGAGAATGTAATAGTGCAAAAAAGTTTGCATTTTCGACAAAATCGAATGCGAAGTACGAGATACATAATGAGAATGTGTTCGTTAAAGCTGAAGCAGGTTCGACAAAAGAGGATTCTCAATCACCAAATAGAAGTTATCGATGTTTTTACCTTTAACTTTTTAAAAATTGCACACAAATGTAGGGTAAACACAAAGACTGAGCGTGTATCGCGATGTGAATGAATCATCGAGCGTGAAACACGAGAAGCAATAATCACGCGCCATCGGCGCGTTCAAACTTACTAGCCACGCACACAGAGCGCTATAAGAACGTGCCCGCGAAGCGGGCAGATTTTTGTTTGCTGTATATATTTTTTAATCAGATTTTATAACAAACTTCTAGATATTTTTGGTTAAAGAAACTTTTTTTAAAAATTTGTTTCGTCTTTCGTGTCCTTTTTCTAAAAATTTATTCTAAAAATTTAATTTTTTTATTTTTAATCTTATTTTTTACGATTAAAAGAAATTCTACTCGTCCTATTTAAAAATGATTAATAAGAAATTTATAGATCTTCTTGGGTGAACAACTTTTGTCTTTTAATTTTAGTGTATACCTTGTGTCGTTTCACAAAAAATATTTATTTCAAAAAATGTATTAAAATAATTTAATTTTTTTATTTTATGGGTAATATCTTACGATTAAAGAAAAAAATAAGTGTCCTCTAAAAAATTATTTCTGAAAAACTTAAATGAGTCTACTTATTTATTTCATAGCTGGCGTTGTTTGTCAAAAAATTAATCTTTTTAGTTTAATTCATTTACGAATAAAAAAAACTGCGCATCCTATAAAACAGTAATAATAAACATTTGTAGCCTTTTTTTTTTGGATAAACAAGTTTTTTTGTAGCTTATGTCGTTAGTCCAAAAATTTAATTTATTTGTTTTATTTGTTTTATTTTTTAATGTTCTTTTTTACGACTAAAAACAAAAACTACGTGTCCTATCTAAAAGTGATTGTTGAAAAATTTGTAGATCTTTTTAGGGCGCGTAATTTTAGTTCATTCAATTTTTTCGTATCTTCCATAGTTTGATCAAAAAACGGCCTTTTTGGATTTTTCATTATTTTTCGTACAATAAAATTATAAATTTTCGACCGAATCAAAATATTTTTTATGATAATTTTGTAGGGCTTTAAAAAATTATCATTTTTTCTCTTGACTTTTGTTCATATCATGCGTTGTTTGTCTCAAAATGTTCATTTTAGTTTTTTTTTTGGATTTTAAAAACGCTCTAATTCTGGTAATTTTCTTTCAATAAAAAAAGTCATGAGAATAAATTGTTTGAGTTTCTGAGTGCCACAAATAACAGCACATAGAATTTTTAAATATTGAAAAAGTGTGGTTTTAAAGATTTTTGGTATGATGAAATTTTGAATATTCAACTTTTCGTCCAAATGAGAAAAGTTGATATAATAATCTTGTAGGGCTTTCAAAAATCAACGTTTTTCTTTTCTTGAATTTTTTTCATATCATGCGTTGTTTGGCTTAAAGTGTTCATTTTATTTTATTTTTTTGGATTTTGAAAATGCTCTAACTCTAACAATTTTCTTTTTATAGAAAAAAGTAATTAAGATAAATTGTTTAAGTTTCTGAGTACGATAAATAACCGTACATAGAATTTTGAAAGCCTGAAAAATTTGTTTTCAAAAAGTTTAGGTACAATCAAATTTTAAATTTTCAACTTTTCTACCAAATTAAAAAATTTGTTGTGACCATCTTGCAAGGCTTTCAAAAATCAACGTTTTTCTTCTTTTGACTTTTTTTCATGTCGTGCGTTGTTTGGCTTAAAATGCTCATTTTAGTTTGTTTTTTTATTTTGAAAATGTTTTAACTCTGATAATTTTCTTTTTATAGATAAAAGTCATTATGATAAATTGTTTGGGATTCTGAGTACTATGAATAACCGTTCATAGAATTTTGAAATCTTGAAAAAATGTGGTCCTAAAAATTTTGAAAACGTGCTCACTTTTTGAATTTTGATCCCAAATAGCTGGTTCACGAACTTGTTCTTTCTTTTCAGGCGTTCAAAAAGTGCGCCAAAGCAGAATCCAATCTGATCAATTTTTCGAAAGTTATCGTGCCTATAGAATACAGACTACAGACAGACAAAAACCTTCGTAAAAATCGTTTTTTTCTGACTCAGTGGGTCTCAAAACGTGAAGATTTTATGAAAACCGACAAACCGCAATTTTACATAAAACCAATACCTTCTCATTAAATGAAAATGTAAAAATCATTACATACCACTTTAGTTTTGTTAGCATTCTTAATAATCATTTTAACTTGCTCACAAACATGCATAACATTGTTTTTCGGTACTCTGACTAAAGTTTAATTTAGCTAACCCTATTTTATGTTGTCTTGAAATAAAATATTTTTATACTTTCACGCATATTTTGGAAGATGGATAATCTGTGTTAGTGTACTTATTAGCAAAATCAAACATTTTATTTGAGCAGTAATGCGATTTTATTATGGCACTAAAAGAATACAATATAAAAAATGGTATAGAACCTTATTTTCCTCGAAATAACTACGGTATAGATATGCGTTTCTCAGAAAATATTTTCTTACATTTGTTTTATTTTACAGACTTCACTTTAATTGAATTTATCCTATTTTAAAATATCTAAAGGTATCAAGCTGAACATCTTAGTAATAAGATAAATTTCAAGCAATTTTTATTTAATTGAAACCAGGGCAGGTCAAAAGTATCTTAAGAAAAGAACATGCAAAATAAATCAAGTATAAACTATTTGAGAAAGAAAACCTAAAATAATATAGAAAAAATAAGAAAAGCTAAAAATAAAATTTTGAAAAAACTCGTAGATGTATATTTGGTTTCTAAAACTGCAGTTCAAAAATTTGGCTTACGATTTCCGGTAATAGATCCCCAATTTGATTCCTCTCCGCAGAATAAACTCCAAATTTTTTTCAAAGCGCTCTTTCAACTTTAATTTACAAAAAATTAATAAAAATTACTTCGTTTGTTCATTTTTTAGAAAACCAAGCTTTCTTATTCAAAATCCCATGTTTATTTTTAAAAGCCCAGTCGTACCTGTTAATTTTGACCAATTTGAAAAAACGTGGAATTTTTCGCCGAAAAACGAAAAAATTCGGAAGGATCAATAAAAATCAAAAGTCGATTTTGTGATTTTGTGCTCGAGAAAGGTGTTGATTCCAAGTTCGGTTGAAGATTGTGTTGGTTCCAAACTTTTTGGAAAAAGGCATACGTTCGCCGAAGTATTACATTCTTGAAATTTTGTAGTGGTATCACTGAGGCCTGAATCCTTATTTTTTTCTTTATCCAATTGAATTTTCATGAAACAAATTTTATACTTAAAATTTTGTGGTGGTACCGCTGATGCAGGATTTCGGACTTTTTAACCATTAAAGTTTTCATTTTTTATTAAAACAAATTTCCTGTGAATCTAAAAAATTAAGTCGGATTTAATTTTGCCGACTCAATCAAACTAAACGATGATTAGTGATTCAAATGCACGATAAGTTAATTTTAAAATAATATAAATAAAGATTAATTTTGACGAATTTTTTTAACAATGTAATTTTTAGTTTAATCTAATTGATAAATATGCCCGCTGCTCGGGCACATTATGGCTTGATATGTCATATCAAGGCAGCCTTTGCTACACTTCTTAAAGTTCCCAAAATAAAGTCTAAGTTGGTTAATCAAATATTTTCAATCAAAATAAAAAATTTAAAGCGTTTTCAAAATTTTAGAAAATTTTAATTTAGAAATTGTTAATAAAGTTTCTTATAGTTGGGTAGAAGAATTGCAAATTATCCAAATAAAATGTTTTATTTAGATGAAAATAAGAAAAGTTATATTCTTTAGAAAATTTTGAAAATGTTCAGAAAAATAGAAAAACATATTTTTCTAAAAGATTACAAAATTCATCACTAGTTATGAAATATATTCAGAAACTATAACTGTTAAATTTGTTGATTAGACACAAATTCAAAAAGTTTGAGCTCTTTCAAAATTTGAATAAAATTTTTTTATGAGTTTTAACAATTGTTGTCAAATTTTCTGGTACGCATCAAAAAGATTTGAAAATTATCCTAATGACATTTTTAAGTTCGATTAAACTTTAAAAAGATATATGCTTTTCAACATTTTTAAAATTTTCAAAAAAAGGAAAAAAGATTGTTTTAATAGGTTAAGAAATATCAATACAAATTTCTGCTAGATATAACATATATTTTTTTGAATCTTTTATCATGAGATTTCTTAATTAGACAAAAGTTTCAAAAGTTGGATCATTTTCAAAAATATGTAATTTTGGTTTTTTAAGAGATCCATAAGTTTAAAGCGTCGTTTTTAGTACATTTTAACAATATTTAAAAATTATCTTTATGAAGCTTTTCAATTGGATACAAGTTATCGAGCGCGAGATTCGTAATGAGAATTTAATCGTCAAAGCCGTAGGCGCTTTAAGAACCTTCTTTAAAAACAAATCGAAAAAAGATAGGTACAATTTATGACTGTAATTCCTCAGAAGTTTAAATCATGGTATTTGATTTAATTTATAAAATTTACGATACTTGAAAAAATGTTGTTAAGGTGTACGTATTAAATGTACGAAAACGAGCTCGAAGCGCGAGAGAATACCCGCGCGCCATAGGCGCTCTAACTTGGCGCGCAGTGAGGTTGTACCCACGCAGCGGGCATATTTTTCACTTAAAGTAAACTAAAAATTACATTACTAAACAAAAAATTCTACAACATTTATCCTGATTCATATAATTTTGAAATTAACTTCTCGTGATTTTAAATCACTAATATTTGTTGGTTTGATTAAATCGTTATAATGAAATATGACTTAATTTCTTAGATTCACAGAAAACTTATTTTAATAAAGTAGTAAAACTTTGATTGTTAAAAAGCCTGAAATCCTGCATCAGCGTTACCACTACAAAATTTTAAGTATAGAATTTGTTGGATGAAAATTTAATTGGATAAGGAAAAAAGAAGGATTTACAATTCATGTGTTCAAGCGGGGTTATTCCTTTAGAGTATAACTCATTTCATAATAAAATTATGGAGTGATTTATTACTTATGCTTGAAATAATTACTTTTCTCGGTGATCATGTTTATTTAAAAAATATACCTAATTTTCTTTGAAAAAAAATATATATTCAAAGATTCTACAAATGTACTATATAGTATTAGGCATAGTACACAATATACATATCTTAAATTTTTTGAAGAAAATATTATTGTTGTTCTTCAATAAATTATGTTAATGCATTCAATAATGTACGAGACGTATCATTATCCAGGACGTTCTTTTTTCGCTAATATAGGCAGGTTTATTATAAATAATATAATATTCAATTATCTGTTGCAAAACATTATTTTATTCAACACTCAACACACTGCTTGGCATATACTCTAATTAATTCATAATCTGGAGATTTTAGAATAAATTTAAATACTTCGTTTAACGAACGCCTTTTTCCAAAAAGTTTTGAACCAACACCTTCTTCAACCGAACTTGGAACCAACACCTTTCTCGAGCAGATTCGGAACGAGCACCTTCTTCAAACGAAGGTCGAACCAAGGCCTTCCTCGAGCACATTCGGAACGAACACCTTATTCTACTCAGGCGTCGATATATTAATATTTTAATATAAGTTTTTCTTATCGTGTATTCAATCATGAATAGCGTATATGTAACGTTTCAATCAGACAATTCTACAGTCTAATTGTACAAAAATCTAATTGAAAGGTCTTTATCTTTCTTTCCTTCCCAGTAATGATACGGTTGTTAGCAGTTGACGGTATTCATTCTCTCTCGAAAATATTTAATTATCATGGGACGTCATCCGAGAAGCTCCGGTTGAACAGAGAGGTTAAAAGCTCCGTCAACTGCTTTGTGACTTAATCGGGTTCGAGTGTGCTTTTTTCATTTTATACTTTTAAGCTTTGGAGAGAAAAACTTTTACAGTTTGAGCTCGCTTCCCAGTAGAATTCTTTACCCACAGTGGTCATGCTATTATACATCACAAATGCGAACTTGTAAGTTATTGCTTTTTCTTAAGAAAGTCGAATTAAAAGAGCGATAATTTTTCTCAGAATATGTACTTCTATTTAAAAAATCTATGGTTTAAAAATATGGTATAAGGTGAAGACACTAGCTAGTGACATTGTTAGTTTTTAAGGGTAAAAGATTTAGATTTTCACTATTGTATACGCTTCAATCATGAGTTTTTTTGTAAGTATAAGTGAAGTAGTTGTATTTTAATGCTACGTAAAAGCATGATGGCAAAAAATTTCCGCCTTACTTGTTAATAATGATTGGTTTTTTACTTGCTTTATACAAGTTTTTCATGACAGTGATTTTCCCCTGCCACTAACGGATCCAACGAGGCGCTTGGAGCCTTTTAGTGAAAGAAACATATGATAGGATAGTGAGTAAAAAACTTACAATAACTCTTTTTTAATAGTATTCGAATGCAAAGATTCTATGTTTTTAGGAAAACTTAACCCGTATAGAAATTATGACCGGGTTCAGGTCGGATTCCGGCAGGTTTGCCCTGCTTGTATCCGGAATCTGGTCAGGCTGCCCGGTCGGATTCTGGTTGGTTTCATCACGCTACGCTGGTTGGATCCCGGCCGGGTGTACCCAGTCGGATCCCAGATACAAATAGGGTAACCTAGTCGGAATCCGACCGGTTTTTGACTGGGCTCCTCGATCGCATTTTACTGGAGCCTTTTTACTGCAGCGAACATATTCTACCAACTGGTAGAGATAAGAATCTTTGTCAGCACTTATTTCCACCTGTAAAAAGATGTTGGAAATTCAATTTAAGAACTGCATTCATAATAATAAATTTATTAACTACAAACATTGATTCAATGTAAGTACTAAAATATAGGTTATGATTCTTAAGTTTCTGTAAGAAATTGCGTAACAAATTTACATGAAGCGTAACTTATTTTGCATAGGTTTTTTTACATAAGATAAAATAATTTCAGGGGTTTCACGTGAGATCCTAACATATAACCGGTTTAGAAAATTGATTTAACATTGAGGTTAAAGAATATTACCAATGCTTACTTATCAACAAAATAATTCACTTATCTTTAAAAATATCCGCTTGCTATAGAAAATTGGATACAATTTTGTGAAACTTAATAAATTTCTTAACGGATAACCTGGCGTCCACAGACGTTTTACTCAGTTTTTAGCATTAAAGACTCCGGAAGTCGCCGAATCGTTATTACGTGCAAGCATGATAACGTAATTCAAAACCTCGTTCGGAAAAAGTTATTTCTCTTCTTATTATATTTTTTGCTTGTTCATGATAATATATAAATACATAAAAAATAAGCAAAAATCGTATAACAAAAAAAATAAGTATAATTTCACTGGGAAACTATGCTTGAAAATAAAAAAGAAGTTGGTCAACGATTTCGCTGTCAGGGCAAGTCCTGTAAACCGCAGAACCAAAAGTGGGAAACCATATAATTAAACTTAGTTTAATTTTTCTTTCATAATTGATAAAAAAACGCCTAAAAGACAAAAATTTGGTCTTTCGCCTGTCAGATATTTACAAACGACCCACTTACGGCAATCGTTTGTGGATATTTCTTAAGATGTTTTTGAGGTTTTGATACTTCTATTATGCACCATTTTTGACCCGACTGGGTCCCGGTGGGAACTCGGTCAGATCCTGGTCGGGCAATTAACAAAATAGTATCCCGGTTTGACCCGGTCAGATTCTGGTCAGAAACCTTCTTCTGGTCAGGTCAAACCGGGCTATTTCTACACGAGAATTATTTAAATCCTTGGAATAGTACGTAACAGAGAGAAATTGAGAGTAAACACTTCCATAAGAAGCAAATCTCATTGAACGACATGTCGATTGTCGAAAGGGAACGGTCCGAACTCAGTGAGTTAATTGAAGAAACACCAAGGATTCAATTTTTACGAGACGGGCGCTGGGTCGATAAGGAAGTGTTTACTTTTAGTTTCTCTCTGTAAGTATTATATGATGATCACAGAATATTGTCGACCGACTAGATGCACAATTCCTGCATCGATTTGTTACTAAAACATCATTATAAAGGTCTTTTCTAACGAATGTGCGTATTGCTTTTGGACTAGAGCCCATATCCTATCAAATAGAAGCTGCTATTACTTGATATTTGCGTATAGCTATGCTCCCAGACACCCTAACCTCTAAGCAGTTCACTGACCCGTGACTTCAGCAACATACTTTTAAAAGAGTTAGAGACAAGTTGAAACCCCCATTAAAGTTAACGGCAATAACGTTTTTTCACTCCAAACACGACTGATTTTCCTTGAAATATGTTTTCCTTGATCCTGTCACTATATCTCTATACGAATTCTCGAACCCGTTAATGTTACTGCTCACAATCAATCATTATACAAACCTTTGCCATCGAACCACCTTCTCACCGACACGCACATTCACTGACTGAAATTTCTCATCTGATTTTGTACATGTATTAAAAAAAAAGATAATTCACCGACTTACTTGTGCTTGCTGAACGCTCTCACTATTTATAAAAGTGTAACAGCGCGAGGCACACGTCTTGAGGGCAGCACCGGTTTTTTGATATTTTTCAGTAGATGATTTTCAACGAAGTATGTATATTGTCAACTAAAGAGATGAATTTTAAATAAAAGTAATTTCAGCCAAGTTCTCAAATTTTCATCCAAAAATATGAACTTTCAACCAAGAAGATGATTTTTCAACCAAAAATAAAGTAATTAAATTTCAAGTAGAAAAATTAATTTTACACAGAAATATGAATTTTTAACAAAATAGTACAATATTCAACAAAAGAGATGAATTTTTAACTAAAATTATGAATCTTTAACAAAATAAAAAATAATTTTTTTTATGATTTTCAACTTTTCACCAAACTAGTTGAATTTCTAATAAAAAATGAGAACTTTCAGTGAAACATCCATAGTTAATATTTCAACCCAGATATATTTAAATTTCGATTGAAAAATAGTTGAATTCAAGAACAAATAAAAAATCAAGTTTCAATAAAACAGTTGAATTCTTGATCATAGCACGATCAATGAAAATATCAACAGAACAGTTGATTCGATAACCTAAAAGTATTATTTTCAAACGAAACTATTTGAATTTTTTTACCAAAGAGGTAAATTTTTACTAAAAGAGATGATTCTTCAACTAATAAAAATGTTCAAAAATATAGTTCATTAAAAAAAATGAATTTTTAACAAAAAATGTAACAGTTCATATTTTAACCAAAAATAATTATAACCCTTAAACTAACAAAATGGCATGGATTGCTCAAACTTTTCAACTGCTGTGTTCTTTAGGAAAAAGTTGCTCAATATTTACAAAACTTCATACACTGTGGTATTTTTCACGCTTTTTCTGAATCTGACCTTATAATCGCCCTATCTGGCCCATTTTTTAAATGGCGGATAAAAGAGAAAAAATAGCCAATTACAAACATTTTTCTTTCAAAAGTTCGTAAATTTCAACAAGAAGTCATCAACGTAGATTGCCAATTCTCTGTATACGGTACCGTATTGTGTTTCTCTAAGAGATAGAACTAATAGTGAGTTGAAATCAAATATGGCGGATTCAATATGGTGGCCGAAACCAGGTTAAAAAATGGTGATTTTCAAAAATAAACCGATTTTGACAAAATTTGGTGAATAAAATTTTGGGGGCGCTAATTACGAATCTGAGGTCAGATTTGCAAAATTCAAGATGGCAGAAGCAAGTTGGCGGATGAACTTTTCGAAATTCTACCGATTTTGACATTTTGATATTTTTTATATTTTTGAGAATTGAGACAGATTTGTATGGAATTTGAGATTAAGTTGATTTATGAGCAGAATTCCTAAAGGTAAAATCAAGAATCCAACGACCAAATTTGGACAATCCGCCTAAGATTTTCCCATTGAAATTTGCAAAAAAAATTTTTTTCCTTTCTTCCCTAAAAAAGGGAAAAAACCCTTCCCCTTAGATTGTTTACAATTGGTTTGCCTTTTGACCCTCACAACATTCTTGGGTGTCAGAGAAGGAGCATCGTGGTAGTGTTGCTGTTCCTGTTGGCATGAATTTTAATATTTAGTTTTGCCTTGATAAGGGTGATGTATGAGTGCCGAAACGTTGGTGATTACACTTTGATTTTTTTTGTGGTTTGATAATAAAAACAAAAAAGATGAAAGAAATAGAAAATAAATAATTTATATATGGAAAAACAAAAAAAAACTTTAAACTTGATTATTGGACGTTAATTGGGATTTTAAATCTGATTTTAATCTCATTTAAATTTCTTCAATTTTAAGTTGGTTTGAGATTTGTGACAGGGTGGGAGGAATGGGTTGATCGGGTAGGTAGTAGCAGGGTGGGGTAGAGAAGAATAAAGGCAAGGCATGTACTAGAACGCGACGATAAAGCCAGGGAAGGTTAGAAGGCGCGAGCGTTTGAATTGAATTCATAGCTGGCGGAGCGAGTAACATCGAGGAAAAAACGGATTTAGAGCAGGAAGTTTATAGTACACCGAAAGGGGTGATCAAAGAAAGGAATGCAAGGGGGAAGTACAAGAAAACGGTAGAAAAGAAAAGATTGAGCAAAAAGCGTGGCATTGATTGAGGCTTTTATCAAAAGAAAGAGAGGGATGAGGGGAAGCACTGAAGAGAGAACCGATATAGGTTCAAGCTTGAAATATTGAAAGATGTTCAGATCGCTGCCGGAAAAGCAAAGTTTTCTAGAGAAGGATGAGAATAGTAAGGAGACTGCAGAAGACACCGAAGAAACTAAAGATACAATGAAAGATAAGAGATAGGAAACTCAGGAATAGTAAGAAGCAAAAAGAGACAAGAAATGAATGTAGGGAAGAATGAAGGAGATGTTGCTGGAATATAGCAGGATTAGAAAGAAAGGGTAGAGAATTCATAAAAAATTTGACAAAGTGAAATGTAGTAATAATGATGGGGACGTGGCTCGACGAAAAGAGACGGGAAAGAGTAAGCGTAAGGTTAGCAAGAGGTAACAAACGGCAAGTTCAAAATGCAGAGAGAATGAATAAAAAGGGCAGAGCAATGAGAAGAATGGTGATGGGAATAAGAAACAAATGTATAACAGGGAATGATAAGAAAGAGAGGAAAGAACTGAAATAAGGATTCTTAGTAGAAAAGATAAAGATGGTAGGAAAGAAATGGAAGATAGTTGGAGTTTATGTGAACGTCGGTATGCAGGAGGAAGCAGAGGAGATAAAAGAAGGAGAGAGAAGAAAATCCAAAGATGAGGTAATTATATATAATAAGGATAATGTACAAATTAGGAGGGAAAGAAATTGCTAAAGAGCTTGGAGGAGTGGGGATGGTTTATCTTAAACGGAAATATACAGAGAGACGAGGAAGGAGAATATACACTCTGGAGGAGAAAGGGGAACGTTAATTTATTATGTGATAGTGGATGATGGGATAAGAGAGAAGGTCCAGAAACTGGAAGTAGGACATTATATTGTTTCGGATAACTTTACCTTAATAGTGACATTAGTGGGAGAAAAAAGTAATAGCAGCATGAATAAAAAGGGAGCACAGGTAAAAAGTGTTGGAAAAGGGGATTGATTAAGGCAAGAAAAAGAACAGTTAAGAGAAAAGGTCATAAATATCAAAATGGGGGAGGGAAATTTGGCGCAAAAACAAAAATGAAGTTAGTAAAGGGAAGAATCGAAGTGGTTGGGATGAGAATGAGATATTGAAATGTTATAGTGGACAAAATATTTTTTGGATTTGCTAGGAGGAGTAGTGAGAAAAGTTAGGAAGGGAGGAAAATACGTAGAGAAAGAGATGAGGAAGAGAAAATAACAAAGGAAGAAATAGTCAAGGTGTTAGGAGTGATGGAAGATGGTAAGGCACCTGCTAGAGATGAAATTTGAAATGAAGTATGAAAATATGGACGGATGGGACTAAAGGAATGGACATGAATAATATGTAATAGAGTATAGAGAGGAACGGAGTAGCCAGAGTTATGAAAAGAAGGAGTATTGATGACAATAGTAAAGAAAGGAAAAGGAGAGGAGGTTAAATATTATGGGGGTATGACGCTGATTCCAATACCGTATAAAGTATATGTAACTGTTTTGTCGGGGAGATTGAAGAAAGACGGTGAGAAAAAAAGATAGAGCCACCCAATCTGACAGGGTTTAGAATAGAAATGGGGGTGATGGACAACATATATGTTGTGAACTATCTAGTAAATAAAAGGATTAAAAAGGAAAAACGGGCAATGATAGTAGTGCCCGTAGACCTAAAGGTGGTGCTTGGCTCATTATACAAAGGCGGAATGAAAAAAGTGATGGGGAATTAATATCGGACTTGGAAAAAGAAATAAGCAGAAAAGGTTAGAGAGGAGTTAGGATAGAGAAGGAAAATATATATACACTGGCTTACACAGACGATATAGTGTTGATGGCAGAGGATGAAGAAGGTATAACGGGCTTCATTACAGGATTATAGAAATACTTATAAGGGAAATACTTAAATTTAAATGTAAAAACAAGAAAGATAATGAGGTTCAGAAAAAGAGGGGAGAAGGAAATGATGGACGGGGAGATGGAAGGAAATAAAGTTAGAAGAAGTAAAAGAGTTTAAATGTTTGGGATATATCTTGCAAACAAATGGAGATCACAGAACTCATATAAGAGAAAGTAAAAAAAGCAACAGGGGTAATGAAACAGATATGGGGAATAGGAAAAAGAAAGTTAAGAAAAAATTTGAAAAGAGAATGTTGTTATTGGATACCCTAGTATGGACGGTATTTGGTTATGTAGCAGAGATATGGGGAGGGAAAGAAAGCAAATATATAGAAAATTTATAAGAAAGGTATACAAGGTAGACACTAGGAGTAGACTGGAGGATACCAGGATATATGATGAGAGGAGAAGCGCAAAGGGATAATTTAAGTACTAGAGCGGGAAAGAGGGCATGGAAATTTCAGACGGAGCTTAGGTAGGGAAAGGGAGAGTAGTTAGCGAGGAAGTTGTTGATAGAGGCAGAAAAGAGGAGAGGGATGACGATAGAATTAATGAAATGGGAAGAAGAAAGGAGGGACTTCTTTAATGCTAGAGAGATAGAAGACGGAACTGGAGTAAACTATGAAGAATTAGAAAAAAGGAGAGAGAACGACATTTAGTAGAAACATCGGGGATGATTAGTGAATCAAAATTCAATAAATGGTATAAGGTAATAAAAAAGGAAAGAGTACCAAAGTATTTAGAAAAGATATGGGGTGACAGAAAGTGGACCAGCAAAGGGAAAAGAGGAAAGGGTGGGGATGCATTGGAAAAAAGAAGAGAACATAATGTGTAGAATATGTGAATGGGAGGAAAAAACATAGGAGCATCTATGGGAGTGATATGGGAAAGGAATGGAAGACAAAGAAACCTGGCAAGGAAATGTGGTAAAGATTCTAGGGGAGGATGGATTAAGGGAAGAATGGATGAAGGAGTTGGAGGGTGCTAGAGGAGCATGAGTAGAATAAGATGCGGTTGCGTTATTACTTTATTTCTCTCAGAAAGAGATTGTAAGGAATGGAAGTCATGTAAACCATCAGGGGATACATGATGAATAAAGAAGAACTTTCATTTCTAAAAGATTCGCAACTTTCTCGGAACAACGAGGGCTTTTTGGAAATTTTGTATCACAGGAAAAGTGAAAAAATCTAATTTTCTTACATTGGACTTCGTGGTTTTTCATTAAAAAGAATGTAGCATATTTATTCAAAAGTTCAATTTTGAAATTGCAATCTACATAATGAAAGTTTCGAATTTTTTTAGGTTTATATTCTCAAGCCTTTTATCCAGAATTGACCAAAAAAAAGCTTGTCTTTTTGAAATATTTTATTAAGTATGTGATGGCATATAACTCTTTCGACTTTCGACTAAACTTATTATTTTTATAGACACGTTTTCGCTAAAATGGTGAGTTTCATTTTTTTCACATTATTCAAAGAAATATTAAGCTGAACATTTCAAAATTTGACATCTCGAATCAGTATGTTGTAATTACTTTTAATACTGAAATAAATACTTAATGAAAATATGCTATTGCATCATTAAACTGAAATTTGTAAATCATAATATAATTCCAGTCTGATTAAAATGATTTTAGACTTCCATTTAAAAAAACAAAATTGTTTCATTCAGTGTAGCCGCTCATTCTTTAGAGCGTAATATTATTTAACAATCATGTTTAGAAACTTAATCAAATATCAACGCTTTTAAAGAGTGAAATTCGACTCTAGGAACATCCAGAAACATTATTTCTCAACATAAAAATTTGTTGACGATCTATTCTAAAATAACTTATATCATTTTGATCCCATTTCGGGATCAAATTTATCAACTGGTATTTACTGTGATTGAATTGGCAGAGTTTAAATCCAATACAATTATTTAGTTTTGTGGTTAACCTTGGCATACTAGGTCACAGAACGTTCAGTGATTATTGTCAGGGTCTAATAATAAAAGTCTCAGCTTACGGCGATATTGATTGAGTAGAAGTAAAAAAAAGTTACGTTGGTCGTGCTAAGCTATAAAGCTGATTACACTTTTATTCGAAATAGGTACGTTACTCTCGAAACTAAAGCATGATATTGGCTCAAGGATTTACAATCGCTCGTAAAAAGTTCACACAACTTCTACACTCTTGCGGCCAGAATGAGATTATATCTTAGCGTCATAAAAGAAAATTTCAGACACATAATAATAGGATTCCATTTTATTCGAGATTTTTCGATTGAGTAACGTCAGGGTTGGGGACCCACAAAATATGAGGGCACTCTTTTCATCTCAATGAGCCAATGATGACGCGCAATAGTTGCTAATTGATGTTCTGAGTAAATCGCTGCTGAGCGATATATGCGAATGCAGTACGTGCAGCGCTTCTATTAAATTATTTCCGGTGAATCTGAAAAGACCGGCGGCTATTACTTTCTCAGATAGTGAAAGAATAATTTGTCCTTGGGTAGCATTGCTCATTTACAATGTACCCTTAAAGAAAAAAAAAGATTTATTTCGTTATTGAACCGTGAAGACAAATTTTGAATCGAGAAAAAATGGGTATTTTTCGTGAGGTTGTTCAAGAATAGTTGAAGTCTTCCTTGGGCCATCAAAATAGGCACTAGGAATTTTATGGATTAATAAAATAACTAATAATTATGAGTTCAAATTTTAGATTAATTAGTTTTTTGTAATATGGGTGGGGGGAGCCCATTAGGCCCTCTCCTGCCGCTCAAGCTATAAAGCCTATTTTTCTACACCCGTGTTTATTCTTAAGGCATTAACTATTACTAGCGACCTTCACCGAGTATTTAGATTTATGTGCATTTCGCTCTTTCAACGTTCTGAAAATATACCCCTCAAATGCTAGGCGTACCCCATCGCACAGTAAATGTCGCGGACCTCTTTGCACAGTAAAAAAATACTTCATTTAATCTGTTGTACAATTATTCCTCTAGAAAGATTTTTCATTTCTCCTGTAAAATGATGTTGCTTGGACTAGCCTAGCACATTGGAGGGAAATCCAAAACCGTGATTCAAAATTACGTTCAAAGCGCAATTATACACCGATTATAGATATTTTTTGAAAGAATTTAGGACTAATTCCTCAAAGATTGATGAGAGCTAATTTTTTATTTTTTGATTTAATTACTTTTTATGACTAAATAAGATCAATTGCTTGTGCATCGAATAAGTATTTATTGCATGCCGATTCAGTATTTTATAACGAGCATTTGTGCACACAATTTATTTGAAAACTGAACAAATAGTGATGGGAAACAAAATGTCTTTAAAACACTTCATTGGAAATATAGTTTCAAAAATAACAACAACAAAAAAGAATTTCTTTCTACGTATACATGTCTGTAATATACATTTGTTTATATAATTTTTACAAAAAATATTTAAGTATTGATAAATAGAACAATTTGTTCAGAAAACATCAATGGTAGTATAATTAAAACCTAGCTAAAAAACAATTTCTAGAAATGCCTGTGTATATAAATGCCTATACATGTAGTCGATATATTTGTTGATTTAACTTGTTTATAAAATTAATTATTGGTTAGGACGAATCTTAAATTTAAATGGCCAGGTATCATCCTAACGATCAAAGCAGGATAATTTGGAGCAAAAATATACATTGAAAACAAATAATCCATAATAGCGATTATTTAGTTATGAAATTTATTAGGTAGCAACTAACTTTGCAACTTGAAAAGTTTTAATAGTTTTACTATTTGTATCAACATAAGAATTAAATAGACAAAAACAAAAAATCTAAAAAAATTGGTTTCGAACCAACCAAACAAAAATCAAAAATCGGTGCATAAGTACATTCTAAACGTCATTTTAACCTCGTTTTTTATTTCATTTCACAATGGCACCATTTTTTTCCCTGCTTTAATTGTAAAACATCAGCTTAAATCAACTTGACTCCAATTAAAAGTACATATTAAAATAAGAGCAAAAAATAACATCCTTACTTGTCTTATAATTTTTCTTTGTCGAAGACTAAGGTCGTCGTAATTCGACAAGAGGTTTAAAGTTTATGCCATGAAGTGACTCAACCTATCTAAAATTCGCGTCGAGATTGGAAGCTTCAAAGCAGGGTGAAGGACTTATGCTGGGGTTAAACGTGAGAACGTTGAAAGTAGCTTGTGTTGCGACTCAAGGCAAAGAAGTCGACGAATTTATAAAACGGCAGACGTGATAAAAACGGCAGCTGGGCTCGTCTAGCCTTCTCCGCTATTCCATAAACTGCACTTCTCTCACGATTTTCATTCTTCATTGTCTATGCAAATTTTATTCATCAGGCATGTTTTTACAATAGATGCGAATTCGCTTCATGTTAAAAAATTTACATTCTTTTTGTTTCTTTAGAGAAAGTCTACAAAGTTAATTGATATCGAATCATTTGTGATATTTTCTGTGTCTTTTAAATATCCTTAAAATTATTCCACTAAAGTACGTTAATTTTATTTTTTAACAACCCACGTCAGTGATTAGGTGGTCATTCTCGACTCGCCGAGATCTCGAACATTAAACACAGACGAGCGGATGCGATTAGCGCTCTGATGGGTGACTATCCTGGAATATCGCTTTTTTCGTGTTTTCATTACGTTGAACTAAACTATATCAAAGTTAGTATGTTCCGATTTTTCTTGGAAGATGGAATTTAAATACACTCAGTAATGATTACAATGATGATTTATGCTTATTTGATGTTTTACTGATTTTCTCGCAACAGTAGTATGAAAATTACTTTAAAAAGCATGTACGCCACACTATCTTGAACACTTTTTTCAACTCTCTCTTTATTCGTCAAAGATCATAGGGGAATAAAATATCGTTAAATAACATTAACTTTTAAGCCCAAAAAGATGCATTTTAGAGTAACAAAGACGGCTTGCAAACCACATCTTAGTTCAATTGTCAATAAATGAACAATTTAATTTCAGACCAAACTGTTAGATTCATACAACCAAGTCGTTGATCCTTCGAAGAGAAGAGATGATTTCTTAAGCAAAATGTCGAATTTTCAAACAAAGAAGATTAAATCTCAATCACAAAGTGTTGCATTTTTAAACAAATATGATTAAACTTCAACCAGAGACAATTGCATTTTCAAGCAAATATTTGAATTTCCAATCCAAAAATATTAACTTTCTATCTACAAAAACGAAGATTAAACGAAAAATGTATATGATATAGCAGGATAAGCATATACATATGTGCTTTCCCTGCTCGGATCTGGTTAAGAACCTTACAATAGGTTGGCACTCGCGTGAGCAGAAATTTTCCAAAAGATTATAAATCTGAAAAAATAATTTTTCTGGGATTTATAGGGGTTAGAATAAAAATCGAACAATTAGGTTTTTTCTCTAACGGCTGAACAGATTTCGATTAAATAAAAAGTTATGAAATAAGTGCCGCTAATAGAATGTGAATTAATTTAAAAAATTTGTTCAAAACTAAATTTTGTCAAATATTGTAAATACTATAACTTGAATCGAAAACTGCGATTTAAACTTCTAAAGAATTACAGCCATAAATTGTAACTGACTTTTTTTCGACTTGATTTTAAAGAAGGTTCTCAAAGCACCTACGGGTTTGACGATTAACCCTTAAACGGCCAAAACGCCACTACCGGTACACTGCTTTTCAACGGCCAATAACTAAGACTATTCGACACTAGAAAAAATTGAGACACATATATTTTTATTGCTTAAGATCTCCTCTTTCAGACGGAGCAAATGAAATTCCTCAAAAAATTTACTTATTATCCCAAAATGCAGTTTAAACAAAAAAAACGTGATTTTTCGTGCCTATTTTTTTTGTGAACCATTTTCCAAAGCTTTTTGAGTCTGTAATTAACCTGGAATCTCACTAACGGGTGGAATAAATGTCTAAACTTTGAGAATCCATGGTTCAAAGATCGATTTTTCGTTTTAGTATTTTCAAAATGGCGTCTTAGTGGCAAAATTTTTGTGAAAACATTCATGAATTTTTTTTACAATAAACGATGCGCTTTTCGGAAAAATCATCTAGAATAAAAAGTTATTGTAATCAGTCAAGGAATACGCCTGAATTCCTCGCCTGATTACAAGAACTTTTTATTCTTGACAAATTTTCCGAAAAGCGCATAGTTTTTCAATAAATAATTTTCATAGTTCTAAGCATCGTGTAAGAGTAAAATGATTCACGAATATCTATCGTCCGTCTGCCGCAAACAGAGTTTACGTTGCCCAACTATCATCAACGTGGAGGTCGACGAATATCGATAGTCTCTTTTTTTTAAGGGATTTTATATATTTTTTTTTACATTTTTTTATTTTTTTATGGAGAATTTTTTTCATTTCAGATTTCAATCCGTTGAAATCATTTTGATCCTGCTGTTTCAGAATGTAATTTTGA
>NC_046663.1:77630472-77633081 GCF_010883055.1 Belonocnema kinseyi
TATATTTTATACTTGAAATAACGTAACCTCAAAATACACGCATATAAAGAGGCGCGCGAAGTATTCAAAGCATGAGAATCGCCAGCATTGAAATCTGGAAATATTAAAATTCCAATTTCTTCATTTGATTTTAAAGCAGATAGAGATATAAATAGAACAAATGTTCCGACCGGCAATCGTGCACCTTAGAGTTTTCAAATTCAGAAGAGGAGAAATGGGTTGCGCGCGCAACCCAGTCATTCACATCGTCTCCTACTATATTCACACGGGCATAGACCTGTGATAGTATTGGACCACGTCTCGTTTCATTTCTGGAATCCCTGTTTCACTTAATGCTTTAGATGTATCGCAACAAAGTCGACGTTGGAGCCATCTAGCGTATAATCATATCCCTAATATAAGATAATAGATGACCCTTCAGATAATCGCGATAATATCCAGATGCTTTTCAGATAATGGACTTAAAAACTAAAAAAAATTGCAGAAAATAACATAAAAACAAGTAGAAGTACATAAACAATTATCAGGATAATTATTCATGCATTTTCAGTTGTTTTTACTGTTTTTAATTTAAAAATGTGTTTTTATGAAGAAATAAGATTGTGAAATTATTTTTCGAAGTATGTAGCCGGTGAAAACAACAACAACGAACAGTTACCGTAGTTACTGTGGCCACTTTGGAAATTTTGAACTTTGTCTAGCTGAGTGAGGCGCGGGAAGCGCAATCGCTACCCCATCTGGCGTATACTCCTAACGGGATCAAAGTATGTTCAGCCACTCTCGTCATTGTGAGTGACCACCGTCTGTACTCAGTATGTGGCGCCTAGCGGGTTTAAGATTCTTTACATTCTCATTCATGAGAGTGGAATGTAATCGTCCAAATTTTCGATCTCTGGTTTTTAACGGATCTTTACGTTTCGGCACTCTCAGAATCCGAAAATCATAAAATTTCATCGGTGTCTGTATATCTGTATGTATGGTTACCTGAATTTTGTAGCCACACCAACTTTTGAAGGAATTGCCCAATTAAGTCAGCCTTTGATACACTTCTTAAGGTCCCTACAATGAAGGCTAAGTTCGTTAAGTAGATGTTTTCAACCCAAATTAAAAAATTTAGAGTATTTTCAAAATTTGAAAAAAAATTTTTTTTCAAATTAAAATTTTTAAAAGTTTCTTATAGATGGGTAGAAGACTTGCAAATTATCCAAATAAAATTTTTAATTTCGAATGAAAATTAGAAAAGTTATATACTTTTGATCATTTTGAAAATGTTCAGAAAAATACAAAATAAATACTTTTCTAACAGATTAGAATATTCCATTTAAATTCGTGACTGGATATCTAATATATTTAAAAAGTATGTCAGTTAAATTTTTCGATTAGACAAAAATTCAAAAAATTTGAGTGTCTTCAGAATTGAATACAAATTTTTTATGAGTTTTAGACCTTTTGTCAAATTTTCTGGCACGCGTTAAAAATAATTGCAAATTATCTTAATGACATTTTTAAATTCGAGAAAACTTCAAAAAGGTATATGATTTTCAACATTTTGAAAATTTTGTAAAAAAGGAAAAAAAAACATTTTTTATTGGTTAAGAAATATCAATCCGAATTTCTACTAGATGTAAAATATATATTTTTCGAAACTATTATCATGAAATTTTTTAATACGACAAAAGTTCCAAAAGTTGGATGATTTTCAAAAATATGAAATATTGATTTCTTAAGAGATCCATAAGTTTAAAACGTTATTTTTATTAGACTTTAGCAAGTTTTACAAATTATCTTGATGAAGTTTTTCAATTGGGCACGAATTATCGAGCGCGAAGCGCAAGTTTCGTAATGAGAATTTAACCCTTAAACGGCCAAAACCCCACTACCGGTACACTGCTTTTCAACGGCTAAAAACTAAGACTATTCGACACTAGAAAAAATTGAGACACATATATTTTTATTGATTAAGATCTCCTCTTTCCGACGGTGCTAATGAAATTCCTCAAAAAATTTATTTATTATCCCAAAATGCAGTTTAAACAAAAAAAACCTGTTTTTTCGTAACTATTTTTTTTTGTGAACCATTTTCCAAAGCTTTTCGAGTCTGTAATTAACCTGGAATCTCACTAACCGGTGGAATAAATGTCTAAACTTTGAGAATCCATGGTTCAAAGATCGATTTTTCGTTTTAGTATTTTCAAAATGGCGTCTTAATGGCAAAATTTTTGTGAAAACATTCATGAATTTTTTTACAATAAACGATGCGCTTTTCGGAAAAATCATCTAGAATAAAAAGTTCTTGTAATAAGCCAAGGAATACGCCTGAATTTTCAGGCGTATTCCTCGGCTGATTACAAGAACTTTTTATTCTTGACAAATTTTCTCGAAAAGCGCATAGTTTTTCAATAAAAAATTTCCAACGACTCCGTAACCTTTATTGCACTCGACATCAAATCACACCTTCACCGCATTGTCATCCTGGGAATTGTCGAGTACACCCAGCAAAAAAAAAAGCCAAAGCGTAAAGCCTCAAAAATTGCAACAAACTCCGAATCGGAATGGGATTCCGATGAAAATGATGAACGTATCATTATACCTAATCCAGATTACTCTGG
>NC_046663.1:77633181-77638326 GCF_010883055.1 Belonocnema kinseyi
TAGGTTATATTATAATAGTCTTATTTATATCTTGATCCGCATTTGCAAAAAATTAAAGAAATTGGCGATTTTGGAATTCATCTCGTTTGGCTAAAAACTCAATTATTTGATTGAAAAATTAATTATTTTGTTGCAAATGTAACTATTTTGTAAAAAAAGTCATCTTTTCTATCGAAAATTCAACTATTTTGAAAAATTTTTATTTTTTATTTGAAGGTTCATCTCTTTCGCTGTAAATACACTTTTGAAACTAACAATTAAGCTATACCATTTTGGGTTGAAAAATCATGTATTTTGTTAAAAATTAGTCCTTCCTTGTAGAAACTAAATTGTTTTATGGAAAATTTATACTTTTTGATTGAAAATTACATTTTTCGGATGAGTTATCAACTGTAAATATTTTTTGGTTGCAAAGTCGTTTTGATGTAAATGCAACTGTATTGTTAAAAATTAAAATCATAATTTTTGGGTGGAAAATTCGATTATGCACTTAAAGTTGAACTACTTAGTAAAAAGATTAATTTTTTCTTATTAAAGATTCATAATTATAGTGGAAAATTCAAATATTTGCCTTTAAATTGGGTTAAAAATTTAGCTTTTTTGTAGATAATACTCTTTCTGAATTTAAAATTGAATAATTTCGTTGAAAGTTCATGTATTTTGTTGAAAATTGACCTTGTTTGGTAGAAATTTTATGTTTTTGTTGAAAATGTATCTTTTTTGGTCAAAGATGCAATTGTTTGATTAAAATATCAACTGTACAACTTCCTGGGTTTAGAAGTCGATTCTTTCACTAAGAGTTGAACTACTTTGTAAAAAAAACAAGTTTTTTTCAACAAGGTTCTTTAATTATGATTGAAAATTTAACTATTTGGTTGAAAGTTTAACTCTTTGATTGAAAACTCATATTCTTCGCTTAAAAATTTTAACTTTATGTAGATAATTCGTCTTTTTGACTTTAAAATTAAAAATGTTCGTTGAAAATTCATGTATTTTGTTTAAAATTTGTCTTTTTTTGTAGATCAAAAATTTTCTTGGTCGAAAATTCATCTGATAGGTTAGCAATTTATCAACTGTGTTGAAAATTAATTTTTTCTGTTAAAAATTGTTCATCTTTATCTGAAAATGTAAATATTATAGGATTAATTAAAAATTAATCGTATATATTGGTCAAGTTGGAAAATAGTTTTTTTTTATAGAACATTAATCTTCTTGGTACAAAAATTTCACCTTTTTCCTTGAAAATTAGTTGTGTTTTTGTTATTCAATTCAATTTTTGATCACAGTTTTTATCTGGAAATTGAACTATTCCATTTTTGGTTGAAACTTTATCCTGTACATTGCACTAGTTAAAACATGAATTATTTTTATAGAAAATTAATTTATTTGTTTTCGATTATGATTTTTTTTAATGAAAGAATTTTAAAATAAAATGTTTTAAATTTAATTTAAGGTATTAAAAATGGAAAAATAATTGATTTAACAAGATGATTCTGAATCCGTTCAAAATTAAAGAATTAATAGATATTAGTTTATAAAATTATTTTTATTTATGACTTCAAATATTATTTCAGTCTAAAGGAATTTTATTTTTGACTTATTCAATTTGAAAATTTTTAATTGAAAAAAAGATTCAAAATTAATTTAAAACTGGAAGTTATTTCTAATAATTTGAAACACGATGTAGATTTTTGCAGATTTAAAAAAAAAGCTTTTTGAGAATTGTAAAATATTTAAAAAGAATAACAAAAATTGTTGTGATTGCTAAGAAAATTGAAAACGATTTTTTGTTTTGAAAAATTAATTTTAAGTGAGTATTTGAAAAGATTTTAGGAAATTAAAAAAAAAGAATGAGGACGATTTTAAGGCAATTTTTTTAATTTGAGGAAAAAATCTAATTAACAAAATATATCAATTTTCAACCCAAAAGTTTACTTTTAACAAAATAAATTAATTTTCTATCAAATAATTAAAGTTTTAACTAATACAATGTACAGGATAAAGTTTCAACCAAAAATGGAATAGTTCAATTTCCACATTAAAAAAGATTAATTTTTAATCAATCCTAGAATAGTTACATTTTCAGATTAAAATAAATAATTTTTAAACGAAAAAATAAATTTTCAACAAAGTTGTTAAATGATACATTTTCAACCAAAAATATTACATTTCTACCAAACAAGGTCAATTTCCAACAAAATACATGAACTTTTAACGAAATTCTTTAATTTTAAAGTCAAAAAAAGTATTATCTACAAAAAAGCTGAATTTTTAACCCAAAAATATGATTTAATTATGTGATTATTATTGTGAAGAAATTAATTTTTTTCAAAGTACTTCAACTTTAAGTGAATAATCGAATTTTCCACAAAAAAATTATGATTGTAATTTTGAACAATATAGTTGCATTTACAACAAAACGACTTTGCAACAAAAAAATATTTACAGTTGATATATCAACCGAAAAATTGAATTTTTAACCAAAAAGGGTAAATTTTCCATAAAACAATTTAATTCCCACAAAGAAAGACGAATTATTAACAAAATACGTGATTTTTTAACCAAAAATGGTACAGATTAATTGTGAGGTTCAAAAATGTATGTTCAACAACACATAAAACATATTTACATCAGAATAGTTAAATAAATTATATTTTTTCTTATTAAGGATTCATAATTATAGTTCATGTATTTGGTTGGAAATTGACGTTGTTTAGTAGAAATTTAATCTTCTTGGTTGAAAATGTATCGTTTAACAACTTTGTTGAAAATTTATTCTTTCGGTCAAAAATTATTTATTTTAATCTGAAAATGTAACTATTCTAGGATTGATTAAACATTTATCGTTTTTATCTAGAAATTGAACTATTCCATTTTTGGTTGAAACTTTATCCTGTACATTTTATTAGTTAAAACACCAATTATTTGATAGAAAATTATTTAATTTTGTTAAAAAGTAAACTTTTGGGTTGCAAATTGATATATTTTGTTAATTAGATTTTTTTCCTAACATTAAAAAACTGCAAAATAAAAAAATTGCCTTAAAATCGTTCTGATTCTTTTTTTTATTTTCTAAAATCTTTTCAAATGTTCACTTAAAATTAATTTTTTTAAATAAAAAATTTTCAAGGCTATTTCGAAACATTCTGTTCAAATTTGTATAGTTTTTAATAGTTGTTTGTAATGGATTGTTTTAAATGAATGGTAAAATATTGTTAATAATTAATGAAATTTTCTTTTTAATTAAAAAATTTCAAATTGAATGGGTTAAAAATAAATTTTTTAAGACTGAAATAATATTTGAAGTCCTAATTGAAAATAATTTCATAAACTAATATCTATTAATTCTTTAATTTTGACCGGATTCAGAATCATCTTGTAAAATCAATTATTTTTCCATTTTTAACACTTTAAATTAAGTTTGAAAAAACATTTTATTTTAAAATTCTTTCAATTAAAAAAGATTATAATCGAAAGTAAATAAATTAATTTTCTATCAAATAATTGACGTTTTAACTAATACAATGTACAGGATAAAGTTTGGCCTAAATTGTTTATTTATGTTGTTTTTTTGGATTTTGAAGATACTGTAACTCTGGTACTTTTTGATTTTTCGAAAAAAGTTATTAGGATAAATTGTTAAATTTTTGAATGCTATGAATAACCATACAGAGAATTTTTTAATTTTTAAAAAAGTGGTCTCAGAAATATTCAAAAAGGAAACTAGACGAGTGTAGCAAAGGGCAATCTAATACATTACTTTTTTCAAAAGTTATCGTGTTCACAGACAGACGGTCAGACAGACAGACAGACATACAGACACATTCGTAAAAACCTGTTTTTCGGATTCCGGGGGTCTCAAAACGTGTACATTTGACAAAAACTAGGGTGGGGGGGGGGTCAAATTTTACACAAATCTAATACCTTCTCTGATGAGAATGAAAAAAATTGAATTAAACAAGAAAAAAACAAATAATTGTCAAGAAAATTGTTAAATTTTTAAGGAAAAAGTGAATTTTTTAGCAAGAAGATTAATGTTCTATAAAAAAAAAAAACGATTTCCCAACTTAAACAATATATACGGTTAATTTCTTATTAATCCTATAATAGTTACATTTTCAGATAAAGATAAAAAATTTTTAACAGAAAAAACTAATTTTCAACACAGTTGTTAAATTGTCAACCTGTCAGATGAATTTTCGACCAAGAAAATTTTTGATCTACAAAAAAAGACAAATTTTAAACAAAATACATGAATTTTCAACGAACATTTTTAATTTTAAAGTCAAAAAGACGAATTATCTACAAAAACTTGAATTTTTTAAGCGAAAAATATGAGTTTTCCATCAAAGAGTTAAACTTACAACCAAATAGTTAAATTTTCAACTATGATTAAAAAACCTTGTTGAAAAAAACTTATTTTATTTACAAAGTAGTTCAACTCTTAGTGAAAGAATCGCCTTCTAAACCCAGGAAGTTGTACAGTTGATATTTCAACCAAACAATTGCATCTTTGACCAAAAAAGATACATTTTCAACAAAAACATAAAATTTCTACCAAACAAGGTCAATTTCCAACAAAATACATGAATTTTCAATGAAATTATTTAATTTTAAATTCAAAAAGACTATGATCTATAAAAAAGCTGAATTTTTAAACCAATTTAAAGGCAAATAGTTGATTTTTTAACTATAATTATGAATCCTTAATAAGAAACAATGAATTTCTTTCCTAATTAGTTCAACTTTAAGTGAATAATCGAATTTTCCACCCAAAAATTATGATTTTAATTTTTAACAATATAGTTGCATTCACAACAAAAGACTAATTTTTAACAAAATACATGATTTTGAACAAAAAATTGTATTGTTTAATTGTCAGTTTCAAAAATGTATTTTCGACGAAAGAAACGAACCTTCAAATAAAAAAATACAAATTTTAACAAAGTAGTTAAAGTTTTGATAGAAAAGAGGACTTTTTTTTACAAAATAGTTACATTTTTAACAAAATAATTAATTTTTCAATCAAATAATTGAGTTTTTAACCAAACGATATGAATTCCAAAATCGCCAATTTCTTAAATTTTTTTCAAATGCGGATCAAGGTATAAATAAGACTATTATAATATAACATAATTATAATAT
>NC_046663.1:77638426-77645065 GCF_010883055.1 Belonocnema kinseyi
ATAATAGTATTAATATTTATATAATTTATATGTTATGCTTGAAATAACTTAACCTCAAAAAATACGCAAATAAAGAGGCTCGCAAAGTATTCATATCATGAGAATCTCCAGCATCGAAATCTGGAAATATTAAAATCCCAATCTCTTTATTTGATTTCAAAGCAGATAGAGATATAAATAGAACCGCCGAAGTGTTCCGACCGGCAATCGTGCACCTTGGAGTTTTCAAATTCAGGAGAGGAGAAATTGGTTGCGCGCGCAACCCAGTCATTTACATCGTCTCCTACTATATTCACACGCAAATAGACCTGTGATAGGATTGGACCATGTCTTGTTTCAGATCTGGGATCACTGGAGTGAACACCACCTCACTGAGTATGCCTGGTGTTATAGCATCTGTTTTGTCACTTCAACTTGCGATTTAAAAACCTACAATATTTACTCGAAATCCAAAGATACGATGCTGAAAGGGGATTCCAGGTCTGCTACATTTAGATTTGTGGGGCAATGTCTGATAATGCACGCAGACCTATTACACGCTCCATTGGAGTTGGAAAACTTGTATCTATAAAGCATTCGTATGTTTGGAGCTCGTATCTTTGGAGTTCGAGTGTATAATAATATCATTGTAGTATTTACCCTTTCTAGATACTTTTATATTTGTATGCCATTTTCCTTTTCGTTTTCAATTTAGTAATACGATATAAAACCAACAAAATAAAAGCACGAACGAACATGACCTACATGTGCATCGAGATGTCAAAATATAACATAAGGGAGTGGAAATAGTACATGACAGCACAAGCATTCATTTCATTGAGCAATTAAACAGTGCATTCTTAGTTATCTTTAAGGCTATACCACTTGGTGGACTGCAAAGCATTGTTTAGATAGGAGTTTGACTAAAATTAATTAATTTCAACGAAATTAAGTAAAAAATCGTGATTTATATTTGCTTCTAAGAAAAAAAAGCCATTTATTTCATTATTCTTGGCAGCTGGAAAATGTTCTGTTAGGAAATCGATCACGAAAAAATATAATTTGCCGCAATTAAGGTTATAACCGCAATTTCCGGCGACTTGTGTCATAATACTTTTTGATAATAAGTAATTTTAAGTAGTTTCATATAAAATAAATTTATATCAAAGATACTTTAAAGGATTTAATAAAGGCTTTAAGTGTTCTTAAGGTTTCTCAAAAGATTTTTAACGATTCCAAAAAATTTGAAAGGATTTTTAAGTAATGCAGCAAAATTGAACTTTAGTCAATTTCGAGATGTTTCGAAAGATTTGAAATGATTGTAAAGAATTTAAAGGGATTTAAAAAACAGTCGGCGAAGTTTAAGGATTTTCGGGTAATTTTTGTTTTCTCAAAGTACAAAAATAATATGTTGGCATCTTTGAAAAGCACACTTTAACGTACTACCAAAATTAAATTATTTTGACCGCCAACTATCCCAACAATGCAAGCTAACCTCAATCTCGGCACATTATATTTTTTCTTGATGGATTGTCCAAATCGCACACTTCCCCTGTTGCTAACAATAATTAGAGAAATGGCTTTTATATCAGAAGTAAAGCCATATCACGATTTCTCACTTACTTTCGTCTACAAAAATTAATTTCAGCCAAACTCCTATCTGATCAATGTTTTGTAGTCCATCAAGTGGTATGGCCTTATAGATTCCAACGTTACCGACCGAGTATGACGTAATGTTAGAATACCATAGATATAGGAAACATGGGACTAGGCATGCCATTGCGGGGTTGATGCAATGAGGAGGGAGGTCTGCCACCTTTTGATGTCCCGCGACAAACATGGCAGTGCCCACATGTTTATATTTTCATGCATAGTTTGTCGGCAAAAATGCTCGTGCGCATAATCAAATGGCACATCGTAAGATGGCGGCTCTCCCCACTCATGGAATTCTCCCCCCTCCCGCAGATTCAACCCAGCTCGCCCAAGTTAGGATGGCATGCCTAGTCCCGTGTTTCCTATGTCCATGTAGAATACCCAATAATTCATTGTTACTTCAACTGTTCTGAGTGACATTTCCTTCGACAATACAAATACTCATTTTCAACCGTGGATAGGTTACTGCTACTCAACGTTGCTACAATTTCTTCACTTTTTACGAAATTAGCATACGTGAAATTACTTGAATATACTTAGTTACTTGGTTTATTGTTTGTTACACATCATTTGACTTGGTCCAAGTGCTCTGGGTGTAACAAGTTCTGCAATAAAGTACCTGGTCGATGTAAAAAAATTGAACCTTAAGATGAAGCAAGGAATAACAGTGATACGCTTCAACAAACAATCGCTGTTCACGATTTGTTTTGTGGAAAATGTCGACTTTTTCAATATTCAAAAAGATCGATACTAAAAAACAAAACGCTCATCTAAAATCAAATATTGATAATCCAACAATCAATATTCCAACAGTCAATATTCGTCAACACTGAAGAGTTGACGAGAATAATGTGAATTATTCCGTTAAATGTTTGAAATTGAAAAGTCGTATACAGTTCAGAAATAAATTTCACTTTGTAACTTTGTAATCCTTTTACAATTTGCACAAGTGGCGGGTACGTGTTGATATATTAGGACCATATGCTGCAAACCTAAATGATGTAGAGATCTTGAGAACTCCTTTACGTGATCTGAACGGTTTGTGCAAGTTATTGGGAAAAAACGTTTACGTTGTTGTTGATCGCGGTTTCCGAGATGTGGCAGCTGTGTTAGAGCTCTAAAAAATCAACGCATTGACGTCTACTTGGAAACCGAAACCTAAACCAGTGGCAACAAAAGAATCCAATGAGTCCCGTTATATTACAAAAATTCGTTGGTCAGTTTAAGCTGTCTGCGTTATACTGAAGCCAAAATATCGACTTTTGGACCAAAAATTGGACGACAAATTGTTTCCGAATATTTGGACCTACGACAGAACTTAATCATTCTTAAATAATCAATTCGGGAAATGTTTACAATCTGATGCAGAATTTTCAAGGCGCTTCATAAAATGATAGCCAAAACGTATCAGTACTTCTGGAAAGATAGAGTATGCGTGCGAATTTTCCAACAGAAGTAGGACTGTTTGCTGCTGCTCACATATTGACTCGCGATAATGAAGCACCCCGATTCGTAAGAGGCGAGAAAACACACTATAAAGAAGAACCATGGTTCATGAGAGACAAGGGGATTCACAATAATCAAGCACCTCGGCTCGCAAGAAGCGAGGGGACTCACGATAAACAAGTACCCTGGTTCGTGAGAGTCAATGGAAATCACGAAAATCAAGCATATTGGTTCGTGAGAGGCAAAGGGACTTACGATAATCAAGCATCTTGATTCGTGACAGGCAATGGAACTAACGATAATCAAGGACCCCGATTCGCAACATGCTTTCAGATCGTCCGAAAAACTGTCTTACTAATTTTCTCCTTTCTCATTTTGAATTTTGAACTCGAAATTAGAAGTCAGCTAGTTTTTGAGGTAATGTGCACTGAATCGCACATTCCCTGTTCCGTGTGCGAGCATGGAGTACGCTCAAAGTTTTAGATTTTTTAATACTATTTGATCTTCCTACTAGTTAGATATTTTTAAAAACTATTTGATCTTCCTACTAGTTAGATGTGTTATACAAGTTGAATTTAAGTTTTTTTGCTTAAAGGTCATGATGATAAGCCAAGAACATCCCATAAAAAATTTCAAAGGTTTGAAAAAAAAATTAACGATTCTATTTGTGAAAATAACTTCAGACCTTGAAATTGACCTTGAGCTTAAGTCCCCTTGCCTCGCACGATTAGGGTGCTGGATTTAAGTGAGTCCCCTCGCCTCTCACATTTGATTATTAGCTTTAAGCAGCACTACATCTCATTTTAAGTGCTCAAATTGTTCTATATTCACCTCTTGACAGTGAGCTGATCGATAATAAAAAGCATCAATAGCATTTTGGATCATTTCAATGGGAATGAGAGCTGACTCATCTATGATCCATTGCCGTAATTCATCTAAATTTTGGGGTTTAGTTTTGAACACCCGATCCTCCAGATGACTTCAATAAAAATAATCTAGAGGCGTCAAATCAGGCAACCCAGCTGGCCATTTAATTGTGCCCCTCCGTCCTATCCACCGATCAACACATATCTCCTCTGAGTAAGCGCAAACGTCTCGTGTATAGTGAGCAGCTTCACAGTTCTGCTGAAACCATATGTCTTCAAAGTTGTCCCCGGCTATTTCTGTGATTTCAGGAACTATTAAATGTCGAAGCATAGCTTTATGGTGTTGAGCATTTAAGTTATTATCAATGAAAAATTGTCCTATAATATGAATTTGGAATTCGTTGCTTATTGAAGTATCAATTTATAACTTTTTTTTTTATTATTCTTGGGCTTGATGCTAGCATAACTAATATTCAATAAGACAATTTTTTTAATAACGTGGCGGACTTTTAAAAATAAAATTGCTCAAAGAATGACCTCGACTTTTTTCGTAAACATTCGACCCGAAGCAGAACAAATTGCACCCGACCCATAACTGGGTCAACCCTAAAAACCTTCAGCTGAAGTTAAAGGTCATCCTTGACCCTTGAGCTGAGTTCATGTTTGGAACGTAAAATTTGCCGCTCTTTCTATTGTCGTTGTCAAAAATAGGGGCTCCCATTTAAAAAAGAAAATTCGACCTTGAAATAACCTTAAAGGTCCAGTTCAAGATTTTCGAAAAAACCGTTTTGAAAAAATATTTTACCTGGAAAATGATTTAGGTGTTTCTTTACTTTTTGGTCTCCCTGTATACCTATCCGGCTGTTCCCTTTTCGATAAAAAAAACTTCATTTTCGATCAAATAGTTCATTTTTTGCCAAATAGTTAAAAATTCAACAAAACAGTTGAATTTTATATCAAACTTGGGTTTTTCTGCCATAGTACAAAAGAGAGTCATATAAATATTGTATATTTGGAGCATCAATGCCTAATTTTAATTCCTTTTTGAACTTCATCTTAAAAGATAGGACAAAAACGAGCCGCTGAAGCCTATTTTACGGCACCTTAACCAATAATATTACTGAAAGCTATTACGTGTGACATAAATATAGAAAAAAATCTGGAAGAGTGACAGTTTTACATTTGGTAGTTCGCAAGTGTAAAGTTACGCAGATCCTGGTAATGTCACACAACGGTGAACCTGAGCGTATTTAAGGCTTCCCTTTGATGATAGCGGATGGACCATGAAGCAAAGAGCATTCGTCATTTCCTCCACGGCTACCGGCGTACCCTTCCCCTTCCAGTGTGCATTTACACTACCCCTCACTGGATTCAAAGTTGCTCCAGGCCCACGATGCTATGTCTCCTGTGGAGATAATCCCTTTACCTTTCAACTTACATCTATTTCTATATGAAGTATATCAGTATCTCCAAGAAAATCATTGAAATATAGAAAATTAGATTAATTCCAATCTAATAAAGTATAAATATGATATATAAACATTTTTTGGACGATAAATGAAACAATTTTCCACTGTTCAAGTTATGGTGGATTAATCGTTGTTTCACGTTCATAAAACTAATTGTTTGAACAAGTTATTATCATTATTATTTATAAAAATATTATCTTGCAATAATTCCTGAATGTTGCAGTTTTTTCTAAAAAATTTCACTTTTGGTCTACTTTTAAATTGTAATGAGATAATAATTAACTTAAGTTAACAAACGTACGTGTTTCAGGAAGTTATTATTTTTTAGAAATTGTTGATGTACGTTGTTTGCTTTAGGGTCAGTTGAAAATGATATCAATTAAGTTGTTTCACACGTTTCGGATAACTGAATGAGGAGCTTATGAAAATTCAATATTCTAATTGAAATTGTTGATAATCTACCTATATTAACGATTATATTCTCAAAGTCGTCAAAATGCCAGGGATTTTGTCGGCCTATTAGAATTTTTAATCAATGTATAAGCGAGAAAATGTGTAATTTGAAAGGCAAAGGCATTATATTTATGGGGGACATAACATCTAGGGCCTGAAGCAACTTCGAGTCCAGTGAGAGCAGTGTCGTTACGCAGTGGAAGAGGAAGGTTTCACAGGTAGCCATGGAGGAAAAGACGATCGCTCGAAGCAAAGGACTACCAGTCGTGAGCAGCAGTTAGGATCATGACAACTCGTAAGTGAACAAAGGCTTCGTATCTGTTCACGAAGTCTCATTGTACTCGCGATTCAGATAGCCAGTTACGAGCAAGCTAAAAGCCGTATTTACAAAACCCTCCCTTTGTCTCCTTCTTTTCCACTTTACACAACCTTCTGTGTCCTGCGAATATCATCATTTTCAAATTATATATGAATTAATATTTATGGTCAATGTTTATCATTATTGCCCCTAGAATCACAACAAACAAAATCAACTTAAATATGACCTCTGACCTATGGCATATCTATGATCTTTGCACTATGAAATATGACCTATGATCGCTGAACTATGATCTCTGAACTTTTCTTAACCAGTTATTTTTAACTTTAAATCTTCTGAGGTTTGACCACTAACATATTATCTGTTAAACTGACATCCGAGCTCTCACATTCACCTCTAACTTATGATCTTACATCTCACCTTAATCCTTTGACTAAAGTATTTTTTTAAAATA
>NC_046663.1:77645165-77655347 GCF_010883055.1 Belonocnema kinseyi
TTATAGGAATGGAAAATAAAGTGGAAGCAAGACAGCGCCTTTTATGTAGTGCTAGAGAGACCGAGAGAGAGAGAGAGAAAGAGATAGAAGGCGGGGAGAGGGTCAGAAGAAGATCATCGGTCAGATAGGGTGAAGAAATGGGGGAATGTCTATCAGGGACGAAAGGATGGCGAGAGGATAAATAGTCAGGAAGAATAGTCAATTTAGTGGAAGCAAAAGAGAGTTTTTAGATAAAGGGCCATTAAAAAACTACACTACATTGCCCTTTCCCTCCCCAGGGGAAAGGTTGACGCAGATCGTGAATTTACACATTTACACATGGAAAGCATAAATGTGAATCTCAATTTCTTAAAATGCTTGAAATAATGAAAATTAGTAATATTATTTGACAAGTATCTAAATATAAAATTTACACTTTTTCCACTTTTTATCTATTTGTACACTTTTAAAAAAATTCTTTTCCGCTCATCTCAAGAAACCTCACTATTTCCTTGTTGTTGCTTTGAATGCGAACTGCACTAAAATAATCCATTAAGAGAATCAACTATCTTTAGTTAAACGTGAATAAATTTTTATTTAAAGGTCTTCTATTATATTTTTAGTTTAGAATTGATTTCTTTTAGTTCAAAATTCAACTAA
The DNA here is from genome assembly GCF_010883055.1 of Belonocnema kinseyi. NCBI lineage: Eukaryota > Metazoa > Arthropoda > Insecta > Hymenoptera > Cynipidae > Belonocnema > Belonocnema kinseyi. The sequence continues at coordinate 77,645,805 of NC_046663.1, forward strand.
TTGGTGGAAGATTGTTGGATGTTTTGTTGAAAATTCAACTCGTAAATTTTGTATCGTTTATGATTGTAAATTCAAACATCTATTTGAAAACTGAACTATTTGGTTAAAAATTGAAGCATTTAATGTAAATTCGCCTTTTAATGGTCAATTTTTGATCTTCTTGGTAAATATTATGTCAAAAATATGTTTTTTTTTAACTGCAAATGTTACTATTCCATTTTCTGTTGAAAATTCACCTTTTTAGGTTGAAGATTCTACTGTTTTGTAGAATATTAGTCTTTTTGACTATTTTTTTTTAACTGCTTGGCTAAAAAATAAAATTTTGGTCGATATGCCATATTTCGAATAGAAAATTCAACTGTTTTGTAGAGAATTTTACTTTTTGGTTTTTAAAATTCGTATTTGATAGAAATGATATTTTTTTGGTTAAAAGTGCTACTTTTTCATCAATAATTGATCTTTTTTGCGTAAACATTCAACTATTTTAATGAAAATTCATCTTTTTCAGATAAATTTAAATGTTTTCTATTTAAAATTAAAATGTTTCAAACTTTTTAAATTCAAATATTTTCCTAGCTAAAATATCAGCAGTTTTCTTTTTGATTGAGATTTTATATTTTAAGATCAAAAATTGGTTTATTTATATTGAAAATGTAACTGTCTTTTAAGAAATTCGTCTTCTTGGTTTGAAAGTTTAACTATTTATTGAAATATGGCACTGTTGATGGCTGAAGTTTAAACTTTGTCGTTTGGTATTTTGACCATTGCTTCAAAATTGAACTTTGTAGGTTGAAATTTCAATTATTTGATCAGAAATGCAACTGTTTTATTGAAAATTTCTGTCTTTTGCTTTAAAGTACAACTATTTGGTTTAAAATTAATCTTTTTTGGTTCAAAATCTATCTTTTTGGGTTGAAAAGTCAATTGTTTTTTAAAGATTTCGAGTTTTTAGTTCCAAATCAAAAAAATCAATTTTACCTAAGAGAAGGGTGTGGGTGTTTTATATTTTTTGTCGTCAATCTGGAGAGGGGCCTCAAATTTTGTATTATGATATGTGACAAGGAAAGGAAAATATGTAATGAGTCAATGAGTAGCCTAGGGAGTGAAAGAAAGTAGCATAGACGAAGGATGCCTACTTTAAAAAAATCTAATTTTCAAATTATGTCCAGCTCAATGAGATAACGCATATTATTTAAATGGGCTCTTGAATTGCAGTTCATTAATTACAAGACCGAGCATCCTCATTGAGAATGCACATAATACAGAACAGACTAACTTTGTCTTCCGAGCTGCAATATTGAAAATTAATTTGTAAGCCAAAAAGAGACCAAATTAAGCATTAAGTACATTTTTTTACTTATTTTTGTTCGTTAATTTGATTACAGAAGGTTTAAGTGGTAACTACACGTCTAGATAACGGCAGACAAGTGGGTTAATTGGGAAAGACCGATAAGGTGGCTTGCGCGATATGCATATGAATAGAATATTCCGTTTGCGAGACGTGGTACGTTCACACAGGATGCAAATGCCGCACTTTCGACTCTTTTTCGTGCCTCTACTTTTCGTGGCTAACAAATTTCTCACAACAATCCGTCTGCTTTTACTGCGCGCAATATTTTTATTCCGCATAATGAATTTCTGGAGAACTGCGTTCAAGGGAAGCAACTGAATAATGAAGGGAGATTGGATACTAGTTTGATTAAAGTGTCAAAGTGAATGAATAATGTGTTAGATCTATTTAAAATTAACAATTATGGCCATTTCCCTTAATCAATTTAGAAATATTCGTATTGACCATGTCAAAAAGCTGTAACCATAACTATTATCAAGATCCGCAGTAGCGAATCACCGCCAAGTACTAAAAAAAAAGCAAGAAAAAGATTTTAAATACCCATTCAATAGAGAAAAATATTTTCCATCAAGAATAAGATACGAGAAAGAGAAAAATCGTTATCGGAAGTCGTTATCTATGAAATAATCAAGATCGCTATAGAGAATCAGCGGCAGGTACTAAGAAAAGTAGAAAATAGAAAGTAAAAGACGAAAGTAGAAAATAGAAACAGAATGCGAAAAAATCGCTACTGGGAAACAAAATTCGGGGTAGCGAATCACCGCCAAGTACTAAAAAAAGGAAAAGAGATTCTAAATATCCCTATTCGAGTAAAAAAATGTGACATAAAGGACGAAAAGCGGAAAAGAAAAACATCCCTATCAGGAATGAGTCTCTGCAACATAAATAATTTCAAATACTGGAAGTGGAATGTCTTAGTCCATTTATCAGATATCTCAAAAAAACCTTGTTACGTATGTAGAATTCACTGAAATATAGAGATTATTTATGTTTGAAAGATATAATCGAAAATTGAAGAAATGCGCTATAATCTAATTTGAAAAAAATTCTTAACAAAAAATCGTCTGCAGGCTATAATTGTATTCCTATGGTAATATAACTTTTACAATCACATCCTGTTGTACGATTTTATATAATAATTAGGAGAAAATAAATTTTTAATTAGAACCGTTGACAATAGAAGAGTTAAACACAGGAATTTTGAAATGCAGGCCGAGCTACAGTTTACACGTTTTTATCAAATGGACTTTTTTTTCGAGAAAGATGACATATTCTTAAAGAACAGGTTGAATATGTAATTGATCGATTTTGTTAAAGCTTTGTATAAATATTTGATTGACAGTCAAAAACAATCGATTGATTTAGATAATACTTTGCGTAAATATAGTAAGTAAGCGTGTGTATATGTCGTTATTTTAGGAAACAGTGCTCCATAAACATAAAACAGATTTCGGTTTGCATTTATATAAAAAAAGTTATATTCATGAAAATCTTTAAGAAAATTGTTAATAATTATTATTCTATAAGTTTAAATGATATTGAATGACTCGAAAATTAAAAAAACTATGATATTTGCATCGAAAAACATTGCGATGTTGTTAGAAAAATTTATTGCTGCACATAGATTTTTCACTATTAATAAAAAAGTAATCAAATCCTACCAAAAAACTACTTTTTTATAATTAGAAGTTTTTTAAATTAAAGGAATTAGTTCAATGGTTTATTTTAATAAATAATTTGTATGATCAGAGAAACAAATTGATATTTTAAAGGATTAAAAAAAGAGAAAAAATATTTAGCAGGCTTGAAACATAATTGTTTATCAATATTTGTATATTGTCACACTAATATGTACTATTTAATCACAACAATAGGCCCTTATATAGTAAAACTTGTCATATGATTTACGCTTAAAATTTCATAAAATTCAGGAAAGATACTTAAAAGTTACCTTATAGCATCTTAAAGGGTATCTTTTAGCGAATTTAAGGGATCATTTCAGTAGTACAGTCAATGTACATTAGTTCAGTGGGTGCAAGTGGGACATATTAGTGTACAGTCCGCCAGCGCATGATGAGCAAAAGAAGTTTTTTCTGAACAAATTAGTCTAGAGGTTACAACTTTGAACCGATTTAAATTTTTTAAAAACTTAATTTAATTTATCTTTTGATCTTTTAATCTTTATGTAATATTTTTATTTTTTATAATACTTATATAAATTAACAGCCAATATTGTCACGTAAAATATCTTCTAAATTAATAAGGTCCTTTCAGAGTCATTGGCCTTCCATTTTGTAAAAACTGATATAAATTTGTATGATAAATAGTCCAGTTGAGTATTTCGTTGTACATATTTTTATAGAATAAACAATTACTGCTCATTAATAAATCATCTTAAGTAAACGACTTCACTTAAAGATTCAAAACGTATTCAGTTGAAAAATCGAAATCAGGTGATTGAAATTTGACGGAAATCTGTATTTATTCGTCAAATTTTTTCAAATAAATGACAAATATTGTCGCCTGACAATGTCTCCTAATATATAAGGTCCTTGCTGAATCACTGGCATTCGATTTCGTAAAACATAGAACGACATGCATTTGCCGAAAATAATTTAAGTTGTAAATTTCTTAATAAAATTGCTTATGAAATACAAATTTATTATTGATGCTGTTGAAAAATTGAAATCTGTTGGTTTGAGATTGTCGAGAATCTGTATTTTTCATAAAATGTATTTGAACATTAAAAAATTATTGTCAGATATTAAAAAATAGTACATATTATTTGTTTCAGGCCAATTTTTTATCATTTAAAAAAAACAAAGTTTTAGTGCCTATAATGACTAAAATACGCATTCAATTAATGTTAATGTTAATAATGCAATGAGGCTTGTTAAGTTTTTAAAATAATATTAACCATTAGTTTTGATTTTTAGAATTAACTAAGCATTAATTCTACGTAAACAGGAAGAAATCGGATAAACAAAGTTTTCGAGTACTTTGAATCTTAAAGCAGCACTTTCATTAATTAATTTGTTAAAATAAAAAACTTTTAATTCTTTTTAATATTGTAACCTACTATATAATATTTGCAAGAAGTGTCTTTACTGATTTCACCATTTTTTACATAAATATAAGTAGATTAAAAAAATTGGACAGTTAAAAAAATATGTGTAATTTTAACTTTGTTGTTGAGTACAAAATTGATAAAAACACAATTAAAAACTTTGAAAATTTTGTTTGGCTCCACTGCCTATGTGGCGAGGGCAGTAGTTAAAGTCAATATATAATGAGCCGTGAAGACAATATTAAACAGTTGAGAATTTTCGCAATCTCTGAATTGAATCTGGCACATTTGTTATGGCCATGACTAACAGTAGAGAATTTCTGCAATCTCTGAATTCGATTTTCTACGATTGTAATTGCAAAGGTGGTAAACTGAAGACGTCAAGCTTCCCCCAACGTTGCCAACACCTAGAGGTTTCAGAGCATTGCAACACGTTCTGGTTTCGTCAGTCCAATGTCTCGAGAAACTTTGCAGTCGTATAGTTAATGTTCATGTTGTGCGAGAGAACTTCCTATCAGCATGTCGCACATAAAAGGGACCACATCCGACTGCGCTACGACTGAAAATTAGCACCATGTATACCCCTCCTATTGCGACAGCACCAGCAGCGCGTATAAGTAACTACAAATTATTCGGTTAATCTAGCTACTGCTCACACATCTAGTTAGATAATTCAGAGAAACGTGAAGAGCATCTGCAAGCTAAAAGAAGAGCAACGCTAACCTCTTGAAGACAAATTTTAACTTTTGAATTATACGCTAAAGTAGTTTGAATTTAAATCAAAAAGACATCAGCAATAGAACTTCCTATGTTCTTCTTTTGTGGGTTCTTTTTAACCCTTGTTGTGAATATTAAACTTTATCCACGTTATTACATACCCGAGATACGGAGTGCTCACCTCCCTTTTTAAAAATTTTAAATTCGTAAGAGGAGAATCAATGTGCGAGGCATAATTGATCCATTGTTACTATTTATATACCCATAGCCCAGAACATTCTAAATGAAATTCACAAGCTTATACACCCAACTCACGGTTAAGTAACAGTGTCAGGAGTTTCCTGCAATTAGCCGTGTTGCTAAATCGGGATAATCAAGAAATAAACATTGAGGGCCATTCAAACTGTTTCCAATGGGAATACATAATCTTGTGCAACCTCCACATGTGAGTACCCGCACAGTGTACCTTTCCACTACAATGCTGGTATTGTCTAAGCAAGAGTCACAACTGTCTCTCGCCCTGCTCGTTAAGAAACAGCGTGGACCAGCAATTCTAGGAATCACTAAACCAGGGGTTACTAAAGCCCGATTCCGGCATAATAATATTCATCAGGTCCCGAAAGCCACCCATGCCACTTTTACCTGAACAAATCCCAAATGCCTTCACGCAAAACGCTTAAAAAATTTCAATTTCGAATTATTCACAAGCACCACCTTAAAAAATCCATAAGTTATATTTTCAATCTCATAATAATATTAAACAAATCCCAGAATCCACCCCAATATCTTTTACTTTAACAAATTCCTAGTGCCTCCACGCAAACCTTTGCAAAATCTTTAATATTTAAATAATCTCTTGAATTTATTTCAGGAAACCCAAAATTCAATTCCCAATCCGATAATAATAGTCAAAAACACCAGAATCACTGCTTCCACATTTCACTTTAACAAACACCGAGTGCGCAAATGCAAAACACTAAACAAATTTCAGAAATTTAAATAATCACTTACATCTACTTAGGAAACCCGAAGTTAAATTCTCAACCCATAATAATATTCTACAACTGCGAAACATCACACCGAAAAATTTACCTGAAATAATCCCAAGTCCCTCTCGGCAAAACACTACAAAAGATGAAACAGTTTGTAATGATTACCCGAGTCACGTTAAAAAACCACAAGTTATATTTTCAATCGCAAAATAATATTTAACCACTCCGGGAAACTACCTCTACCATTTTTATCTGAGAAAATCTCCAGTGCACACCACCTTCTAAAAAACCCAAGTTATATTTCCAAGCCCATAACAATAATTTACAACCAAATTGGAACAAGCACAAGCTGCAGGAACTTTCATTGAATTAAAAATAAATACTATTGATTTTGCCATATTTCACATCTGTTTTATTTCAATTATTTTTTCATTCTCCAACTATTCACAAAAATTAAAAAACTAAGTAAAGAATGGACAGTGAAATAATAAAATAATTCCAATTGTGACGGAAAAATTAATTAATCATTCTACTTTTTAGATTTTTTAACTCTTCTTAGAAAATTTGTTAAAAATCGCCAATATTAAATATAAAATGTAGACATATAAAACCAAAAATTATCATTTCTCAATTGAGTGTTGTCTTTATGATAAAATACCTCATCTTTAGGCCAAACTAAAAAAATTACGAAACCATTAAAAATCTGAGTTTATCGCAAATTACAAATAAAACATGTCACTTTAAGGTATTTTTTTATTTTGCAAATTTATTTTTAAATATTTAAAGATTTTCTAGGTTTACCATCAAGTTCAAGTTAACTTCATAACCGTAAATAATAAAAAATTATTTGAAGTGATAGCTGTTTATTTAAATGTAATTATTTGCATATGAGGTGTGTTCAAAAAGTAAGGTGACTTTTCAATTTTCGCGGGCTACGCACATTCAAGTTTTAAATGTTTTGTCTTGTTGTGTTGGTACACTCGTCACGATCATATGTTCACAGTTTTGACTATATAGCTCGTGTTGTTTTTCTGGCAGAGGCGTAAAAGGTTAGAAGGGTTTGGTGTGCTCGGCGATTTTCTTCTTTCGAAAAAATTGAGCAAAGAGTTTGCATTAAATTTTGTGTGATAAATGAAATCCAGTGCTCTTAAACTCTTGAAATGTTGACAGTTGCATAGGTCACACACACAAGTGTATTATATCTGAGGGGGATTACTTTGAAGGGGACAACATATATATTCAGGAATAAATGAATTTTTTTTGAGAAAACCATAAAGTCACCTTATTTTTTGAACACACCTCGTATTTGTGTTTTTCTTCCGTTTTTGGCAAAAGTCGTATTTTTCATATAATTTTAATTCCCAAAGCTGATTCTATTCTTTGAAAGATTCTTTCAGAATTCTATTTTCCATCGCTTTATTAGGTATTCTTTAGAAAATGGTTTAATTCTATGCTATTATAACTTAAACATTTTTTTTATTAATACAAATTTAAAATTTGTACAAATAATAAATAGGCGATTTTGTTCATATTAAAAATCAAGTTAAATATAAGTAATTTAAAAAATTAATAGCACATCTAGAACACCTTTACACTTTAATATATTTATTTAATATGGTTCTTCTGTATAAAAAATAAACTATTGTTAACATAATTCTTAAAGTTAATGGATATTAGGCGAGATAATGCAGTAACTTCAAACAGGGTAGCAAATAAGTTATTATTATACCAAATATGTAGGTATCAATTTATTTACAACAAAATGGTCCAAAATAATGTAACAGTCTTTTGTTTCTCTATATTGATATAGATTACCCTATCAATTAAGCCCCATTGTATCAAAAAGGATACCTTTAGATTTAATGTGATTTTATGATTTTTTTTATATTTAAAGACATTTTAGATATGGTTACAATGTTGACACAATGCAGTAGGGTCGATTGAAAATGCTCAAATTAATTGAAATCCGCAGATTGTTAAAAGTTATTCATACCTACAAATGCGTTTACAAAACTGCAAAGTATGAATATAAAAAAAAACTTTCATCAAAAATGTTAAAACTAATTAAATAATATTATATTAATTTAATATATGAAATTAAAGTTTCAAGGTTCTAAAACAGCAGGAAAATTGAACTTACGCTTCCACGAAACCCGTAAAAATGAAGATTTGCACGGTAGAAATAATTTTTGTTATGTTATTAGTGTTTGTTGAGGAATACCCAGTATGTACGCATAGTGTACTTCAGTTTCATTTTATTTGAATTTGCTACTGAAAATTAAACTGCTAACAACCGGAAAAAACCTTACTCTTCAAAAATTACACGATATTTTTCGAAAATATTATTCCACAAGTTGTAGTAGTATAGTTACCGTTTTTAGACTATCCAGTTCATTAAATACAGGTCACTATAAAAATTTTATAAATTTGGCTTATTTATCTCGAACATATTATTTGACTCCATAAGCATTCACAACTTCAAAAACAATTGAATCTAAAAATACAGTCCTCAATTACCCAGACAATTTTTTACCAGTTTCATTCACTTTGTGTTGTTGATTTTATCTGATAAATGTTTCATACAGCCTTGAATTTTCATTTTTAAACTTAATATTATAATTTACCATATTAATAATAAATTCTTTAGTATTTGCCGCTGCAGATCTTGTAGTCTTGATTAAAAATTATTGTAATTTTTATATATTGATTATGGAATTCTTCGTAAGGTTAACCGCAAGTTATCACGAAATTTTTCGTAATTGTAGGGCACCGATACTAAATACTCTCGCCAAATATTCTGTGTATTAGGGACTTTGGCCAATAATTTTGATCAGCAAATTACAAAACAAAATTTCAAGGATGCAATTATCAAAAGTGGAACTATCATCCCACCTACTCGCAGCCAATCTGAAAAGACTCACTATATAATGGAAAGCTTCCTTTCTGAATGAAAACACTTTTTTAATAGGAAGAAAATTAGTTCCTGGGTAATTATGTGGTTCAAAATTTTAATTATCTCTTGGTCTAAAAAGGAAGAATAAAAATAGAACGGAGGATGGCATTAAATAGTATAGCCTCAGCAACTTCAGCTATCCTTTCCACTGGAACTCACCCTAAACTCTCCCTCAAAACCATAAAACGCAGACAAGATTACACGCGGAAAAGAAGGAAATAGGTTGGTAATGCAGTATTATCCATTAGCTGCCTTTGGTCCATTGGTTCCACAAAATGGCCGCGGTATAAAAGCAAAGGCTTGCCATTCCGTTCAAGTGTATATTCTCCTTTACGTGCAGGCAATTGTCCCATCGGCAATCCAATTTATTGGTCAAATAACTGACAATTACTAGCTTCATTCATTCGTTGCAAAAAAATATTCCTAATTATTTGAAATCCTATTCTACCTGACCTACTCTACC
>NC_046663.1:77655447-77668810 GCF_010883055.1 Belonocnema kinseyi
TTGAGTTTAGAACGGGGGATTTCGGTTAATAAATATAATTCTGAAAATTAAAATAGGAAATTCATTATAGTTTTGATTTTTGAACTGCAAATCTCATAAAAAGTTAGAATGTTCATTTTAGGGAAAAGGTCATTTCCGTAAAGAATTATAACTTGATTTTGAGCAATGAATTTTTGGGATAAAACGGGAATTTTGCGAAGAAATTTGGAAGAAAGAAATTAAAAAAGAAAAACAGTTTGAAGTCCGAATTTATCACAATTTGAAACTTCCCTTACAAAATTTGGAAAAAAGGGAGTTAATATATTTTTAAATTGCAATAAGCAATTTCTTAAATAAATAGTCTGACTTGGAACAGAGAATGTTGAAAACAAATTTAATTGTGAATTGAAATAAAGAATTTAAAATATATATATAATTCAGAGTTTTTATCAGGAATTAATAAATTAAAACTTTTTAAAAATCCCGTAAAGATTATAATTTTAACTTTGGAGCAGGAAATTTCGGGAAGAATTATAACTATTATAATTCTGATTCAAAAAAGGGAGCTCATGAAATGAATCCCTATTCCAAGGAAGAAATTGTGAGGGTTTGCAAAGTCTTTGTTCCAAAACAGAGTTTGTTTGAACTTAACAATTCTTTTTTTACAAATAAAAAATTGCTAGAATTAAAATTTTTCTTGAAATAATTTCGCAAATAACTAGTCGCTGTATTTTTATATTAAGGCATAAAATGTTGTTAATAAATATAATTCTAACCTGTAACAGAGAATTCGGAATGTGGGAAAAATGATTTTAATGCAGAATTAAAATATTGTCTTTGAGATAAGAATTGTTGTACAAGATTTATAATTCTAAGTTGGGACAGGGTATAATTAAAAAAATATGTGTTTCAATTAAAGTAAGGAATTAAAATTACCGTTACTTATAACAGGGAGTTTAATTTAAAAACATGATAATTTTGTTTTGAAACAGGTAATTTTCGATGAGAAATAATTTTAATTGTCTTTTACAAAACGGGAATTTTCAAAACGATTCCTGTTTCGAGTAAGAATTCGTGAAATTTTGAACATTCCGTGAAGAATTATAATTCTTGCTTTGAAACAGGACATTTTAAGTTAAGGAAAGAGAATTTTAGTAAAAAAAATATTAATTTGACGATTAATAATTAATAGTTTTGTAATTCTTTTTTGAATTTTTGACATGAAAACGGAATTTCTGAAAAAAAATCTGATTTAAAAAAATGTCATTTTGGAAAATTCCCTATTTCAACTTAGAAATCGTCTGATTTTGAAAATTACTTCTTCCGAATAAGAATGGAATTTCCATTAAGTAATATATTTTTCACTTTGGAAAACATTTCAATTCTAATTCAGAAAACAGCAACTCAAAATTATAATTATTTTCCAAAATTCCCTGTTCCAACTCATAAATCTTTTAGCGCGTTTGAAAATCTCTTAAACTTTTGAAAATCTTTTTAAATCATTCAAATATTTTGAACTTTTCAAATTAACCGGATTAAATAACAATTAACTGAAAGAAAATTCGGAAATGGCCTGAAACATAAAATCACTCATTGAATAAATATCCAGTTTAAAAATTTTTTAAAGCCTCATCAAAAATTTTTAAATTGCGCAAAAATAATCTTAAGAAAACATAATTCATCACCAAGTTCAGTTATCCTTAATTCCTTTAATTTCTTCTAGAATTTTTTTCTGACATTTATATATTTGTATTTCAACGAATTCCCTTCTCAGTGAAATTATGATTAAATCTCCTATGAAATAAAAATGTTTATGATAATTAAAAAGTTAAAACGATTTCAAAGAATTTTTGATTTCATTTAACTGTTAATCTTATTTTTCGATTTGGACGTAGTTCTAAAGGCATGTAATTTATGTATAATTTTTAATTGATGTCCAATCATTCCAAGAGGTTTTATCAAAAGGAACATAGCATGATGCTTATTTGTATGTTTCGACAAATACTGGAATATGCATTTGCTGAAAATCCAATATATGCAATAAATCACCCACTATTATATTTGAAAGCAAATTTAGTACCTGGAATGAATGCGCGTTTAATTTTCACAAGCGCGAATTTCAAGGTTCGAATCATACATGAAACGCGTGTTATCGTTGGATCGGGACCTCTATCCGATCCAGTATTTTCGAACTATTGAAGCATCACGTATTGGGGTGGATGAAATAGTTTTCAGAGAGAGAAACGATCCATTATAAAGGTTCTTAAAAAGCATTTCAAAGGCAGCCACCTATGTTCCTCTCATTCTCAATTTTCTCTTGAGTTTCATGCCTGCTATTCTTTATTCTCATCATCTGTTTTCTTATCCAACTCCAAATTCAGAGTTTTGAAGCTGCGAATCGATTTAAAGGTTTGCCTGGAAAACAACTTCTGAAAGAATATATGTCAAAATTGATACTTTCTCTCTCGGTTTTTCGCCATTTCGATTAATTTTTTTGTTTCTTTCACTTCCTCTTTCTTATTTTCTTCCTATGAAATAGAAAAATGGAATGAAACGCCAAGAACAGAGATGTCAACTCCATTTGAGAGGCAAAGATTGTGATAGTATTCGAAATCCTGTAAAGTCACTTTATCCCTCAAAGAGATGCATTAAGTTCATTTTCTCAGGAGGATTTCAAGTGATTCCATTCAGTATTTTTTATTCTAGTTTGTAGAAGAATCTGAACAATTTGAGAGTTCAGGCATCTCGTATTAAATCTGATATTGATCAGGGGTCTTGACAAAAGTCTCAAATTTGCTAGAAATGACTACGACGCGTCCTGGAAATACTCATGAAAAAAGTTCTAAAAATCATGTTTGCATTGCATTTTAGAGCAAAATGTCCAACAAAACAAAAAAAGAGCTTCATATCTCTAATAGATTCCGAGTTATGATTCTTGAAAGAAGCATGATTAAACAAAAGGCTAAACATCCAATTCTGAAGTTTGTACTCGAACTTTGTTAAATGCTAATTTTTACGAAAAATCTCTATATGGTAATTAAATCAGACGCGATTTTGATTGATTCTAAAGAAACAATGTACCAGCCCAAAAGGACATAAATTATAGCCTCCCAAAGTTGACCAGTTTTCAACTATTTTTCAAGGAAAAGTCTTTCATATAATTTTCAAACAAAATTTTTTTGGCTATATTCAGCCAAGATATTTTGTTTAAAGAGCTCTTACGAAAATATTGTAACTGGATTAATTATAAGAACACAAATTTGCATAAGGTGGAAAAAAATTGAAAATGTTTTAGCGACTTCTATGTTGGCATGGGACAGAGTTCCTTGTAAAAACCAATTTTCCAAATTTTACGATGTATTCCAAATCATGATACTAATTAATTTATCAGTCAATCGTTTAATCAATTGGTCAATTGAGGCGTACTCTTCAACAGTGCAATATGCGCCACCTGTCATTAGGGTTATCGAATATATAAATATAGATGCAAAATAATCGTTATGGCAAGTGCCGTATAATGCACTGTTGTAGATCATGCGTTAAGTATTTAATTATGGTTTTCAATCATTGCATAATCACGTAATTACTTTTTTCAAATCTGCTTTTATTATCAGGAATTGAAAATGATTATTTCCTCTGCGATGATTATTTAAGTATTTTTTGAAATTTTTATCATAAAATAATACAATTTTGTAACATAAAATATCATTAGTAACATTTTTTTAATAAATAATGAATAAAAAATGTTAAATATATATATTTAAAATAATTTTCACCAAGAAAATACATGAGATATGGAAAAAACCGATAGTGTGAAAATTATTATTTAAACAATCGTTTAACAATATGCTATTTTTTAACGAAAAATAATTCTTAAAACTTCTCTTAATGAATTGCTGATACATAGATGATTCGGATAATGATAGGGCCAAAAAGTGGACCAGCTCTAGTCCTTTTGGGTGCTACTTTTTAAACAAAAAATGTATTCATTTCGAAGAATATTTGTTAACGTGGAGGGGTACGATTTTTGGATTTTTCATGGAAAGGCTTATTTTCAGACAATTCTAACCTTTTTTCTGATGCGTCAAACTTTTTTTGAATTTTTTTCAATTTTATTGAAACTAATTTAGAAACAAGGCTAAGAAGAAGTGAGTTTTTTCAGAACCGTAACTCTTGGCCTATGAAAGCTAGAAGATTTTAATTATATTTACGTAGAATTTTCTGCACTACGATTCTTGCCCCTAAAAGATAGGTTTAAAGTAATAAACGTTGATAGGCCATCACTTGTAAAATATTGGGGCTAGGTCTTACTTTAAATTAATGAAAATCTCTTCTAATTTAATGTAACGTCTAGAACATATTTTCGTAAAGTTATCATGTACGAAAGTGCGACATACTATCCATAATGTGGCAATCAGCCCAAACTAATGAAGCAAAGCGCATACGAAGAAAATTATTTCTGAGTTTAAATTCCATCCGAAACTATTTTTTAAAATTAGAGTCAAATCATTAAAAGTGACCTTCTTTAGAAATCAGCGAATCAATTCTTTTTATTATCACAAAAGAAGTAAACAGTTTACAAAGTTCTGAAATACTTTAATTAATTTCACCATAATTATGGAAGAATTATTTTCATTACTGATTGAATTTTTTGATATATCAATTAAATTTTTTTTTAAACTTAAAATTTAAATACTATTTTATGTGACAAAGTAAAAAAAAACATTACTTTCTCCGAACTATGAATTGATCTGAGTATAAGTTACACTACTGTGAAAATGCTTCAAGCCAATTTGCATATGAAGAATTTTTGAAAACGTTTCAACACGTACCGAAAAAGTCCAGTACCGAAATTTCGGTTCAAATAGCCCCTATTCCAACTCCCCCTTACGGCACCGAAAAAATCTGGCTACTCGTATCGAGATTTCGGTACGTGTAGCCACGGCCTAATGTTAACTTATTATTATTTCATTTTTAAAGCCTGGCGTAAAGTTATATTAAACTGTATATAAATTTTATATATTCACTATTCGCGAATATAGATATTATATTAACTCTTAATGGTCTCCATGGGGTCGTCAGTGCCCTGACACTTTATATTGAGATTCACGAATTTCGTTCTTCTTCAGATTTCAATTTTTTTTCAATGTCTTAAAATTAAAAAATCATTTAATAAGTAAAATTATCATATGCTATTTTACACCTAGGGTTTTAAAAATGTAATCCAACGGAAAAAGTTTTCAACAACAGACTAAAAGACAGAAAATAATTATATAACAGCATTTGTGAAATCTCATTTAAGTAAGAAAGAGAATATCTAAGACAGCGGAAATGTCAAAAGGGTTCTCGGAAAGTGTTCTCACGTTACGATTTAGTTCCAAGATTATTAGATCGTAGAGGGTCTTATTTTATTTTGCGTAATTCCTCAAAGCGCACAGAAAGTAATTACTATTTTCAATTAATTTTAACTCGAGGTAAAAAATAAATATATTTTTGTTTGCTGTAACATACCCAATTTAAAAGAAAAGCTTTTAATTTTATTACTTCGCAGTAAAAACAAAGTGTGAATCTAACGCGCATTTTAGGGTACCATATACCTGCAACAAAAATTATTAGTCTTAGTAGTGTAAATGGTACCACTTCTATGATTACCACAGCTATAAAGAACCGGAATAGATCTGCTGCTTGTTCGGTTGTATAAATGTTCAACGGTATACTCATGTATAGATACGCTCCCGGTTCAAATCCGGTCTAAGGAAGATTATTTCTTGTTATATAAAATGGTTTGCCCAAAGTAATAGTTTTAAAATCAAAATTTTAATTCATTACGATTTTAGAACTCGGATGTTAATACCTGTAAACAATAATAAGATTTTCAAAAATGCAATAAGGATATAAAACGTTATAAACATGTCATATATCACTAATAAATGATTTAAAACCCCTCGGAGATGTTTTAAAAGACATACAGATTTTCTTTGAATAGAGGATTTTGTCTTTTATATTCACCTCTTTATCTCTTCACCTAGCCGGAGAGCTTTAAGCTGGATCATGTCATCTTCTGTTTACATTATCAGTCATGCCCTGAGGAAATATATTTTACGATATCGTGGCGCAATATATCAAACAAAACTATGCTTATATTTCTGCCATATGTCAAATTCTGTATTTTTATTATAAATTATGTATATTGTTTACAGATAAGTAAAAATTAGAATTTTTTCAATTGCCATATAATTCTCAATACTAACCACTTTATATGGAACCTATAGTACATGTAAAACCGTTTTACAATTCTGGAATTAATTTATATCTGAGTTAAATCCGAAATTACTCATCGCTGCTTATAAATTCTAGGATAGCTTATACGATTCAACAGGAAAAACAAACTTCAGTTCCCCACTTTCAAAAATATGGGTTATCATTTATGTGTAATTTAGTTTTGACGATATGGCTTTGGCCAGATAAAATTCAATAATAGGATATTCTCTATGTTTTGACTCTATTAGCCTCAATTCTTTATTAATCTAAATTTACAAAAATTTGGCTATGTAACGTTTTTGTCCCAAGTCATGGAGATAAAAAGCATTTAAAAAATTAATGTTAATTAAATCTCAAAGATATTTGTGAGAGCCAATTCTGTATTCATACTATTGTTTTGTTTAAGAACAAAGTTTGCGGTGTTTAATTTTTTTTATAAGCGATCTCATTTTTCACAAATACGTATCATGAAAACAAAATACCATGGAATCGACAAAGATCCTCCTCAAAAATAATATCCAGCGTGTTACGAAGTTTAAATATTTATTTTTATATTTACAAATTTATGAGTAAAAAAGCTAGTTTATGGTTAAAAATACTAACTTTTAAAGGATTTGTCCAATTGAGTCCGCATTTAATACACTTCTGAAGGTCCCCAAAATGAAGGTTAAGTTCGTTAATTAGACATTTTCAACCAAAATTTAAAAATTGAGAGCTATTTCAAAATTTTATTTTTTTTTTTAATTTTATAAATTTTTGTCCAAGTTTCTTACAGATCGCTAAAAGACTTGCAAATTATCTAAATAAAATTGTCCAGTTTGATGAAAATTATAAAAGTTATATACTTTTCAAAAATTTGAAAATTTTCAAAAAATAGAAAAAATAATTTTTTCATTGATCCAAAAATTGCATTCAAAATTTTCACTAAATACCAAATATATTTTAAAAGTATTCTAGCCGAAATTTTCGATTAGCCTACAATTTAAAAAATTAAAACTTTTCCAAATTTTAGACATTTTTTACATTCTTATTTATGAGAGTGTAATGTAATCGTCCAAGTTTTCGATCTCTGTCTTTTAACAGATCTTTACGTTTCGGCACTCATAGAATCCGAAAATCATACAATTTTATCTATGTATGTCTGTCTGTATATCTGTATGTCTGTCTGTATGTCTTTCTGTATGGCTGTCTGTATGTCAATATGTATGGTTACCTGAATGTTGCAGCCACGCTAACTTTTTAAGGATTTGTCCAATCGACTCAGCCTTTGATACACTTCTTAAGGTTCCCAAATTATAGGTTAAATTTATTAATCAAATATTTCCAACCAAAATAAACAAATTGAGAGCATTTTAAAAAATTGAAAAAAACTTTTTTCAAATTTAAAATTTGTTGTTAAACATTCTTATAGGTGAGTGGAAGACTTGCAAGTTATCCAAATAAAATTTTCAATATAAATGAAAATTAGAAAAGTTATATACTTTTGAAAATTTTGAAAATGTTCAGAAAAATAGAAAAAAAATACTTTTCTAAATCATTAGGAAATTTTATTTAAATTCATCATTATATATTAAATATTTTTAGAAAATATGTCAGTTAAATTTTTCTATCAGACAATAATTCAACAAGTTTGCGCGTCCAAACACTCGTAAATTATCCTGATGATATTTTAAAATTCGATAAAACTTCAAAAAGTTTTATGCTTTTCAACATTTTGAAAATTAAAAAAAAATAAATAAAAATTTTTAATAGGTTAAGAAATATCAATCCAAATTTCTACTAGATATAAAATATACGTTTTTCGATAATATTATCATGAAATTTCTTAATCAGACAAATGTTCCAAAAGTTGGATCATTTTCGAAAATATGCAATTTCTCATAGCGTTGTTTTTAGTTTCAAGCGTTGTTTTTATTAGATTTTATAAATATTTAGAAATTATCATGATGAAGTTTTTCAATTGGACAGAAGTTATCGAGCGCGAAGCGCGAGTTTCATAACCAAAATGTAATCGTCAAAGCCGTAGGTGCTTTGAGAGCCTTCTTTAAAAACAAATCGAAACAAAATTCAGTTACAATTTATGACTTTAAATTCCTAAGAATTTTAAATCACTGTTTTCGATTTAATTTATAGTATTTACGATGTTTGAAAAAATTTAGTTAAAGTGTATGCATTAAACGCTCGATAACGAGCGCGAAGCACGAGACCGTACCTGCGCGCCCCGGGCGCTCTCAAACATGGTGCGAAGCACCGCGTGCGCCGCACGCGCGGCGCGCAACGAGGATGTGCCCGCGCGCGGACATATTTTTTGTACAGGTTATACGAAAAAAAATGATGAGTTGTCGTTTTTAAAGGAGCCAAAATATTTGCGTACGTTATAAAAAATGTAATAAACAAATGCATACCTTAACCATTTCACGCTCTAAACGGTTTCTTTAACAACATTGAAAAAAATGGTCGGAAATTAATAATAATTATAGTTTTTGAATATCTAATAAAAACTGTTAGTGCCTTAAACTGATTTGATAAATAAATATCAATTTTTATTAATTTTCAACCAGCCGATTCAACTTTTCAACAGAATTTTTTTTTAAATTACTTAGCAAAATCATTCTTTATGATATTTTATCAACCTACAATTATTGTTTAATTTATAAACAATTTCTGGGTTTTCTGCTGTTAAGAAGTTACTTATAAAAAAACATTTGTGGCTTATTGATAAAATAACATAATAATAGAAAATAATAGTTAAGTTATTTACAGTTAATTCGTTAAAAAGAAAAATTAAATCTGCTGCTTAAAAATTGATGAAAATCTGTATTGATTCATCAAATTTATTTAAATAAATAACCAACATTGTCGCCTGAAAAAGTTTCCTAAAATAAAATATAATAATATAATAGAACCTTCTTAATCCACCGGAAATTATTTTAGTAACAAAAAACAACATAAACTTTTCAAGTTGTGAATTTGCTCATCACATTGTTTGTGAAATAAACATTTTTTTCTGTTAAACTCCATGAGGGAAGAATATTACTGAGGAATTTAAAATTAATTCCGTAAAAAAAAATCTGCCGATTGAAAATGGAAACAGATTTGCATTTCTTTTTTATATCAGGTATTTATAAATCGCACACATTAATTATTACCGACAAATTTTTGATCAATTTTGTTAATGAAACGAAGTCTTTAAAGCGAAAAATTTCTAAAATATACATTTGTTTTGATTAATTTGTTTAGCGCATTAAAAATTACTTTCTATTTAGAAAAAAATAATGACTAAACGTTAGTTTTACATATATCTTCAACAAAAAATTTTAAAATAAATTCTCCAAGTATCTTCAGTCTTAAACTAGCACTTTAACTGCTTAATTTGTTAATATAGAAATCAATGCATTATTTTAATATTGTACCCCTTGGATATTATTTAAAGAAATTGTTTACTGATTTCATGATGTTTTACATAAATATAAGTAGTTTCTAAAGAATAGGATCGTTTCAAAAAAATGTAAACTTTATTTTTCAATAACATAGAAAATCTTAAAATCGGATCTCACAAATCCTCTTGAAATTTATTTAAAGTCTTTTGTTTTAAATGCTCAAATTTCACCAAAATTGTAAGCTCTAAACTACGTTCAGAAAAACTTTTTTATCTTGCTGTACCCCTCATCAGAAAAATCACATTAAAAACTAAAGAACAAAGGTCTAGTATAACATATAAATGATTTGCTGTTAATTTTGTATCGAAATTACAATTGTAAAGAGCATACATTTTTTTATAGAATTTATCCCACGAAAAGCAATCTTCGGCGCAGAATATCTACCAAACACAAGCACCGTGAATTTTTTAAATCAACGTTGGACAAATAATTCATAAAGAAATATTCATCAGAAAATATATTAATTAACTTTTTTTATGAGGTAGCATTTAGCCATTTTTTAATGTACGAATTTATCTGATACTTACTAAATAAGATTTAATTAAGGATGTTGTTGAATTAGGTTGCAGAGGAGAGCAGAAGTTGAAAATTGGTTGTTTTACGGCTTTTTTTATATCTTACATTAAATCTTAATTTGGCAACTTTATTTCAAATCGGTTCAAAAATGGAACCGATAATCCAAAAAGGGTTCAAAACACATGATTATTCTAGATAATTTCAGATTGTTGATATCTTTTTTGTAATCGGTGGCTATTTGCTACTGCCAATCTTGCTAAAGTATTAATAAAGAATTTGGGCCAATAGAGGAACTCTTTAAGAAAAGGAGAATTGTTTTAAATTTGTTTTATTAGTTTCTCATCCATTAAAATAAATATTTAATTAGTTTTAAATGTCTCCCCTTCATGTATAGTTTGAATTAATTTCTATGGTAATCATTAGTTCCATAAATATTGAATAAGCTTCATCTATCTCATACACAGAAATCAAACATTATAATTTAACGATATTCTCAAATTTCCATTTCATCTATGTCAAAATTTAATCAAACGGGTAATCTGCGCGTTCATCTAGTGCTTTCAGAAGATCTAGCTTCACATTTAAACTAATCCCATCCATTCTCCGGTATTTGGTGATACTGGGTCAAGTATACCATCCTCTCAGCAAGAAACTTGTTCCTCCTGTAATGGGCGGTACGTTCTCATGGCATTGTAACTACACCAAAACACAAGTCTACTCTTCGCTAATGTCTGGTCCAAAACAAACTTTGTTCAGTACCAACTAAAATGCACACCCATGTAAGGGCATGTGCCACATGCCCTTACACTTACTGAAGTTCAACGACGCTTGCGAACATTCTTAAGCTAAATTCTCGAATGGGAACCTTAAAGTTCGTTCAGGCTAACGGGTAAAACAATTTTCATTCAAACTCGCGATTCATGCTTATTAAATATTGTATAAAGCTTCGAAGCCAATGGAGCAATTTATTTAAAACAGTATGGATGAATAAAAATATACGAACACACTAAGTCCAAAAGCTTTAAACTAATTTTGAGATTATGCTGGAAAAATATACCTTCCTTTTAGTAAGTATTGCACAAAAATAGGCCGCTTTAAAAATACTTATACTAATGAAAATGTTCATAAGGTTCTCAACGAAAATATTCGGTAGGATAGAGTGGGTCGGGTAATTTTAGCGTAACAAGTATTTAATAATAATTATAATAATAGATTGTAATTGCTAAGTAAATTTAAGAACATTTTTAGAAACCACGATTCCTTTCCTACGGATTAAAACATTTGGAAGCTTCACGGGCATCACATTATGGTTTTCATTGATCAAGGAACGTAAACTAAGCACTAAGTTTGTTATTTTATAGTATTTTTACATAAATATACTATTCTGAACAATTTTCATGGTAATTAAAAAACATTTTGTTTGTACTATACGAAATGACTTTGTCCATACTAGGCAAAATAAAATACGGTGATCGACTCATTGTGACTGAACGAATTATGAAAAAGAGCAATTTATTTTATCATGTAACATTTTATATTATTTTCTCGATATATACAAAATATATGAATTATTTTCAGCGCAAACGGCATTTCAGAAGATTCTAAAACATTTTAATGTTTTTCAGTGATCTCAAAGTATTTTTGATTAACCACAAAGTATTTTAAAGAAGCATGACATTTTTATGAAATATAATGAGATTTAGAAAACTTTTTTGCGATTTGATGAGATAACAAAAAATTTAAAATTATTTTTAGAATTTTTAGAAATTTTAAATTATTGTAAGACATTCAAAAAGTTTTTCTGGAAGACTTTTAAATTATTCAAAAATGGTTCAATAGTTGAAACAAAGTACCTGGTACAATTGTGCCACATGATTAACTCTCCTCAAGGTACTAACTATATATTGACTTCTCCTACTGAAAATTTCCCCTAAACTACTTTCTTGTTCTCTTTGCAGAAGTCTACCCAGACGGCAAGCCTATTTAGAAATAACCGTTAATAAGTTCTGCAGTGAGAGTATAATATGAATGTAGTCATCGAATTCGTAAATTATAGATCATTAATATAAAAAGAATTATATTTATCTATTTTTAACTGATTTTGAGTTACTACAAGTATTCTTAAAGAATCTCTAATGAGCTTCTAAAGTATTTCGAAATTGAACATTTTACGAGCGCTCGAGGTAATTCATATAGAAACTCAAATGAATAAATCACGAACTCTCGGCGAATCCTTTTCTAACTAAATTTTTATGCCAAACGAATTTAGAAAAAATTAATATCAATTTCTTTAAGTATTTAATTAAGTATTCTAAAATTATTGAAATGGAACTTTGTAACAGAATTATCAAAGTATTCCTCTTTCGATCTTTTGACATTCCGTATGAGAATTCGTATCATATAATATTAAAAGAATTGAGAACAAAAATCTTTTCAGCAGTAGAGTATTATTTCAAACAGGTAAAACATAAAAAAAGTGGCATGATACTTTTGATTGTAGAACTTGAATGATCCGACAAATTTGCATCGGTTATTAAAATATGCGGTGTTATATCCATTCTATTTTATTTTAATGTACTTGCGTCAGCGAAATATTGAAAACGAGACGCAGATAACTTTTGTCCCTCACGTTGATTAGGATTCATCTACATACGGCCGATTTTTGTGCAAAAACTTAACTTTGCTCTATTCCTCTATTTTTTGTCATGGATGCTTTGTCATCACATTTGCAAGGCGGAAAACCTTTATGAAATCAACATTTTCACATTTTCATTAAAAATGAAGTTTAATATCAAAATTTTTTTCACTGAATTGATTTATAAAAATGATACCCGATGTGTCAAGTAAATAAACAAGCAAGAGTATTAAATTTTAAGTCTTCCAGATATTTATGAAAGTACTTTGGTGTTTTTTTGGATGGCATTCTGAGGAAGGTGCGTTCAAATCTAACTGGTCGGACTTTTTTTATATGGACAAGAAATCAAATCATTGCTCAAAGATTTTAAGTAATTGTTAAGAATTTTAAAGAAATTTCAGTAGAATATAAATAAGTTTTAAGATTCTAAAGTAATTTTAAAATATAAATAATGTTCTTGAATTCTTTAAAGTCTGTCAAATCTCTTAATGTCTTCAGAAATTTGTTGAAAACCTTTAAAATCGATAAAATA
>NC_046663.1:77668910-77672977 GCF_010883055.1 Belonocnema kinseyi
AATCTTTTAAAATATCTTGAAATATTTTTGAATAATGTTTAAATCTTGTTTAATCACATAAAATATTCAATAATAATGTTTAATATATCTAAAATTTTAGTACATATATTATTATAAGCTTAGAAACATTTTTTATAGAATGTGTCACAAAAGATTGCAGACGGCCCTGCACAGCTGTAGGTTATATTTCAGATTTTTGTTTTTATACTTCAAACTAGGTTAGCCGCGAGACTTTAGGCGTTAGGAATGCGAAACATGCAGGGCTAGAACCCGCGGCAAATAAAAATTTTCATAGCGTGCAATTAATATAAATAGTGTAGTGATTATGTAATAGCAAATAATTGTGTACTTGAACATGTGAACAAATATTAAAGTATAAAGTAATAATATAATAATACAAAAAATTAATTTTTTGTTGCGAAAAATTGGTTTTGAGACTTCTTAGATATTAAAACTGAATTGCAAAATAATTCAATGAGCACCGCGTTAACGTACATAAGAAGACTGTTGTCATTCATTATGTATTCAATTTCATTACGTACTATATTCATGTACTGGTCACATGAAGCCATAAATGAATTGGAAAAGAATTCTTCACGAATAGGCTGGAACTTGAAAGATTATTAATTTTGAATGATTCGTAAAGCCAGAAATTATATTTGCTCTATGTCGGCAGAGTTCTTGATGTGTTTGCCCGAATTCTTTTTCAATTTCTTCAAAATTAATTTCCGCGGTCATGATACGATTATAACATGAATTGAGAAAGAATTCTGTAAGAACAAAAACTGAATTTTTCTACGAATTCGTGTTCGTAAATTTGAATTGGTATTTCATTAATAAAGAATTCGGTTTGCCCTCTGAGCTATCCTTTTATATTCACATCAACTACTAGAAATATAGTGACACTGACCTGTACTACTGAAAAATGTCTGAGGAAACCTGTTGACCGACAATCCATTGATCTGTGCTACTTATAATTTCTTTCCTCCTATACCTTATACTTTCACTGACAGACTATACATTGACCTACGCTGCTGAAAATTTCTACCTTTCTCCCGAACTGCCTTCCAATTTCCAAATATAAATTGACCTCTACTACTTTATATACTCTCAATGATTCGCTATATGCGGATCCGTACTACTGAAAGTTTATGATTTCCCTCTGTCGACCTCACTTTGCCTAACTAGTTGACCTGTAATACTACAATTATCCATTATCCCCCTCTCTATCTGCTGCAATTGTCCTATTATACGTTGTCCTGTAGAGCGGGTTGAAACACGGTGTTTGCATCCCTAGGGTTGAAACATTTTGTCTTCGAGTTTCAGTACGTGTAGAGCGGGCTGAAACACTGTGTTCACATGCCTAGGGTTGAAACTTTTTTTTCAACTCTAGAGTAGACAACGTAGGTAGGTAGGGTCTACAGTGCCTCAACTTGAATTTTCAATAGATTTGCTATGAAAAATAATAACCATTACTAAGAATGTAACACAACGATCGCAACTTGTGTAAAGGCAGCCCTCGCTTCGCACGGGCAGCTAACTTCGTACTCGTTGCAATCGCTGTGTTTCATCTCTTGTAATGCAACATACTACTTCAAAGCGAATCTATTAAAAATTCGAGTTCAGGTACCTGTAGACCCTAATGTTCTACATACTTACCTGTATACCCTACAGTTGAAACAAGATGTTTCAACCCTAAGGATGCAAATACTATGTTTCAACCCGCTCTACAGGTATCGAAACTCGAAGTTTCCATAGAGTCACTATAAAAAAAGTAGCTTTTTTACTTTATTTATTTTAATGTATTTCACGAATGATTTTTATTCAAAAAATTTTGCCATCCGGTATTTTTTTATTAATTTTCTAAACTACTTCTATGAAAAAATTCCCAGTGTGTATATGTAAAGGCGAAAAATTTCAGCTTTTTTTGCTAATTTGCTTCAAGTTACACGTTCAGTACTTTTCCTTGACGTTATTTTAATAATAAACGAATTTTATAAATACATTCTCAGTGTGGACGCAAATTTTCATTTAAAAAATCACTTTAAGCGTCTATATTCTGCATTTATTTATATAATCATTTTACAAAATCAACAAAAAATCGGATAACAAAATTTCATGAATGAACATCATCAGCGTCATAATTTCAACAGAAAAAAATTCAGAAAACAGTGAAGTCATTCTGCTTATAGGCGTCAACACTATGCACTTGTTCATAGAATTTATTAGAAAATTATTTGAAAATATATATGATGAAAAATGTTAATCATTAAATATCGCTGACAACATAATTTTAACAAAATAAGAGCAAAGACAAGTTTTTATGATGGAGTATCATTTTGCTAATAAAAGCAAGTAATTTAAATGCAAAAATGTACTTTAAAGACAAAAATCCATAAGGTAGACTGTTTGTTAATTTAATTTATTTATTAGAATTACCTTTGCAAGATAATAATTTTGTTCATTTTTAAACACACCTGCGCACCCAGTCCTCTGATAATGAACTTAGGAAAATTTTTATACGAAAATAAAATAAAAACCATAACAATCGACATTCTCATTGCTAGCATTGACGACTGTGAATTCTCTTTTGTCGAAGCTCCTTCGGCTGAGAGCACTTTTATATATTGTGTTCAACTCTATTTTATTATTACATATACAAAGTTTATTTTTTGTTATTAGTCTTCCGTTTTCAATACCGATAGAGGATACACAGAGTAAGGGGACAGGCGTGAATATGCAAGTGTGTATAAAGGTAGCGGTAGAAATTGCGAATTTAAACGAAAATAATACAGAAATTGACAAGAGATTATTTTTAGTTTAGGCTCTTTTCGAAGGGACACGAAGTTTTTTGGCAGTAAGTAGGAGTTTAAAGGGCGGGAAGGATGAAGGTGTAAAATACTCACACATTGTCCAAAGAAATCAGTGTAAGGGGGTAAATTTTGAGAGAAAGTTTTTAAATTTTTGGGGTGGAGAGCAAGTGACAGGAAATGGGGAGTTGAGTCTAAAGGTCAGTTTACAGGGTGAAGTAGCATGTCGGTTATGCAGAGTCCACAGCGTGATTTCGGAAAAAGGCAGAGCGAGTTCAGTGAGAAGAGTGATTCAAATAGCAATAGTGATAGCAAAGAGAGACAGAAGGCAGCGACGTAGACAAGGCAAGCAGCGAGGGAAGTGCAGATGATCGAAATTATGATCGACATCGAGGAGCTCGGGGTCGAAGGATTTGTTACACAAGTGGTAACAGCCAGCGAGTGCGATTAGCAGTGAGAGCATAAATAGTGAAGGAGAGAAAACGAGGGTTGCTAAAAACAAAATAGAGAAGATGGTCGAAGATGGCTAGAGGGGCAATGATTTTAAAAAGATTAAGACAAAACAAAGGACGCCGGAGAGAGATAGAGATAAAGGGAATATGGTTGTAGAACTAGAATCCCTTGCAAAAGGATTTAGAGAGGAGACTTTCGAAAGATTGAATGAGACTTGCGGAACACTGAATGATATAAAGAGTCAAGGGGAGGAAGTAAAATACGGGGTCAAAGAAGTGAAGCAAAAGTGGGAAGAATGGGATCAATTAGGGAAAGGAGACAAAGAGAAGGTATGGAATAAATTGGAAAGCATAGAGAATAGGCAGAGAGAGAATGAGGAGGTTAGGAGAAGGGACATGAAACTTCAAGAAGAGAGAGTGAGCAAACTAGAACTAAGGAGAAAGGAAATTTGGAAGAAGTTCGAGAATGTGAGGTGGTTAAGCATGATGACAATGAAAGGTGGCGTTTGTGACTGATAAAGATTGAAAGAAGAATGGAAGAGGAAGAGAGAGCAAAAAGCAAAAAGAAAATAATAGTGAAGAGTTTGAAAGTGGACCTTAGGTAAACAGAGATATATAGATTTGGGACGATGAAGTAGAAGAACTTAGGTGACGTGGGTGAATGAGAAGGAGTGGAAAAGGAATTAAAAGAATATTATCGAAAGCACATACGAGGGTGGATTGATAAGTTTCCGGCCTGACCAAGAGATGGCGCCACTAGGCCTACCTTGAGGTGGCGTTCTATAGTACCATCCTTAGATAGCTT
>NC_046663.1:77673077-77693591 GCF_010883055.1 Belonocnema kinseyi
GCCTTGGAGGAGATTATGTTGAGAAATAAAAAAAAAAAATTCTTAAAAACGTTGTTTTTCTTGGTCAGGCCGGAAACTTATCAATCCACCCTCGTAAATGAAAGATGCAAGCAGCAAGAAAGGAGCACGTGTTAGGGAGAGGATTGAGTAGCATGGTGCAAAATGCTGTTAAACAAAACAAGAATCCAACGACCAAATTTGGACCACAACGAATAAACGAAAACCAAAGATCCTACAGATCCTGCAAGTGATCTTATAGACAACACCACCCTTTTCAAAATTATCCAAAGGATCTTTGCAAAAATTTATCACCGAATCCATTTTAAATGAAATGCGGAAAATAGTATGAATTTTTAGTTTTTTAACATAAGTTCAATAGTTTTAGAGATTTGACCAAAAAATGGAAGAACAAAAGTATTACACGAACTATATTCCTTCACTCTTTCTGATTATCTACAAGCAAATTATTAATCTTTTTGTTTTTATTTGTTGAACTCTAATTGCAATATGTTTCTCAATTAAGTTTTTTGGATAATGATTCAGAAAAAATATTCCTAACAATATTCAAATTTCTTGCGTGAAATGAATAATGGGACAAAGCTAGAGCTCTCTCAACTAAGTTTTTAATTACTGCAATTTTGTTTTGAAAGGGATGAGCAGAAAGGAAATTAAAAATTTTACCTGAATATGTACTTTTTCTGTACCAATTGGTAATAATACTACCATTCCAACCCTTAATTACTTCTATGTCCAAAAAACTGATTTTATAATCCTTTTCTATTTCATGAGTAAATTGAAGTTTTGGATGAAAACTGTTAAAAGTATCAATGACGATCTGTAACTTTTCCAGAAGAAGCCATAATAAGGCATCGTCGAAAAACCAAAAATAAAAAGGCACAACAAAATCTAATTTCCCAAAAACAAAAACCTTGAAATCTTCCAACA
Source organism: Belonocnema kinseyi (assembly GCF_010883055.1). Classification (NCBI taxonomy): domain Eukaryota; kingdom Metazoa; phylum Arthropoda; class Insecta; order Hymenoptera; family Cynipidae; genus Belonocnema; species Belonocnema kinseyi. The sequence goes on from NC_046663.1 coordinate 77,674,023, forward strand.
CTAGTTCTGCCAAAATCGGAGAAATGACTAAACCTATGGGAGTAGCAGACTTCTGCCTATAGGAAGATCCATTAAATTTAAAATAAGTTGACTCCATAATAAAAACTATCCCTTCAATAAAATCTTTTTGACATAAACGAGTACGAGTTTTTATATTAGTCCATGTATTTAAAATTGCCTTTTTAACTAATTCAAGGGGTATACTCGGAAACATTGCAATAACATCCAAATAAATCATTACATGGTCATCCGGAACCTTTTTTTGATAATTTTTTGAAATTCCCAGCTATTTTTGACATTATATTTAGAGGTTGTGATAGAGTCCTTGAGAATCAAATTAAAATTTTGTTCTAAAAATTTGGTGAGAGTATTATTAGTTGAAATAACTATTCTTAAGGGATAGCCATCTTTGTGAATCTTTCTCAACCCATAACATCTTGCAAGAACTGTGTCTTCAGTGTTAATATCAGTCCATTTTATATCCTTTCTGAATCATTATCCAAAAAAGTGAATTGAGAAACATATTGCAATTCGAGATCAAGAAACCAAAAACAAAGAGATTAATAATTTGCTTGTAGATAATCAGAAAGAGTTAAAGGAATATAGTTTGTTTAATACCTCGTTCTTCCATTTTTTGGTTTTTTTTTTGCAAAGATTGACCATGATTTTGACTGGGAAAATGTTCAAATTTTGCATAGTGAAAGTATTGAGAGAAAGAGGGAATTCATGGAAATGCTTTATATTAAAAAACAAAGAAACTTATCTATTAATTTAAAAACCGATTTGGATGGGTTGAACAAAAGTTATGCTAATATGATTAATTACATATAACGTAGCTGTTTCATGAATTCTGTTTTTCTTTTACTTTCTCTATTTCTGATGTAATTGTGACAGATATTTATATTGTGTTTACAACAGATTGACCTACTGACCCTCATTCAATTCTCAGGTATCAAAGAGAGAGCACCTGTTCGTGGGTGATCTCAATTTCTACCACTTAAATTTTTCTTGCCTTAATAAGGATACTGTACGAGTACCGAAACTTTAGCAATGCTGTTTTTTTTTATTTTATTGTAATTTGATGATAATAAAAATAAAAAAGACGAAAGAAAAAGAGAAGGAAGGAGATGTAGTTGGCTGCCTTCTCATTTTTCTTTCCTCTTTTTTATTTTTGTCCGAAAATTTTATTTTTTTGTTTTTTTTTTCAGAATACAATAGGATTTTTGGTTTTCGTTTATTCGTTGTGGTCAAAATTTGGTCGTTGGATTCTTGTTTTGTTTAACAGGATTTTGCATCAATTTGATTATTGGACGTTAAATGGGATGTTTAATTTGGATTTTGGTCTAATTTAAATTTCGTAAATTTTGAGTAGCATAGTTTTAGAGGTAAGAAAGGAACTGGTAGTAGAGAAAGAAAAGGGAGAGTATATAAAAGAAAAGGATGAAACAATGGTTAGAAGAATAAAAGTAGGAAAAGTTATTGTAGATGAAGCATGCGTATACAGAAGAACAGGAGAAGAGGGAAGATGGAGAACAATTAGGAAATGGATAGAGGAAAAAGCGGAGAGGCTGGTCCTAATAGGAGGGAATTCGAATGCATAAATCGGGAAACAAGAGGCAGAAATATGGGATAGACAAAAGGAGGTGTTTATAAAGAAATGAAACAAAAGCAAACGGATCGGAATGGTAGGAGGCTACGGAACTTGTTTAAAGAGGCATGATAGTTCATTGAGAGATGAAGTAGGTGAATATACGTACGTGATTATAGGGGATATATGGAATTGGGCAACGTTATAGGCTCAAAACACTTTGCGGTAATTGCTACAATAAGATGTGATTGCATAAAGCGCAGTAGGGGGAAAGAGGAAAGGAAAGAGAGGAAATAAATTGAAAATGGGCATTTTCGGGAGCAGAAATTGAGAGAATTTAGAGATAAAATAGAAAACCAAGGGATAAGGAGTGTGGAAGAGGAAAGAGTACACCAGCACCAACACTTCTAGGAAAACTAAAAGGAGTGTTATATAAGGTAAGAGAAGAAATGAGACCGAGAGAAAAAGAAGAGGAATTTAGGAGACACACGTGGGACAATGAATGCAAGGAAAGTACAGATGGGATCAAGGCGAGTTTTAGAAAATGAAGGAAAAGGTAAATGGAAAAAGGAGAACTCAACAGGAGAAAAAGGGAGCACGAAAGAATGATAAAGATGAAAAGACAGAGGGATAAAGAAAGTTATATACATGGGGTAGAGAAAGCGGTGAAAGAAGGGAGAAAATGGCAATTAATAAATAGAAAAAGAGGATGAAGAAAGGGTATAAATAAAGAAATAGGAATGAAAGAGTGGACGAAGCACTTCAAGGGGCTGTTAAGCGGGGTGGGATATAGGGAAAATGGAAAAGGAAAAAAGTTATCGATGGGGACAAGGAGATTGAAAAATAGATTATTAATAATGAGATAAAGGATGAGGTTGAAAAGAAATAAGGCAACAGGGGCAGATGGCTTGGAAAATGAAGCACTGAAATACGGAGCATTAATGGTGAGGGAAAAGATGTGGAGGATTGGCAACAAGGTATGGAGAGGAGAAGGGTGGCTGGAGGAGGGTAAGGCAAGGCTGGTAGTGCTGTCTATTAAGAAAGAAGAAGACAAAAAGGATAGAGCAATATAGAGATATTACACTCATGTCGGTAGGATATAAAATGTATGCGGAAGAGATTAGAAGGAGTTTGGAAAGACAGGTGGAAGAAAAGGGAAGTATACCACACAACCACACGGGTTTTAGAAAATATATGAGAACCATAGATAACGTCTACGTGCTCAACTATCTAGTCAATAGGAACCTAGGGCGGAAGATATGGAAACTAGTCGGATTGTTTGTAGAATTTAAGGTAGCATTTGACTCAGTTAACAGAAAATAGGATAAAAGAAATATTTATGGACACTAATATAAGGGTGAAGATAGGAGATAAGAAAGGTGAGGAATTCTGGACAGAAAGGGGGCTCAGGCCAGGATATCCGTTGAGCTCATGTCTATTTAGTATTCTTCCGACAGATTTAAAGGAGAACTTGGAGAGGAAAGGGATAGGTAGAGAAACATTAAGAACGGGAAAACTTTATTCACTAGCATATGCAGATAACGTAGTGCTAGTATCGAATGATGACAGATGTATGAATCTGTTGATCAGAGTGTTTGAAGAATATGTGAGAGAAAAGGGTTTAACTGTGAATGTGAAAAAGACCAAGATGATGTGTTTCAGAAATAAAAGATGTAGATTAAAGTACTAATGAAAGAGAAATAGCGTGGTGCTGAAGCTAGTGGATGAGTTTTGTTACCTAGGATTTTGGTTCGAAACGAGAGGAATAAGCCAGCTGCAGGTCAGCCTGTATGCGGAGAGAAGAAATAGGACGAGAAAAAATGGTGGTCAAGTAAGTGAAAAAATCCTGGAACTTTCAAGAGAAACTAAGAAGGGAAAAGGGGAGCAAAATTGCACAAGCGTGTGCCCCCGAGGTTACGGATAAAGTGAGGAGCGGTAACGTGGGGCGTTCAAAATGGGAGAAAGAGAGATATGAAATGAGGTGTGAATTTGATATACATGTGAGGAGCAGAGAGTGGGAGGGAATAGAGGAAGAGATAAAGGCAAGCCAAGATGAGGAAAAATGGGAAAAAATCGCCGATTCAAGGTACAACTGCTGGCGTAGATTGGGTAAGAGGTAGGGGCGCCAGAGTACCTGAATAAGATTTAAAAGTAGAGCAAATAAAATAAAGTAGTGAGATTCATAATGGAGGAGGGTGTCAGAGCATGCAGGTATTGGATGAATGAAATAGAGAATATTTGTAGAATATTTTTTTATAATCAGAAAACTTAGTTGCATGTATTAGAGAGATGTACAGGGAACGAAGGGGGTGGGGAGAGTACACAGGAGAGAATTAAATGGATTCTGAATGAAAATGGTCAGGGGGAGGTATGGATGAAGAAGCTAGAAGATCTGAGAGAGAGCTGGTTGCAAAGGATAGAAAAAAGCCAAAAAATGTCCCCGAAAGAAGGAGAGTTGCGAAGCAGTATTTAGGACTAGAGTCAAAATTTGAAATTGGTAATGGTAAGAGGAAATGGATGCCCAGGGCAAAGTCGCAAGCCTTTAGAAATAAGAATAGTAATTTAAGACGATATGAAGCGAATAGTTCTTGAGATAATATTAGGCTTGTTTCTAATAATATACGTAATGGTTCTGTAAAGACTCCCAAACCCGTAAATTTCATGGTCTTGCTTTTATAATTTCCAGAAGTGCGCGTTATATAAAAAAATACTAAGAAGCAAATTTGTAGATATAATGTGGGCGAACAATATTTTTAATTCGCATTTGATTGTAGATTGTGTCGTTTTTCAAAAAAAAAAAATGTTATACTATTTTCAAGATTAAAATAAAAACTACACTTGCTGTCAAAAAATAATTTACAACAGATTTTTTCAGATTTTTTTAGTGAACAATTTTTTTCTGTTCATTTTTTTCGTACCTTCTTCTTTCCTAAAATTTTAATTTCTTTAACGGCAATATTTAACGATTAAAATAAAAACTACGCCTCCTGTAAAAAAAATTAATTGTAATAAATGTGTTGGTCTTTTTTTCGCAAACGACTTTTGGCCATTTTCTTTTTTCGTATCGTGTTTCTTCTTCAAAACAATTTTAATGGTTATTCAATGTTATTTCTCAAGATTAAAAAAAAGCTACGCGTTTCATCGATAATAAATTTGTAGCTATTTTTCATTTAAACAATGTTTGTTTCTTCACTTTTTCGAATTTTATGACGTTTCTTCAAAAAACTTATTTTTTGGATTTATAGTGTTATTTCTTACAATTAAAAGAAAAACTGCGCGTCTTATGAGAAATAATTAACGACAAATGTATAGAACTTTTTCGGGTAAACAATTTTTGTCTTTTTATTTTTCTATCATGCATAATTCAGCTGCTAAATAGAATTTTTAAATTTTTATTAAATCCAAAAAGTGGTATTACCCAAATAATTTTTTTCATATTCTTGTCAGTACGGTTATTCGTGGTAATCACAACGACAAACAATATATCCTCATGACTTTTTTGCAAGAAAAATTACCAGACTTATAGCAATTACAACATTTAAAAAAAAACTGAAATTAAACTATTGAACCAAATAACACACGATATGCAAAAAAGTCAAGAGAAGGAACATTCTGATTTTTAATGGTCATACAAGCATAAAAAATAATTGAAAATAAAAAATTCCATCTGGCGGTCAAACTATGTAAGATACGACAAATCATGTTTCGAGAAAAATTATGCACTTAAATAATATCTAAAAATTAGTTATTGGTCACTTTTTTATCCAATGCATTTTTTTTATTTTATTCGTCGAAACATTAGAAATAAAAATTAAATTTTAGGAAAATCGACACATGAGACTACAAACATGAAAAGACGAAATTTATTGAACTAAAAAATATCTACAAATTTGTTATAAGCTCTTGTTATAAAGATACATTAATTTTTTTTAAATAAAATCTTTGGAAGGACAATACAACTCACAATAAAATTTTATTTAACAATTTTTAGTTTAAATAGTAAATAATAGAACTGAAAACAAATCAATTAAAGTTATGTGAAAATGACACAAATTGCACAAAAAAATTTATTAAGAATTTTTTTTAATAGGATGCGCACTTTTTCTTAGAACTACCAGCGCGAGGTTCAGAAATGAATATAATATACATTTGATATAATAGTGTTGAACATTTAGTGTAGAAAAGTTTACATTTTAGACAAAATCGAGTCTGAAGCACAAGATGCGTGATGAGAATCTTAAGCTAAAGCCGAAGGAGCTTTATCAAAAGAGATTTCACAATTATCAAATCACAGTTCTCGATGCTTTGACACGAAATGAATATATATTATTGAGCGCGAATCGCGAGAAGCAACTATTGCGCATCCTAGTTGCGCTCAAATTTGCGAGCCGCGCGCATCGCGAGAGGAGGATATGGCCGCACATCGGGATGATTTTTTAATCTTAAAATATTTTAAATTGAGCTTTTTAACATTTTTTTATATCTTGTATACTTTGTTTGGCAAATGTTCGTGAAAAAGGTATCGTGCCTACATAATACAGACAAACAAGCACTTTTGTAAAAATCATTTTTTCTTACTCATTGCGCCTGAAAACGTAGATATTTGATGAAAATCGACGAAGACAAATTTGACATAAAAGTTATTTCTTATCATTACGATAAGAATGTAAAAATCGGGCCACATTTATCTCTTCAAAACTTAACGCTTACTTTATATAAAAAAAGAAATCAAAAATCAGTCAAGAATAATTGCTTTCTCCAAGTTATTTTAAACCCGTTTTACATTTTGCTTGACATGCGATATCTCGGCGAGTTGCAAATCACCCACCAGCGACTACCATCAGTATAAAATTAGTCTGTGTGACCACGTTATATATGTCTATATGTGCAAAATCTCTTCAATGCTCACAAAGTTGTTATCCTGCTATTCTCGTGTCTTGAAGTTTATACTATTGAAGCAAGGATTTTAAGAGGCCATTCTCACGTTTACTTTAAATATTGAACGAGTGAACCAGAGATGCTGCTCACGTTGGTAATATAACTGCACAGATATACCAACTAATTCCAAACTTTGCTTTGGCAGCTGCAAAATACGAGCGGTCCGCACTTCTCTCCGAAGAAGAGCACTTTTGCACGCGTAGAGTTGGAGGGCGTGGTACTTCTCGCCCGGGTTTGCTGCATGGAAAACTTTTCAACTGGTACACAATGAAAAGTTGGACAACTCAAATCAGCACACAAGGAAAAGTTTTTCAGGCGGGCTTTTTAAGATGTTTCATTGTGTAAGCGCATATGTTTGAAAGACACGCGTGTAAAGTGGTAAGACATTGCCGAAAAGTTATCGCTTCTATGCAAGCGGTACTACATAAATTTAAAAGTGTTTTATGCGAATCTATTAAAAAAACATCTATAAAGAAAATTCTAATATTTTGCATAGATCCATAGATAAGTCGAAAGATGAAATAACCAAATATATTATAAGATACATAACATAGTATAGTAAATTCGACAATCTTAACAATTGAAATATTCAAATTATTGAAAAATTTTTAATTTTTTTATTTGAAACTTCAACTTGAAAATTTTGAGTGGCCAACTATTTAAGATTTATGAATATAGAGAGATATTACACTGTTAGAAATTCCTTTATTAGGTTTAATACACATGAATAGGAAGTTTGTTTCAGATACGTATATTAAATTTAAAAAAACCACTAAATTTGGAAGTTCAAACACACATCTGAAATTCAACATACATTTGTATTAAATTTAATACACGTGTGTATTAAATTTCATATGTGTGTTTAAACTTTCAAATTTGGTGGTACTTAAATTTAATGTACGTATCTGAAAAAAACTTCCAATACATGTGTATTAAACTTAATACAGGAATTTCTGGCAGTGCACTTCTGTATAGGATACAAGATAATATAGATAACCCAAAAAATATGCATTAGCTATCTAAGTTAAATATATATTTCTTAGGTTATCTATATATGACCTCGAACGAAGGAGCCAGCCTTACGACCCCAAATGGGTTTAGGAGATAGCGGATCAAAATAAACGCAAGACGAACAAGTAGCAAAGGGGCTCTCGTACTAAAAAGTACATGACACAATGAGGATTTTCTTATTCGAAAAAGGGGAAGAACTAAATTAATTAGTTTAACTAAATTAACTTACCTTTTCACTCAGACGGACGACTGGCAACTCACTGTATGCACTCATCAGCTGAAATGCCAGGGCCGCAAACGTTGCGCGACGCATGCGCTATCGCTTAATTTTAATACACATGGGTATTATTTCAGTTTTCATATACAAATATGTTAATTTTGGTATGAATAGTAAATAAATTTAATATAAATATGTATTAAGTTGATTTTAACTCACAAATGTATTAATTTTCAAATACACCTTATGTATTAACGTGTATTAAAATTCATAACATTTTGCACGATGTAGTTCCAAGTTTTTTTATATCAGGGAATGATAAATAACAATTTTTGAGGATCAGGAAAATAAGTATATTTCTTTCATTTCTAAGCGACATGATCAGACTTTCATCCAATAAAAAAATGTGTGCTTGCAAAAGTTTAGTAACGTACCATTACCCTCATCAGGCACACACTTGATAAGAAATAACTTCTCTGTCAAGTTATAAAAAAGGATCCTAGCAAGGGTCATGTTCAAAAAAATATTTCATTTAAAAAAAAAAATTGTTGTTTGAGATATGGGTACTGGTTTACCATGTTGTGTCCTTCGGCACCGAAATGTTCTAAAGTAACCTTCTACCAGTTTTAATCATTTTTGTATATTACCAATTTTACTAAATTTATAAAAGCACTCTAAAATGTACAACATTTATTGTCATAACTACATCACAATTAAATCAGAAATAGCAGCACAAAAAAACCAAACCTAAAATAATGTAAATATTCGCCAACATTGAACTTTTAAAACCAAATTTTTTTTAAACAACATTTTTTCAACATGACTTTCAAAAAGGACCCTTTTCTGTAACACGGCAGAAAAGTTTTTTCTTATCATCTGTGTGTGTCTGGACGTGTCGCTTGGAAATTAGAAAAATATCATTAATTAATTAATTTTAAAACCAACTTTTTTAAACTTATACAATTGCATGTGCTACGAAATTTCACTAAAATTTATTAAATAATCTTTTTAATAACGTAAAAATTAATTTCAGCAAAAAGGAAGGTTCAAAATATACATAAAATTCAGTTTATTTCACGGCAAAGCAGCGAAAATTAATTTTACCATAAGAATTTAATGAAAATACATATTTAAATGAGAATTGGTATTCATAGAATTTTATAAAAATAGTTATTTATAGCATTTATTTAGCTCAGAAAATTATCCTCAAATTTCTTTATATTTTAATATAGAGCTCTACTTATCTTAGAGATAATTCATGTCTATCTAACAAAATGTTCTCAACGCCAGAAATATTTAAAAAAAGTCGTTTCCTACACGAAGATAATGAAATTATAAAGACATGAATATTTTCAAACTTGTTTTGCTGAAAAAAGTGACTGAAATTTGTCCTGATTAAAAAAATCTTCTAATATCTGTATTTCAATGAAAATTAAATCTTTATAAATAAGCATACTAAAAATAAAATTGGTTATAATAAAGTAAAAAAAAAAATAACATTTAAAACTTTCATAATTTATCGGGTTTCTTCGAATATTTTCAAAGTTAAATTTTTTGGATTCAGAAATTTTAATTTAAAAAATCTTAGAACAATTTCACTATCAAATCTTTTAAAGTTAGAAAATAGAATTTTTAAAGTCTCGATAGTCATTTTGAAATATTAAGGTTTTAGATTTAATTATTATAAATTATTTGGTTTCAATTTTGAAATTACCAAATTGCCTGCTTTTTCTATTCTTCGAAATCGAACAATATCAAATTGATTGAAAGCTTGCATAATTTATGTCTAAAAACTTTAAATTAAATGCTTACAGATTAAAATAAAAGCAATGAAAAGTTAAGATAATAATTCCTCAAAGTCAAGCCTTGAAAATCAGAAAATTATAGAAATAGATTTTGATAATTGAATTAATTTTAATTTGAAAGTGTTCTGAAATATTAAATATTTCAAACTAAACATTTAAAAAGCTCATTCTAATTTGAAGGTTGAAAGTCGTGCCATCGTAAACGAGCGCTGTGATCGTAAATCACGACGAAAATGTATATGACGTTTTTTTGTCAGAGCTCATTATATTAGTGTAAAATCATTATAAACAATTTCGTCGTACAAGGGCAAATAGAGGAATCATATCCGGCCACGATTTCACGACAGTCAAGTCTACAAAAACTTTATCAATGTATACCAGCATTGAAAACACAATACCTTTAATTTTTATCTGTTACTTTTTTCATTATTAACGGGCACTCAGTACGGACATTCTTAGGTTATCAACACTTCAATCCAGAATCAGCCAGTGTTCTCCGTGTAGAAATACTCGCTAAATAGCACACTAGGCTCTCTTAATGCCTGCTATCATGCTGTAAACCTAACTGACATTCCTAAACCCTGCCGAACCTCTCTAAATACCCGATGAATTTCTCGAATGCCTGCTATCTCTCTAACTGTAGACCTAACTGGCATTTCTAAAAGCCCTAAGCCTCCTTGAATGCCCGCCCAAACTCTCCAAAAACTAGCCAACTAACCTGCGTAACTGCTCGAACAAACTTCCTATATGCCCGATAATTTCCTAACTAAATGCTACCTCTTTAACTCCTTACTACCTCCGTAAGTCATGATATGCAGCTCATGACCTCCCTAAAAGCCCACCCGACATTAATAAATTACCTTCGCCTCCCTAAATTCCCACATCAAATCTTTAAATGGCCTTCACTCTCTTCAATGCCCTTAAAAACTCACTAGATGCCCGCTAACTTCCGTAATGTCCACTAAACCTTCACAAGAGCCCGAAAAACCTCCTTAAGTGCCTCCAAACCTCCTTAAATGACCGCAGTGCCTCATTAAATTTCCGCTAAACCTTTCTTACAGTCCGTTAAACCTCTCTAAGTTTCCGCTGAACCTCTCTAGATTCCAGACAAATTTCTCTAAATGCCCGCAAAAACTACCTACATGCCCGTTATGCCTCCCTAAATGCACGTCAAGCCTCCCTAAGAGCCCGCCAAACCTCCCTAAATTCCTGACCAATCTGTCTAAATGCCGGCTGAACCTCCCTAAGTACTCGTCAAAACTCCCTATGGGCTTACCGAACCTCCCTGAATGCCAGACCAATCTCTCTAAATGTCTGTAATCAGTCTAACCTTCAACCTTACTGGCATTCCTGAAATTCGGTTATCCTGCACCGGTGCACTCCAAGAGCACTCCAACCTGCACCAAAGCAGGTCAGAGTGAGATGAAAGAAGTAAGAATAAATAAGATCTCAGCGGCCAGAATGCTCTTGGAGTAGGCTAGTTTAGGATGACCGAATACGTTATAAGTAACCTTCCTAACGGCTCGATCAACATTTTATAAATGCCGGCTAGTTTCCTAACTAACTGCTGCCTCTTTAACTCCTTAGTATCTTCTTGAATCACAATTTACTCACCACCTTCCTAAAAGCCCGCCCGACACCACTAAATTACCTTAGCCTCCCTAAACACCCATATGAAATCTTCAAATGTCCATATCAAATCTTGAAAGGCCCATATAAAATCTTTAAATACCTGCTACTATATTAAATGCCCGCACATCCTCCCTAACTGCCTTCTAAGCCTCCCTAAGTGAACTGCTACCTTTTCAACTTCTTACTACCTACTTAAACCACAGCTTCACTAAAAGCCCCCCCGAAATTACTAACTTATATAAACCTCCCAATTATACCAGCTTAATTTCTTTTCATGCTTTTCAAAATATTGTCCTTTTTCCAGATATTACCTGTAAAATTGTTTGATTTGAAACGTTTTCAATTCAAATTTGTTTAATGTGTATATTTTCCAAATTTAAATTGCTTTCAACTCCATTTATACTGCTAGTTGCTCAAGTATTCTCAACGCGCACGAAACGTTCCTGATCCTGTTATATTTCTGCTATTATAATTTGCATTTTACATTCAGAAGTTGTCAAACTCAGCATCGAAACGTACTTTCTTGAAAGCACTCAGAAGAAGATTTGATTTCTATAATATTATATTTAATTTTGTGTACACATAATTTCATATGTATACTAACCACAGATAGATTTAAGATACAAGCCTTATTACTTTTCGCAACAAGAGTATACTGTAATGGAAATAAGATTGCGAATTACGAATCCATTATTTAATAGAAGTATCTTTGAAACTTTGAAAGAGAAATTAGCATTTTTTGATAATTTGTTTAATATATTTAAAGCAAAATTTAGTTTATAGGAAGAACAATTCATTCAGCGGTGAAAATATAAACGGACAATATCATGTTTCTAAAATATTATATGCTTGAGTTAAAAGAAATAAATTTAATTCGGTAACATGTCCCTGGCTACCTTTTTCAAATTTGGGGCATAATTTTTTCTAAAAAAAAGGCTTAATATCTAACTGTCAAATAAACCTTTTTCAGAATTAATTGCAAAATTATGAAGTAACGCTTTTTCTATTTTGCAATTATCATAAAAAAACAGTTTTCAACAATTATATGCCTTAAAATTTTAATCTCCACACTTAAATTGAATAATGACTGCAGATTATTGAATATACTTTAAAACGTGTAAATTTAATTTACTTCAAAGTGTCTTTATTTAATCAAAATAACAAGGTTCTATGATTAGAAGAAGAATATATTTCTCGCAACAGTAACACAAAAGTAATTTGCAATAAATGAAGTTAATTGAAAAACTACAAACAATTTATATTTTCCTTTTTTCTTAATTTAACAATTATTTTAAATAATTTCAAAGTCATCAGTTTTATGGTACATTTTTGCAACATCAACGTCATTTTTGTAACAATATCTGATCTTAAATCAAAGCATATGGCTTCCACACTTCAATCTCGGAAATTTGCAAATTTTTTAATGAGAAACTCTCTATCAATATATTAATATATTTGGTGGAACACTTGATACTGTTATAGCAACTCTCAAGTGAATAGTTTAGACGAATAACTTTTACTTAAGAGATTTGTTATGCTCTCTAGCAAAGATGGCTGCTCGAGGATTTAGACTAACATTCTAGTAGTAAGTCACTTTATATCTAATACTTAAGTGTTATCTTTTTCTTATATTTTGTATCAGTACATTTATCAGATAACGAAAATCAAATGTACAAAATAGTATCAACAAAGGTGTTTACCGTAAATAAATATTAATAGCAATATCAAAACCGCTTGCAGAATAGTTCAAATACTTTAAAATCATTTATTATTTTGAAAATTCCTGGAATTTTTTTTAATACCCTAAAATATTTCAAATTCTTTAAAAGCGGGAATTTTATAATTTGGGAATATTATTATTCGAGAATTTCATTATTCGGAATTTCCCAATTCAAAAATTTTACAGTGTCGGGAATTTTATTTTTCGGGATTTTTCAGTCATTCCGAACATTTTTTGGAGTTTTTTTTTTCTTTATTCATAATGTGTCCCCTAAGGGTTTACATGACTTCCATTCCTTACAATCTTTCCACTTATATCTATATTTTTTTACAATCTTATCCTTTCTATATATACAATTCTTTACAACTATTTACATAAAGTCTTATATCTAGTTCCTTATCTCTATTTTCTATGATAGCGCAATTTAGGACTTATTAGCAAAAGAGTGAACGATCGAACGAAAGCAAGAGTGCATTCTTCACGCTTCTAATCTAAGCGACTTCCGTTTCCTTTTTCTTTCACTTTTTACACGTCCATTTGCCTTTTTCATGTGCATTCTTTCATTCTCTCTCATTCGCTCCTCTAGCACCCTCCAACTCTTTCATCTATTCTTCTCCTAATCCATCCTCCCCTAGAATCTTAACCACATTCTCTTGCCAGCTTCCTTTATCTTCCATTCCTCACCTACATCCGTTCTATACATGCCCCCATGTTCCCTCCTCCCATTCGCATATTCTACACTTTCTGTTCTCTTCTTTTTCCCTTACCTCGTTTTCCAATCTAAATCTTACTATTCTGGTCCACCTTCTCTCTCCCCATCCCTTTTCTAAATACTTTGGCACTCTTTCCCTTTTTATCATCTTATACCATTTATTGTATTTTGATTCCTCAATCATCCCCCATCTTTTCATTAATTGTCTTTCCCTTTCCCTTTTTTCAAATTCTTCATAGTTTATTCCAGTCCCGTATTCTATTTCTCTATCATTAAAGAACAGCCTCTATTCTTCTTCCAATCTCGTTAATTCGATCGCCCTCCCTCTCCTCTCTTCTACCTCCATCAAACGCTTTGTCACCAACTCCCCTCCCTTTCCCTCCCTCAGCTTCGTCTCAAATTGCCATGCCCTCTTTTCCGCTCTTATACTTAACTTATCCCTTTGCGCTTCTTCTCTCGCCATATATCCTGCTATATATCCTGCTATATCTGTTTCATTTACCCTGCTTCTTTTCTATTCTTTCTCTTATATGAGCTGTATGATCTCCATTCGTTTGTAAGATGTATCCCAAATATTTATACTAATTTAATTCTCGTGACTTTATTCCCTTCCATCTCCCTGTCCATTCTTTCATCGTTCCCCCTCCTTTTCTAAAAATCATTATCTTTGTCTTTTCTTTATTTACATTCAGCTTTTTCCCATCTAAGTATTTCTCTAATCCTGTAATTAATCCCGCCATCCCTTCTTCATCCTGTGCCAACAACACTATGTCGTCTGCGTATGCGAATGTATATATCTTTTCCTTTCCTATACTAACTCCTCCCCAACCTTTATGAGAGCTTGTTGCTGAGTGATATCTAAGTAACCACCATTAAGATATTATTGATAATTTTTTTAATGAAAAACAAGTATTTCAAAATTGAGGTGCAAAGATAATATTAACCATTTGGTTCCTGCATATAAATGAAAAAAAAAATTAATCACGAAACTTGCGCTTCTGAACGTTGACTATCGCAACCTGGCAACATCGCGATGCGCGATCAATGTAGATGTCAGCCAGCAGTAGATTCATGTCGCCGGCGACATGGCCACAATGTTGCCAGATTTTAACTCAGTAAGTCATACGAGTGTAGGTATCACAACTGGGTAGTCGACTGATCTCGGCAGTAGCGATGGTTCCTCCTTAATCCTTCTCTTATCCCCTTTTTTACTATAACTTCTTCTATTTCGCCCCGGTCTAATGAGTCCAACGCTGCCTTTAAGTCCACAAACATCGCTATCATTCCCCCTTTTTCTCTTTTAATTCTCTTATTTACTAAATAGTTCCGAACATATACGTTGTCCATTAACCCATTCCTTTTCTAAACCCTGTCTGATTCGGTGACTCGATCTTTTTTTCTTCAACTTCTATCTTCTATCTCTCTGACAAAATAGTTACGTGTACTTCATACAGGGATGACATCAACGTCACCCCCCTATAATCTTTAACCACCGCTCCTTTGCCTTTCTTTACTATTGGTATAACTACTACTTCTGTCCATAACTCTGACCATCCTTCTCCTCTCCATACTCTATTACACATTATCCATGCCTATTCCTCTAGTTTCTCCCCTCCATATTTCCATGCCTCATTTGGAATCTCATTTATACCAGGTGCCGTTACATCCTTCATTATTCCTTAACTATTTCCTCCCTTGATATGTCCTCTTCCTCATCTCTTTCTCTACCATATTTTCTTCCCTTTATAACTTTTCTCTCTACTCCTCCTTGCAAATCCAAAAATATTTCCTCCATTCTACCATTTCAATATCTTCGTTTACACTTTTTCTTCTTTTTCTTTCTCTATTTACTACTTTCCATACCTCTTCTTCCGCCCTAGCCTTTCCGCATCTTCCTCAAAGCTTTTATTCTGTTCCTCTTTCTTTTGAAAACACAACTCAGTATACTCTTTCTTTTTTTCTTATATTCTTCCCCATTAATTTGTTCTTTTCTCCACTTTCTTAATTCGTTTCTGACCTCCATTTTTCTCTTCACAGTCCTCATACGACCCCCTTCTATCTCCCCCTTTACTAACTTCATTTTTGTTTGTGCACTCTAATCCTATTTTTATTTCTCCTATCATTTTTTTCATCTCCTCGTCCACATTTCCCTCTCCCATTTTGATGTTTCTGGCTTTTGCTCGAAACTGTTCTTTTTCTTTCCTTTAAAAGTCCCATTTTCCTACAATTTTACATTTGCTACCCTTTTATTCATATTGCTATTGCTTTTTTGTCCCTCTAATGCCACTATTAAGGGAAAAGTATCCGAATCAATATAATTACCTACCTCTAGTTTCATAACCTTCTCTCTTACCTTATCGTCCAATATCACATAATCAATTACCGTTCCCCTTTCACCACCTGATCGTGTATCTTCGGCTTTCTCATCTCCTTCTATATTTTCGTGTAAAATGTACTATCCCAACTCCTTCAAGCTCTTCAACAACTTTTTTCTCTCCCCATTTAGTACCTTATTTTTGGATTTTCTTCCTCTCTCTCTCTTCTCCCCTTTCCCTTCCCCGTCTGTCTCCTGTTCACGCATTGAAATCCTCACCTATTATCATCCTAATATCTTCTTTATTTTCTACAATCATTTCTTACATCTCCTCTGCTTTCTCCTGCAAATCACTGATCACATAAACCCCCACACCCTTCCACTTCTCTCCTACCACCATTACCTCTTCTACTATTAATCCTTCTTTTCGTTCTTTCCTGCCTTTCTTATCTTTCCCTGTTATACATTCATTCCTTACTTCCATAACCATTCCTCCCATTGCTCTGCCCTTTTTATTCCACCTCTTTGTATTTTGCACTTGCCATTTGTAACATCTTGGTAACCTTCCCCTTACTCTTTCCCATCCCTTTTCATCTAGCCACATCTCCATCATTATGACTACATCCCATTGTGTCACATTTCTCAGAAGCTCCCTATCCTTTCTCTCCAATCCTCCTATATTCCAGTAACAAATCTTCCATTCTTCCCTACTTTCATTTCTCATCTTTTTATCCTTCTTACTATTTCTTATTTTTCTATCTACCTTTCTTTTCTCCCCTAGTTTCCCTGCACCTTGTTTCTTACTATCGGTTCCCTTTCTTCATCCCAATCCCAAAATACTCCGTCTATCTGTATTCTCCCATACTTAATACATGTTCTCTTTCCCTTTTTTCTTTCCTCTTCCGCTATTTTCCTTAATTTATACTGCATCTTTCTTTCTATCCATTTCAAATCATCCTCTATTCTCTCTGGACTTCCATATAATAATTATTCCTTTGTTATTACCTCCCTCTTATGTTCTATCTCTACCTTAGCATCACTCCTTTTTAGTACTTCGTCTACCTGTTTCTTCAGCTCATTCCCCTCTAACCATATACCCTTTATCACTATGATTAATTTTCTTTCTTCCTTCTCTTTCCTTTCTATTCCTTGTTCTATTTTTCTCAGCATTTCCGTCTCCTTATTCCCTCCTTCTTCCTCACTACAATCCCGGTTGGAACTTTCAATTTTCTTCATCTCACCTCACATCTCCTCTACCTTTTTATTATTTTCTTCTTCCTGCGATTGGCGATTTTAAAATTGGCGATTTTAATGATATTTGAATATTTTGCACAATTTAGAAATAGAAATATATATGCAATACCAGAATATTAATACCGTAATTAATATATTGTTGTATATTATATTGTGTTCATTATACTGTATAATTTATATTGTGTATATTATTGTACATGATGAAAATAAATTATATAATTAAGTATGTCATATCATAATTATATATAGAATAGAATAGAATTTATTATCTTCATTGTATACTTTTACAAGTTTTTACTATATTATGTTCCTCTCTTAAAGTTTTAAATAAAACGAAGCTACATATTTTCTCTCTTAGAATTTTCACCTGAACAGATAATAATTAAATCATTAAATATGTTTGTGTCTATATTACAGTTCTTCTTGTCCTTAGGCTATATTTCTCCTCTATGTCACTATTTTCTTCGATATTATAATTATATTAATATTAATATTAACGAACTGTAAATGATTGTGCTGGGGCTTTTAAGCGTTTGATTTATCTATTAAACCAAAAAAGTTTAAATAGCCTTTAAATAGCATCTGTTTTAGGAAAAATTTCATCTTTTATGTATAAAAACTTAACTATCTGAATGAAAATCTATTTGTTTTGATTGGAAATTTATTAATTTTTCTATAAAATTTTTCTTTTTTTGTTGTATTATTTTTTTTTTTTTTTTGAATACACAATGTTTCAGTTAAAATTCAACTACTTGGCTAAAATTTAAACTTATGTGTAAAAATGTTGAACCCTAAAAATAATAGTGTAATTTATCGTTTTAAACCAGAAATCTTTAAAATGTTAAAGTCATAAAAATTTTTTATTCGTAATTTCGTATTGTAACTTGATGTTATAAAAAAATTGTAAAATTACAAGGTGTTAAAAGTTTTTATTTTATACGTAAGAATTACTGAGCGTTTAAATGAAATATTTCTGAATTGAAAATTTGTCAAGCTTTAGTTTTAAAAGTTTAAAATTCGAAAGATTTTCACCTCAAATAAATCATTTTCAGATTTAAAACTTTGAATTTTTTAACTTCACCCTAAATTTTGAATCGGAACAGGAAATTTTTGAAAGCAATTGTATGTATTTCTGAATTTAATCAGAGATTTTCTGAAAAAACTATAATTCAGATCTGGAACAAGGAATTCTAAAAAATAATTAAAATTTTGAGTTAAGAGATGAAAATTTGAAAGAAGAATTATAATCAAGGTGCATTATAATAGAATTTATATTATATATAATTAACTATATATGATATTATAATTATAATAATATTATCTCAACAGATATTGATATTAACATTAATATTAATTATCAGTAAATGATTGTGCTAGAGGTTTAAGCGTTGGAAGTTCAATCTATCTATTAAACCGAAATAATTTAAATAGCCTTTCAAAATTAGAAAATTCATTTAAGAGAATTTTTTGAAATAAAACAATAACAAACTATAAGTACTAACAAGCTCAACATTATTTATTTACACTTTTTAAAATTGCTAGCAATTTTAAATCTTAAAAATCGAAGTCCCAAGTAGTCATGAAAAAAGTATGATATAACCAAATTCTAGGAAGCTATAGTCTGTAATTGTTTAATTCCGAATGATTCCCATAAAAAAATTTTATAATGTCCAAAGTCCCGAGGCTGTTTAAACTTTTTTGGTTTAATAGATAAATCAAACGCTTAAAAAGCCCAGTACAATCGTTTACAGCTAATTAATATTAATATTAATATAATTATAATATCGAATAAAATAGTGATAAAGAGGAGAAATATAGCCTAGGGACAAGAGGAACTGTAATATAGACACAGAAATATGTAATGATTTAATCATCTAATTATTATCTGTTCAGGTAAACATTCTAAGAGTGAAAATATGTAGCTTGGTTTTATTTAAAAATTTAAGAGAGCAAAAGAATATAGTAAAGACTTGAAAAAGTATACAATGAAGACAATAAATTCTATTCAATCCTACATATAATTATAATATCACATACTTAATCGTATGATTTATTTTCATAATGTACAATATTATACACAATGTAATGAACACAATATAATTTACAACAAAATATCAATCACTGTGTTAATATTCTGATATTGCATATATATTTTTATTTTTAAATTGTGCGTGATATTCAAATATCATTAAAATCACCGATTTCTTTAATTTCTTTCAAATGCGGATCAAGATATAAATAAGACTATTATAATATAACATAATTATAATATTATCATTGATAATACCAGGTGTATACATATGAAACCGGTATTTTTTCAAGAAAAAAACACATTTATTTCAAGAGAATGATAACAAATATTTTATTCAAAGTATGCG
>NC_046663.1:77693691-77695892 GCF_010883055.1 Belonocnema kinseyi
TTGAAATAACGTAGCCTCAAAATATGCGCGAAGTACTCAAATCATGAGAATCACCGTAATCAAAATCTGGAAATATTAAAATCCTAATCTCTTGATTTTATTTCAAAGCGGATACAGATATAAATAGAACCGCCGAAGTGATCCGACCGGCAATCGTGCACCTTCGAGATTTTAAATTCAGAAAAGGAGAAATGGGTTGCGCGCGCAACTCAGTCATTTATATCGTCTCCTACTATTTTCACACGGACATTGCCCTGTGATAGTATTGTACCACATCTCGTTGCAGATCTGGGATCACTGCTCCAAACAACCTAACCTTAACTTCCACACAAATCTGTCCCATCCTACAAAATATCTACTTCCCCTTTTCAATCTCACAATCCCTCAATTAATCTGTCACATCCGCACCCTTCGACACACTTCCACAAATTATTTAAAAGTCTCTTGAAATCTGTGAAATTCTACAAGAATAAATCCTGTGGAATCGAGTAAAATATTATGAAATCCCGTAAAATTATATGAAATCTGTTGATATTCCTTTAAATCTCTTTTGATCCGGAGAAATTCATTAAAATGCTTTACTGTGAGACTTTAAAATCCCTTTAAATTATTGGAATCTTTGTTTGTAGTAAACTGTTGCGCAATTAAAAAAAATTATAGCTAAAATCAATTACTTTTCATGGCCGTTATGTGCTAAAATGTAGTGTTGCACTGACCATTATCAAGTTTTAGAACTGACCTTTTGGTCAGAACTGACCGTTAGAATATGCCCTGGTTTCTTGTAATTTTTCGAAATTTCTTTGAAATAGTATTTTAAAATGTTGGTAATTTTCTACAATTCTTTAAACTCTTTTGAAATAGTCTAAGATCTTATCAATCCTATATGAAAAGCGTCCGAGTCTTTCGAAATTCAAGGAATTTCTTCAAGGCTGCATGGAAATTTTGAAATCCTGTGAAACATCCTGAAATATTTTTTAATCTCATGTAACCTTTAAAATCCTACGAAAACCTTTTATTTTCGTAAAATTCTTTGCAATTTACAAAAAATATTTATTAAAATCCCATAGAAATCTTTCGAAATTTCGTGAAGACTCTTGGGACCATAAAAAATACCCTAAAATCTTTTTAATCCTACGTAATCCTTTGAAATCTTTCTAAAGTTTGGAAAATCTTTTTAAATCCCATTAAATTTGTTCAATTTCTTGAAATCGCTTAAAATCTACGAAATTATGTTAAATATCAGTTTCCTTCTCTAAATATTATTTACAGACTAACGGCGCACAAAGTCAATGAAAAAAATATTCAGTTAATCATTTGTGTAATCATTTTTATTGTATTATAAGAAATAATAATAATGAAATCTTAATTTTTATATGTAAAGGGTCGAGAAGCAGATCTTATTGTTATTTGGTCTTAAAAAATATCGTAAACTATTTATATTAATGGATTGGCATTAAATAAAAAATTATAATTATAAAATAAGAGGGTATTTTATAATTTCGTAAATCATTATTTTTACACTTATTGTAATTAAAGTAAATGGACAAATATTTTTAATGTTGATCTAAAATACTTTTATTTTCTTTAATTGAAAATCGAATAATTCCAAGTTAACAAAAAACTATAAAAGGTAAAAAGCGCTTCAGGTAAATATTCTGAGGGTAATCCCGGCATGCAAAAAACCGAGAATCGCGAAGGGTAAAATACAGTATCACTCATTTTTAGTTTTACCGTTACCAATCTTCATTTTTTTTGTATAACGAGATTACCCCTGCATTTTTAGCTAAACCCCTTTTTAACTTTTGTTTTCTCTTTTATTAATTTTCACCCTCATATTATGCATTAATGACTCGTATTTCCAAGAAAATTACTCAAATTCATTTGATTTAATTGATTATTTCTATTAATTGAATGATGATTAATTTTAGTTATCTTTGAATTATGTAACAATGAGAATCAGCAGATAATGGCCAAATGTGTCATTTGTATCTCTAAAGCCTATTATTTACAGTTAATACCTCCTGATGCTTTGTTTTGAAGCAGACTTTATTAATATTAATAATTATGTTACCGCCATTATGTATATTTCAATATTAAATTAACATACTTTCCGAAAATTTTGACTCTAGATCATGTTATTTAAATGAAATATGAAGATCATTATAAACCACTATTTTATCTTTGCAACATAAAGTGGATAT
>NC_046663.1:77695992-77700150 GCF_010883055.1 Belonocnema kinseyi
ATGTGGTGTGATGCTCGAGAATTTAAATCTCATTAAAGTCTTCAACATCAGTCAGAATCTTTTCAAATCTCTAGAATTCTCTTAGAATATGCACTAGGGTAGTCCTTATATATACTGCTGGTAAATTACTTTTTTTTGAATTGCTTTTGTCTCACCCCCCTTTTTTTTGAATGACCAACAAAATTATCTTCACGAAATTTGAGCAAAATTATTCTTGCTCTCCACAAGTATGATCTTTAGACTATGTTGGACAAATATATCGACACCTAATTAATTTTGTCTTTAAAATTTACAAAATAACGGATTCCCAAATTTAAACGAAAATTCAATTTCTACAATTAATAAAAAAATCTCATTAAATTCTTACAAAAGGCAGGTTTATTTATTAGAAGGCACGTGAAGACAGTTAAAATTAAAAACTCATTATTTCTTTGTTTCTCGGTGACAACTTTTCAGGAGTGAATTAAAATGATATATTATTGTAAAAAAAAACTTATTTCGGAATGTATGAAAGTCAAAGTGTTAAAAAATTCAAGATGGCACCTAATAAAGTTCTCAACAACTCGTATTTTATATGATTTCGTCCGAAGATCTTCAAATGTGGAAGAAAAATCAATTTTATTATTCCAAAGTGTATGGTTGGAATCAATTCTCGAAATTTGCACTATAGCAAAAACAGCGCCTCATTAATATTTCCAAAAGTCACATAATTTTTACAAATTTAAACAAAATATAAAATAAATTTTCGGAAAAAATTAAGGTTTCTCAAATCCACTTGCTTGAAATGTTCTTAAAGCTGCAGTATACTAGGGTTTTTTTTCTTGAAGAAATTTGAAAACCATTCCCCGAATAGTCAGAAATTTTGATTTTTCTGTTATTAGTCAACCTTTCAAAATTTTAAAAATGCTTTAAGTTATGAGAATCCATAAATCCTTTCCAAAAATGTATCTTTCAACCATACATTTTTCAACAGTAAAATTAAGTTTTCTTCCAAATTTAAAGCCCTTTGGACGAAAAGCATAGAAAATACAAGTTGTTGAGTATTTCTTAAGACATCATTTTCAATTTTTTTAAATTTTGACTTTCATGCATCACGAAATATATTACTTTACAATAACGCAGCCTGCATTTGTACTTTTCCTTTATTGGTTGCATGATAAAGTTTGAATGCTTTGGGCCACATGTTTATATTAACCGATTTCGCTCAAATTTGGTGGAGATTATTTTTCTGGTCATAAAAAATGGGAGGGGGGTGAGATCAAAAAGAATAAGAAATCGAAAAATAAGGACTATCCTAACATACACCTAACTCTCGATTAATTCCAGTATCTTGAGTTGCCTGCAAATAGCTTTAAAACTAAATTGAGAGAATTGAAACGTAAACATTGAGGGCCACCTGAGCCGTTTCTAATTGAAATATATAATGTTGCGCAATATTCTTGATTGAGTACACGCGCGCTGCGGCCTTTCCGAGGCGACATGCACAACTACTCTCGCCCTGTCCTCCTGAGAAACTTCAAGGGCCAAATGTTCTAGGAATGATTAGAGCACGGGTGAATAAAGCGCAATTTTGGTGTATTTTGCAATGCATTAAAATCTTTTTAAAGTCATTACAATTCTTAAAATTACTTCGATATCACATTAAATCCTGTAATATCCTTTTAAATTCTGCAGCACTTATTCCTTGAATATGTTCAATTCGTTGAAATCTTTGTAAATGCTTTGAAATCCTCTGAAATCCTTTGAAATTTCTTCGAATCTTCGATATTACATTAGTCTCTCAAAATGTAGTAAAATCCATTGAGAAACTTGTGATTCTATCCAAAACTGTACTAGACAATTTCTTCGAACTCTTGAAATCTTTTTAAAATATTTTAAATCTGTTACCTCTGACCATTTTTTGAAATCTCTTCAAATACCCGAAAACCTCTGCAGTCCCTTAAAATCTTTTGAAACTCCTTTAAATCTCATAAAACTCTAAACAACTTTCAAAATATCGTCAAATTACGAAAAATTTTTTAATGCTTTGGAATATTTTTTAGCCCTCTGAAATATCTTAAAATTTCTTGAAAGTTCTTGAAATACTTATTAATCACTGGAAATCTTTCAAGTATTAAAATCTTTCTAAAAACAGGCATATATTAAAATCTTTCGTAAAACAGGCGAGTCCGGGGGGAGGCATAAAAAACTTTGAAATCCTTACAATAGAGACAAGGGGGTATAATGTTTCAAAAATAATTTTTACGTAATTAATAAATCTTGCCTTTCTATGGTTTCGGGGCATTTTCAAAAGTTTTGAAAGGTTTAAAAGGTTTCAAATAATTTTGACTGTGTTCGAGCCATTATTTAATACGAAGGCATAAGTATTTACGGATGAACAAATAATAATTTGTGAGAAATAAAAAATAGAAAAATAATCGCGCGCACAGAAGGCGTGTTCCTTGACTAATTAAAGTACAAATTTATAAAAATAGACGCAGTTTATTTCTAAGGGATGTCTTTTATTAATACTTATAATTGTTTAACCCCTTGAAATGCTTTCTAAAGCTATAGAATTTATTTATTTTTATCATTTTTTTACAGACACAATGACTTACCTTGGAATATACGAAAGTTCCTGAAGAATCAACTGAGAGAATTCAAGTTTGATGACCTCAGAAACATCTCTCCTTGGTCCCAGAGCGCTTGGAGTCATACGGATCTCCGGAGACTCAAAGAAGGCATGGTTGCCGCCCAGGTACGAAAGTCTATCTCCCTGCTCAATTTAACTTCCTGCATCAACTTATGCTTCTCCTGAGAAAAGAACCAAAGTGATAAAGTTTGATACTTCATTTACTTCCCCGATATTTTTTTGACCAAAATTTAACAAGCACATTTTTCCTTTAACTTTTGTATCAAATTGCTTATACGTAAGACAAAGCATGCATTTATTTTTCAAGTTCCTTTCAATTTACATTAATTAAAATTTGATATTGGTGAACGCTTCTAATATAGTAGTCTATTAAAATGTTTCTGTAATGTTCCAAAATTGTGTGCAATATTTGACGATAATAGAACATCTTAGAGTAGTTATCCATTTTCTTTAAAATTTCAGAATATATTTCATTACGTTTGTTAACGTCCCAGATTCTCTTGAAATATTTTTGAAATGTTTGAAAATATTTCGCAACCGTATATAATGTATTCAAAACACACCGTTTGGAAATTCTGGATTATTAAACTTGTTTAAAAAATTGTTCAAACAAGTTTATTTAATTGTGTGCCTGTAGAAATTAGGCAAGTAATGTATAACATACAAAAGATTGAACAAAAAAAAACATTTAAAAACTCACAAAATGTTCACTTCATCACATTTCATTCTTATGTATTGCCTTACCTTGATTTTTGAATTTTCCGACAATTGTTTGCCTAAAAAAAACAGTGTAACGAAATGTCTTGAAAATCTTACAATCATGATGATTGAAAACATGATAGACTTTTCATCACTTAAAGTTGCTTTAGTCTTAAATTTGAAATTTCGAACACTTGCTCTACAAAAATATTTCCATTTAATAAGAA
Source organism: Belonocnema kinseyi (assembly GCF_010883055.1). NCBI lineage: Eukaryota > Metazoa > Arthropoda > Insecta > Hymenoptera > Cynipidae > Belonocnema > Belonocnema kinseyi. The sequence continues at coordinate 77,699,551 of NC_046663.1, forward strand.
AAATCATTACAAAAAAAAAGATATGAATTTCTGTGGTCATTAGTGTTTTGAAAGGCGAATTCTTAGATTTCAAATATTACAATGTTTTTAACAATATGAAACATTTTCTTAAACAAAAATTGAAAACATAAAAAAAAACATCAATTTAGGAAAAGAATCGCAACTTTTTCAGAATGCTGGGTTATATTGGCCCTTTTACTATACCAGAAATCAGAATTTGTAGTAAAAATCATTAGATTTTAAAGGAAATGTCACATATTTCTACAAAAGTGAGTTCAATAAGCGGTGTTCATCGGAAATAGGTTATTTAAACTATAAATGTTCAGATTTGTTGTTATAGTGGCGTTTGATACAGGAAATTAGAACTTTTTATAAAAAATCACTGGATTTAAAATAACATAAGAAATGTCTACAATTTTAAGTTATTTTTACAGTTTTTACCGGAAATCGGTATGGATTTGAAATAATATTTACAATTTTAAAACAGTTTTAGGTTGTGATAACATTTTACATCGAAAATCGGTTATTTTAAACAAAAATCATTTGACTTCAGAAAAAATGCTTACAATGTTGAACAAGCTTAGATTATTTTAGTCGAAT
>NC_046663.1:77700250-77703231 GCF_010883055.1 Belonocnema kinseyi
TGTATATATTAATAATGTGCAGAATTCCTCAAAATAAAACAAAGAATCCATTTTACTTAATTAAGTGTAGTTAAAGATTAAGTTACTCAAAGATCTGTAGGCTTTGAAGTACATATACTCATCGTGACACTCGTGCTGCGCGCTTCATTTTTGACAGACATTTGTAAACAGGTTTTGTTAAATATGATTTTTTTTCGTAACTTTGATCGTTTTTTTTACAAACTTGTTATTTTATGTATTTTGAATGTTATTTTTCACGAATAAAACAAAAAGGACGCGTCCTATCAAGATGTGATTTCAATGAAATTGTAGATCTTTCTTGGGATCACAATTTTTTTTTATTTATCTTTTTTTGTATCCTGCATAGTTTGACCACAAAATGGAATTTTTTATTTTTCCTTATTTCTCGTGCAATGAAAATTTGAATTTTCGATTTTCCAAGAAAAGCCAAAAATTTGTTACGATAATCTTATAAGGCTTTCAAAAAGCAATGTTTTTCTAGTCTTGACTTTTTTCATATCGTGCGTTGTTTGGCTTAAAATTTGGATTTTCGATTAATTTATAAAATTTTGAAAATGCCATAACTTTGAGAATTTTCTTTGTGTCGAAAAGTCGTTGGGATAAATTCTTTCGTCATCGTGTTTACGGACGAAAGGACTGAAAGATGCCATTGTAAATACTTTATTTTCGGATTAAGGCCATGTGACGAGAGGGTCACGTGAACAAACCTGGTCGTCGATTTTTCTTTCCCAACTTACGTTTAAACGAATTGAGGTATCGCTCTGAAAGTTTGGGAAATGAAAGAGGAGGTAATAAAGTTCATGCATCTGCTTTGTTCCAGTGGAAATTTTGAGAAAATTTTTTTTTTTTTAAGAAAATACTAGTGGAAGTTTTCTTTCCCAACTTACGTCCACACGGAATGAGATATCGTGTTAAAAATTCGGCATGAGAAATAGAAGGAATGCAAGAATTTGTCTCTGGTCCTAAATAATTAGAATAGTGAAAAAAGTTTTTTTTATTTCTATTGTGGAGAAATATCGACCATGCTTTCGTCAAACCCTGCAAGCAATTTGCAATGTTGTCAATGGACTAGTTATGAGGCTTATATTGATCAAAGTGGGACAAAACAACAAAAATCACTCACGAACATTATGTACCAATAATGCAAAAAACTAATGTTTGCACTTGAAATTCAAAGAAACATATTTGGTCTGACATACGTATTAGTCTGGATCAGCTGTGTCAAAGCAGCACTAGCGCAGCGAGTAGACAACTTCGAACTTCTAGGGGTCTGTGGGTAAAACAGATTGCATGAGTACCGTCAGAAAAAGTTAAAAGTCAAACTCCTGCTGTAAAACCTAAATGTGTCCGTCGATAATCATTATTTGGATAAATAAACTTTTTTCTTCCTCCAACTCTTTGCAAAGCCACAGACGATCCTTTAATATTTATTAACATTTCCCGAAAAAAATTTTCACGTTATTTAAACTTTTATTTTTCAATATGGGTGAAAAATATTGATCTTAGGGCTAACTTGATCAGCTGTTACACTCATCACATGGCCTTAAGGGTGTCTCGAAACGTGGAGATCCTTTGAAAGATTTTTGTATCAAATTTCAGACAATTTTAATACTTTCTCAATCATAAAGGATGAGAATGTAAAAAATCAGCAAAAAAATTGATTCTCGGGTGTCCAGGAGAGATCATCCTGGTTTCGTTGCTGTTCCTGCCTGCTCGAATGTTTGGGACCCGGTCGATACAACATATATCGGATCTACACGTTGTATGAACTCTGCACATTACGCGTAAACTATGCACATTAAACTCTGCATACTAACCTCGAAAATAGAAAACCTCGAATATTAAAGTCTACGCAAAAAAAAACTCCTCGCGTTAAACTCCACACATTTAACTCTACACGTTATTTACAGTCAAGATATAAATTTTCCTGATAAAAAGGCCTACAAATTGAGCTGGGGACATTAATGTCTACACGTTAAACTCTACACGAAGAAACTATGCACATCAAACTCTACCGGTTTTGACTTGAAGTTTTCCATATAAAATGCATGGGGAAAAATCACTTTTTTGAGTTTATGGAATAATTTTTAAGGTCATTTAATAACATTAGTTCATTAATTTTTAATATTTTAAACTAATGGAATATGTTTAAATATTTTTTTTTAAATTCGTTTTTTCCCTAAAACTTATTACCATTGGTCTAGTGCAATATTCAGAAACATTAGTTCATTAATTTTCAACTTTTTAAACAAATGGAATTAGTTTAAATAATTTCCTTTCGAATTTTTCAAAAATTAAAATGATTACTATCGTTATAGTGGAATATTTATCGGTAATAATTAATTAGTGAATAATAATTAATTTATCAGTAATATTTGAGTAAAACTTTTCATGCAAAAATATTCAAAAAAAAAAAATTAATCAAACAATGTTAAATGTTGATTTTTTGAAAAAGATTGTTTAAACAAGTTACATTTGTTGAAGCAATCAAAATTATTTTAATAATGTTAATAAATATTGCACGAGTCTAATAGTAAAAAAATTTAGGGGAAAAACGAACTTTCGAAGAAAAAATTAATTAACCAATTATAATAAATATTCCACTAGACCAATATTATTAATTCTAAGTAAAAAGACGAGAATACAGTGTTCAAAATGTCGATTTCATGAAGAATTGACATTTTTGGTTTTAAGGGTAGCCTGAGGTACTTGTGGGGGTACTTGAAGTTTTCCATGTAAAATGCATGGGGAAAAACAACTTTTTGGAGTTTATGGAATAATTTTTTTGGGTTTGAAAAAATGTTACGCGAAAGTACGGGGGCCTGTTGAGAATTATTCAACAAAGAATTTCATATATCAGAATATACGAGGGTGGATTGATAAGTTTCCGGCCTGACCAAGAAAAACAACGTTTTTAAGAATTTTTTTTTTATTTCTCAACATAATCTCCTCCAAGGCTG
>NC_046663.1:77703331-77705955 GCF_010883055.1 Belonocnema kinseyi
ACACTTGCGGGAAAAATGCAGAAGGCGGTTGTCCTTGGGTCGCTCCGTGTTCTTAGGGTCCACGAGGCTTTTGCTGGATCGTCGTATTGATCCCTTTACAGAATGTGACCACCTATCTCACGGTTGTGAGGCGTGGTTATGGCTGAAATTTTACCGCGATTTCGCTGGAAGCGGGTGCAATTTTTCAGATTAGCACCCGCTCCCGGCGAAATCCTGCGGTTGTCCTTATGACAAATTTTTAATTATATATATTGTGTAAAAATATACAAGATTGTTTAACCATTGACAAAGATTAGCTTTTATGACAGTCAGGAATAACCTTTTTTTTAGGGCAGCTTTACGCTCGAAGTTATAAACAGCACGTGTTGGAGTCCTAAAAATACGACTTAAGATATAAATTTATGTCTTCAACACATAAAAACTTGTCTCCAAAACATAAATTGAAGTCTGGCTCCGTCTGAAAACTGAGACATACTTAAGTCGAACTTTTCGATTACAGCATGCCTTGATTGGCGGCAATTCAAGTCGAACTCATGTCGAAGCATTTTTATTCGGGAGCATAATATCTTTTTATTGCAATTTTAAAAAAGATGAAAATTTTCCTAAAATAGAAAAGAAATCATTATTTTTTGGACAAAAATAAAAAAGAGGAAAGAAAAATGAGAAGTCAATCAACAAAATCCCTTTGCTTCTCTTATTTATTTTAAAAATCTTTTTTATTACAATTATTATCAGATCACAATAAAAAAAGATTTGTAAAAAGTGATCAATAGCGTTTCGGCACTCAAACAGCAGCCTTGTCGAGGCAATAAAAATTCGGCTGCGTATCGATACTGCACATATCGGATCAACACGTTGTTCAACTTTACACATCGCGTGAGACATTATATTACGGTGATCAACTCTAAGCATTTAATTTACCACATGAAACTATGCACATGAAGTCTAAGCATTAATCTCACCACGTGAAAATCTTCACATTTAACTGTATACATTTAAGTCAACACACTTAATTCACCACTTGAAAAGTCTACACATTAAATAGTAAGTCGAAAAAGTCTACACATTAAAGTCTACACAGCAAAATCTACACATAATAATTCTGCATATTAATTCTTTTGAATTTTAAATTTCGTTATTTGAAAATTCTACACTTTGAAATTGTGCAAGTTAAACTGTACATGTTAAACTATGCACATTAAAGTCTGCACGTTAAAACTGTACAAATGCAACTCTGCATATTGAAGCAAACGCGCTAAACTAATAGAAGATATGATTTTTATCAATTTATTGTTGTTACTGCGTAACAGTCTAAATTAATCTTTTATTTTTTGTTTATATTTTATATCCTCTTATATTATAAGAATTTTCTAATTTCTCAACATGAAGCTCTATACCTTTACTTTCTCATTTTCTTTGTATTGTGAAAACCTTCAAGATATTTGTGTAACATTCAGTTAAATTTATTTAGGTCCTTCGAGTTTACGATAAGAACGTGCTTTTCTTGTACTTTCGAAAATAAGCCCTTTACTGCTTCGAGCATCTGTCTTCAAATTCCATCGTTCAAATTGTAAAAGCTTATACTCATCCTGTAAATTGCTTTATTAAGGGTTAGTTTGCTCATCCTGCTTCTTCGAACCTAGAGAATGTTTACAAGGGTCACCTTAGGTCCTCTACCTAGCCCCTTCCGATCCACCCCCTGCGATGGGCCTGCCCTGTCAATCCCTCCCACGCCAAAAATTTCCCTCCTGAATTTTTCGACTAACTCAACTATCTCACCTCCATGCACCCTCGGAGACGAATTTTCCCTCAGATAAAACTCGGCATTCGGTAGAGCAACAATCTTTGTACATTTTCGACTCGTTGTCCGAAATTCGGACTTGCACTTTTTCTTTTTTCGCCTCTTGTTGTTTTTATACCAAGCCTCAAATCTCCGTTATACCTTCACTGTTAACCCAATTTATTTCTCTTGTTTAACCTCTGTTATTTCCCTCTGAATGCACAACGGCGATATTGTTTTATGCAGCTAAAAAATACATAGGAAGGGTATCTATAAATGAGAGTTCTATAATAATATATGGTACGGTAACTCGGGCGGTTAGGTGCTCGGTCTTTATGTTAGAATTTCGTGGTTCGATCTCTGACCTTTAAAACGTTTCCTATATACTTTTACGGTATTTTTAGTGGTTCAAATTTCAAGTAAAGCTGCAGGTCCCTCTTCATGCACTTTAATGCAACCTAGTCTGTACATATTGAAAAACTGTGAGATACGCGAAAACTGGCAGTATTTTCAGGATTTTATAAATAAGGATGGTCCTGAGCTACCCCAAACTAAACATTAAATAAATTTTCATAATTGAAAAAATAAAAATTTTGATCTTTTTCGAAAGCGGTCATGTAAACGTGAAAACGAAGTAAATTTGAAGGTTTTTGAAGCGGAGTTTTGTCTTCGACCAACCCTAGAACTAAGGGTAGTTTTAAGGGTAGTTTTCAGGTACTCGTGGGGATGTGTTGGGGGTGTCAAACCTACGAGGGTGGATTGATAAGTTTCCGGCCTGACCAAGAGATGGCGCCACTAGGCCTACCTTGAGGTGGCGTTCTATAGTACCATCCTTAGATAGCTT
>NC_046663.1:77706055-77707494 GCF_010883055.1 Belonocnema kinseyi
GCTATCATCGGGAATGTCTTGGCTCAAAATGTGGCGACGGTATGTTAAGGTGGAAATGACACCGTCTTGGCATGCAAAAATGAAACCCTCCGTGCCAGACTTTAATCCGAGCGATTTAAGGAAATCGAACGTTAGCTCACAAGACATTGACTGATCCTTCACATTTCTGTGGAAGATACCGTGCATCCTCTTATCGAGGAGCTGTTCACGAAAATTGTTCTCTTGTGCTTTCTTAATCCGGGCTTTCCGGAGTGAGTACTCGAGATGAATAGGATTTGATGCATTTTGCTCGCCCTTAAAACTGAAGTCAAGTCCGAGTGTTTCAGCAGCCTCCTTCGCTGCTTTGTACAGAAACGCTCCTTTGCCCACTTCTTCGTGATTCCTGACCATTTTAAGAATAGGGTCTCTTCCATTTGCAGCTCTATGTGCTGTACCCAGAATTATCCTGTTGTGAAGACATTCAAGACTCAATATTCCGCGACCACCTTGATGGCGTGAGACATACAGTCGCGGAACGGAAGACTTAAGATACATGCTTTTGTTCATGTGCATAATCTTTCTTGTCCCGATATCAAGAGATCTGAGCTCGTTCTTCGTCCATGGAACTACTCCAAATGAATAGAGTAGTAGCGGGACGGCAAGCATGTTTGTTGCAGATACTTTGTTCCTCGCCGAAAGTTCGGAAGGCCAAATCTGTCGGATGGGACGTTTGTATCTGCTTCGGAGAGTATCCTTTATAGATGTCACATCCTGAATGCGGCTCTGTGGCATGCCCAGGTATGTATAAGTCTCTCCAGCGCAAAAGTATCGTATAGCGCTTTTATCAACGAGCTCAGGATCTTCAGGGGTGCCATTAAGTTTTTCTAGCTTCAAATAAACCTTGGCGCATTTGTCTAACCCAACTTCCATTTCAATTTCCTTAGTATATTGTTCGACAATCCCTAGAGCTAAATGTAGTTGCTCTTTGTTTCCAACATAGATCTTAAGATCGCCTATGTAAAATACATGAGTGACCTTGTACTTTCGATCTGCAGATTTGCCGCACAAATACCCGTCGGAATGACCTTGTTAGTTGTAACACGATTTTTTCCAGATGAGATAGTAAATCTGGTTTTCCAAAGCGGCATCAATCTCTCCATGCACCTAACTATTTGCCGCTGAACCTTTAAGATTTCCAAAAGACAGATGATAAGTCTATTGGAGGTCGAATCGAAAGCTTTCCGATAATCAATCCAGGCCATCGATAGGTCACGCTGGTAGAATGCTGCATCTTTGCAGACACATCTATCGATGAGCAGGTTTTTCCGAAATCCAGCTACGCCTTTCTTTGAGCCTCCTTGTTCATACATTTTTTGCCACACAGGTTCAATTGCCCGAACAATCCTATCATTTAGGATAGCTGTGAATATCTTATAAAGCGTGTTCAGACAAGTTATTGG
>NC_046663.1:77707594-77717996 GCF_010883055.1 Belonocnema kinseyi
GGGTTGAAGAAAACTTCTTCCACCAGAAGATTTTGATACAATCTGGTCCCGGTGCGGAATAGTTCTTCATCCCTCTTAATACTTTTTTCACCTCCTCGGTAAGAATGGGTGGGTATTCTTCATCAGGTGTTATGAGGGCAACACATAACTCCTTGATGCTATTTATATTTTCTGAGTCTTCGTCCAGCCTATGCTGCACTTCGTAGACTTCTCTTCAAAATACTTCGACCTCCTCTGGTTTGAGTGGGTGTTCGACAGTAACTGAAGGGTCTTGGAAGAGTCGAGATGGGTCAGAGAGAAACTGTTCATTTTCTCTGACCCACCTCTCCCTCCGTTCTAGACTTCTCTTAGCGCCAGATAGTATCCGTTTTCTCTCAACAATATGCTGCCTGATGGTCAGCAGCTATGACTTGTTAAGTGTATGATAACGGGTCCGGAGTTCGCGCGCGAACTTTCGAAGCTTGGCGGTAAAATTCCTGCCAGATGTAAAGTAGTTAATCACATACTGAATGCGGGACGCGTACTGTCTTGCCCGGCCTATCTTTATGGCAAGTTAATGCATTCGTCTTTTGGTCTTATGAACATCTCCTGGTGTTTCTCGCACCACAGAGCATGAAACTGTGCCATGTGACCCAATCGATCGCATTGAATACATTTTCATTGGCTCCCCCAGCTCTAGATTGGTTAGCATTGTTGGCCGACCCATTGTCGGGAGCCCTGCGCGTTCTGTTGTTTTGAACCGCACTTACTACAACTATGTTTGGTGTTGTCATTGTTGTTCCCACGAAAAGATAGGGAAAGGGGTTCGTCGATCCTTGTAGAGCCCCGCAAGCAAGGATAAGACTGCGTACTCTGCTTTTATGACGTTAGAAATAACCTTTTTGTTAGGGCAGGTATACGCTCGATGTGATAAACCGCACGTGTAGGAGTCATAAAAATACGACTGAAGAGATAAATGTATGTCTTCAAGGCATACAAAACTTGTATCCAAGACATAAATTGAAGTCTGGCTCCGTCTCAAAACTAAGACATGCTCAAGTGGAACTTTTCGTTTTCAGCATGTCTTGATTGGGGGCAATTCAAATCGAACTCAAGTCGAAGCATTTTTATACAAGTGAGCCTTTTTTCTTTAAGCCCCTCAAGTTTAAGCAGTAGGCTGAAGATCCTCAAGGTTCAATATTCTTAATTTATTCGCAATTAACCTTAATATATATTTTCACTAAATTGTGTTCTATTGGGGCCTTTTTGCGGCATTGTTTTCTCTTTTTTTATTTTTTATCACAGGAGTATAGTACTTTAACCAACTCAGCAATCATAGTAAGTACGTGATCATTTCAGAACTTGTACCTGGTCAACAGAAAGAGATCAACCTTATCTTCAGCGTTTGTGAAAGAACTTTTGGCCGAGATATTAATTTCAATATGTTCCTTTTTCGTTTTCATAGATGTTTAAGTACACTGTAGTCTTTATATTAAAATAGATAGTTACAAAATAAAAGCATTAAAATTAATATTTTAGCTCAAAACTTTTTTCAAAACATCGAAGCTAAGGTTGACCCTTTTCAGTTTACCAAGAACAAGTTCTACGATTTTTATCTTCGTGCTCTAATGCAAAATTAGAGTAACTTAAAAATGCCGTAAAAAGGCTCTAAAGGAGCACGATGTCAGCTTTCTTCTATAAAATGTTGTTAACAATGAATTACCTTCAGCCACGCAATCGTGATTTCACAAAAATGCACTCCTATCATTCGCTGTAGAATTTACATAGAAAATTAGAAACCAGCGGAATGTTCCCTCCGAGACAATGTTTTGTTCTCTTGTGTAGAGAGCTAACTTTCCTCAAAATTCAGAATGAGTTCTGTAACATCCCGTTTGTGGGACACCCAAGTTACGGCATAGTCACCAGATGACTTTAAATCTGAAGGTAGTTAGAATGAAATGTCATGCCGCAGGAAACTTTGGTAATGCTGTGAATCGAATTAAAGGGAGGTTCAGAGTAACCGCTGCCTGCTTAATTAATCCTTATTTGCGTGACCCTTGCTGAAGGCCAACACAGCTTAACCAAACTAGTTTATTTCGACTAAAACTACGATCTGGAGACTCAACATTCACACTCAAAAAATCCATTAAAATAGTTTACTTTCGTCACTGTCTAAACTAGATTCGGTTTAATAGTATGCGCAATTAATTCTGAATTCATTCAAACTCAAAGTCAATTTTGACTGATATAAATAATTCGGATTCGGCGATTGACAAAATATGACAAAGATGACTCTTCAAGTCCGTTAATTTGCCACCCTGATGAAATTAGTTTATTTTAAATGATGTAATTCGTTTGCTAGAAGTGATAGAAGTGTAGGAGTCAGTGATATTTTCTGAGATTGAGCGTGATTTGGATCGAATGGGAAGTTATAGTTTACTTGACGTGAGGAGCAGGATGGAGAGACCAGTGTAACCGAGTAGTGATACCAAGGCAGGTTACAGGGTGAGATAGGGCCGTTGCGGTAAAGTTTACGTTAGATACAGAGTTGAATAAAGAAAGATGTTACTGGGAATCAATTTGATGGATAACGGTGAAGCCGATAGCAAAGAAGCACAAGTAAAAATTCTTTGACTTGAGTTCGACTTGGTTATGTCTTGAGTTCGTCTCCAATACATAGATGTCTGGCTGCGTCGCAAAACTGAGTCGACACATAGGCCTTCGTCTTACTTTTATAGCCACGACAGGTAAGACGGCGTTTACTTGACTCAAGACCGAGCCTTGTCTTGGCTGAGATTATCGAACGTTTTTTGGCTCATAAATGAAATTAAAATTAATTAATGAAAAATTAGTTATTTTTAATTTAAAAATTCAGAATCTGTGGGTCTGAAAGAGTATAACCATTAAAATTTTTTCAAAAAAATAAAAATTGTAACTTTCAAGAAGGATCTCCTTAGCCGTTATAAATACGTAAAAACAAACAGCATTTTCGGTATCATCGTCAAACAAGTATAATACAAAAAACAATCAGTAAATAAGTTGATGTAATATATATATATTGTATAAAAATGTACAAGATTGTTTAACCATTAACAAAGATTAGCTTTTATAAATGTTAAGAATAACCTTTTTGTTAGGGCAAGTATACGCTCGAAGTTATAAACCCCACGTGTTTGAGTCATAAAAATACGACTCAAGAGATAAATTTATGCCTCAAATACATAAAAACTTGCCTCCAAGACATAAATTGAAGTCTGGCTCCATCTCAAAACTGAGACATGCTCAAGTCGACCTTTTCGACTTCAGCATGTCTTGATTGGGGGAAATTCAAGTCGAACTCAAGTCGAAGCATTTTTATTCGGGAGAACAGGATTCAGAGCAGGATATTTTTTGTGCACATAAAGGTAAAATAAAAAGAAGGAAGTCAAGAGTAAAGTACTGAAAAGAACAGTTTATAGAAAAGATTAAGTATATCCAAATATGAGAGAGTATTATAGTGTACAAGGAAAATATAAGTTAGTGAAGGAGAAGGTAGAAGTGGATCAGATAAGGAATATAAAGATAAGAAGAAGGAAGTGAGATTGGAATTAAGAACATGAAGAAAAGGAACAGGAAGAACAGGATTAGAAGCAGGAAGTGTTTTGTGTAACTGAAGGTAAAAAAACTAGAGGTATCAAGGGAAAAGTACAAAAAAGAACAGTGCTAGGGAAAGGTCAAGAATATTATAATATGTGAAGAAAAATTAAAGGAAGAGATGGAGATAGTCAACAGAGAGAAAGAAAAGTTAATCAGGATATTGAATGAGTAGACTTTAAAAAATATTGTATGGGATTGCTAGGAGTGGCAAAGAAGAAAGTTAGGTAAGGAGGAAAAGATGGTAAGGAAAGACTGATGAGAAATTGCACATAGCAAGCGAAGAAATAGTCAAAGTTTTATAAATGATGAAAGATGGAAAGGCACCTTATATAGAAGAGAATCTAAATGAAGTCTGGAAATATGGAGGAAAGAACTAAAGAAATGGGCATGTTTAACATACAGCAATAGAGTATGGTGAGTTGAGGAGTGGCTAGAGATATAGAAAGAGAGGGGTAGTGTTACCCATATTCAAAAAAGGCAAAATGGACCAATATAATGACTGTACCAAAAAAGACAAATTTTTAAAACACTACCTAAAATTTCAACCAAATGATTTAATTTTCAACTACAATAGATCAATTTTTAATCAAAAATTAAGTATTTAAATTTTATACTTAAATAATTACTTTTCAATAAAAAAACAACGAATTCTCAACATAATATTTAAACTTTCAACCATAGAGATGAGGTATGAACTAACATGATGAATATTTATCAAACAAAAAACTAAGTTTTTAACAACAAAAAACATAATTTTCAACAAAGTAATGTAATGAAGAACGTAATAGTGGATATTTCAAAAAACAAATATTTTTATTTTAAATCAAAACCAGTGGAATTAAAATAAACTATATCAATTAGTAAAATAATTCATATAGTTGAATCCATCATCAAATATTGAAATTTTCATTTAAAAAGATCAATTTTCAACCAAAAATAGAACTCTTCAACTTTCATTAAAAAAAATTAATTTTGAATAAAATAAATTTTGTGAATAAAATAGTTAATTTTTTACAAGAAGCATTCATTTTCAGACAAAATCATAATTCTTCAACCAAAAAAAAATTAGTTTTTAAAAAAGCTGTTCAATTGTCAACCAAGTTCTTGAATTTGCAATAAAAAAGATGAATTCTTCACAAAAGAAGTAAATCTAGTTGATAAGTCAACGTTAAAACAATTTTAATTTGAAATCGGAAAAAATTGAATTCACCAAAAAAATCAATTTCAAACCAAGAATATTTATTTTATATCGATACCAAGACAAATTCTAATCAGTACTGTCGACTGACCAAATCAGTTATTATGAATGATCTAAACCGTAACTCTCATTGTTTAAATCTATTATTATAAAAGGCGTAATCGGTATCTTTCAACAATTCAACTAGTCATTTTGAATTGTATATAACTTCAATTATTCATAACTTTCAATCTTTTAATCAAATCTGTAGGAATTTAATGAAAAACTTTTATCTGGGAATAATTTTACTATTTCATTAGTAGAAAGTGTTAGAATATTGTTAACTTTAACTTGTTTAACTAATTGATTAACTCATTTCCTAAAACGTCTGCTTTGTTAACGCAATTACTGACTTTTACTCAAAGCATTCTTGAATAAGTTATTCAGCTAAATTTTTACTGATTTAAAATTAGAGTAGAGAAAAAGTCTATTGAAAAGTGAATGTTTAATTACAGAAGATACATTAAACATGATGGACTAAAAAGGAAGAATATTGAAATCATATATTTTATAATTTCTTTTCTCAAGTTTTTCAACAGCTATACTGCCATCCGAATTTTGAACTTGTTAATTTATCAGTGGGTGAATTATTACAATGTTTGTCAACTATGCTATATTTCTCAAGTACCATAAATCTTCTTACTAACTTCAGCAATATTCAATTTTATCCTCCGTCGTTTCAGATCCTGGAAGTTCATTTTATTATCATCCCTCCTATCTATCGTATCTATCATCTCGCGTCCAGCTTTACAAAAGATACTCTAGCTCTCTCCAAGATTTCAAGTTTGCCATGTACAAATCAAGGAAGAAAATAGCAAAAATATTCTTTAACTTAATTATTTAAAAGATTTCATCTAGTTGCAGAGACTATTCTTTCTATTTGAAGACTTGAAAATAGTTAGAAAAAAACATCGCACTACATCCAAAGATGTCAAGTTTTGATCCAAATGTAGATCAGACACGGTGTTTAAGGATTGAATTCAACTCAAGAAGGCTTGCAGTTCTCGTTTTTCTTTTTTAAAAATTTCAGTTACGCCTTACAATTATTTAGAGACCAGAAAAACTGATGGAAGGATTTTTGAATAAACTTAGCTTTTTATTTTGAGTTTATTCTGTATATTTTCTAAAAAAAACTCCAACACGGTGCTTTCTTACTTTCAGGTTTACAATTTGGCATAGAAAATAAGTATTTAAACGCCTAATATACTTAGATATCCGGTACTCATTAAGATTTTAGAAAAAGTATGCAAAATTTCAGTTTTCTTTAGTCTTAAGAATATTTCTTCGCTTGAGAGCATGCTACTTCAAATTCCTTTTTACAAAAAGTTAAGTGTAATAAATTTCATATAAGCCTAAAAAACAATTTTTTATCTTATATGGTATAATTTATATTTTTCTGACATAATTGTAAAAATGAAAGGTTAGTTTTAATTTTTGAGAACGACTATATTACCTGTGCACTGTATAGACAAAAATAGTTAGAATATTAGTTAAAGAAGTCTTAATTAAAAGGAAATTAAGAAAAAAATGTTTAATATCAAGTGACTGAAAATTGCGTTAAAAGCTTTGGCACAATGATAAAAGCACATAAAATAAGACCCTGAAAAACTGTAATTGGTCTTAAATATACCTGATGCATAAGAATGGAGGTCATCGATTTACAGATCTTTACATAATTTTATGTACTTTTAATGTTACAAAAACAGGTTTTAATGCAAATATTAGTGAAAGCGCGATATTTAAAAAAAACTTACTGAAGAAACTTTCACAAAAGTGGTTATTTTTTATCTAACTTTGCATCATCGAATGAAAGAAGTAACATCTTCTTTTTTTTAAATAATTTCCTATTACTTAAGTCTTCTTCAACTAAAGTTCTGAGTATTTTTTATAAAATGCACAAAATATATGCGATTTCACAAAAACTAAAACTAACGTTTTCGTTTTAAATTTTTTGTCATAAAACATATGAATTCTGAAGGCTGTATCTTCTAATCTATATGAGATAAAAGAAAAATATTTTTTAGTTATATAGAAATCCTTTAATTTTGGGTTTTTGGCCATTTTGGGTTGAATTCAAAACCAGCTCACTGTTCAAGCGTTACACAATGAAAAACAATTGACATCTTGGAAGATGCAAACTCCTTTTAAAAACAAGAATCCAACTACCAAATTTGGACCACAATGAATAAAAAAAATTCTATTGTGATCTGAAAAAAAATAAAATAAAAATTTTCGGGCAAAAATAAAAAAGAGGAAAGAAAAATGAGAATGCATTCAACCACATCCCCTTCCTTCTCTTTTTCTTTCTTTCGTCTTTTGTATTTTTATTATCATCTAATTACAATAAAATAACATTCAAAATGAAAAGTAAAAATAAATAAAAATACATTACCAACTTTTCGGTACTCGTACAGTACCCTTATCAAGGCAAGAAAAATTTAAATGGTGGAAATTGACAACACCCACGAACAAGTGCTCTCTCTTTGTTACCTGAGAATCGAATGAAGAATCTGTTGTGAAGACAATATAAATATCTGTCACAATTACATCAGAAATAGAGAAAGTAAAAGAAAAACAGAATTCTTGAAACAGCCTCGTTAAATGGAATCAAAATATAATATAATATGATATAATTTTTTTGGTTTATTCGTTCCGGTTCAAATTTAGTCGTTGAATTCTTGTTTTTAACAGGAGTTTGCATCAATTTGATTATTAGACGTTAAACAGGATTTTTAATTTGGATTTTAATATAATTTAAATTTCTTACATTTTGATCTTGAAAGATCTTAAAATAATCGTAGTTTTACATTTAGTAGCTAGGATGCATTAATTAATTCCATAAGGCTTTTTTTTGGGGGGGGGGGGGTGAAATGGGATCTTGTATAATCTTACGAATCCTTATGTTTTCTGTTTTTAATCACATATTTTAAAAAATTGGAATCTTGTGGTGCCCCTGGAAATAGTTGCAATCCTTTAAGAACCGTGTAAATTATTTTCAAAATGACGTAAATATCTTCTAATTTTTTTAATTATGTGAAAGTCTTAAAGCCTTTGAATTCCATGCTTATAGTAAATAATCTCTTGAAATCCCTTTGAAACGAGTAAGCTCCCTGAAAATCTCTTAAAATTGTTTGAGATTCCGTGAAATGTTTTAAATCGTAGAAATCGCTTGAAATATTTTAAATCCCGATAAAATTTCTTATAATTTTTTTAAATCCCCAAAAATCTCTTAAATACTCTTGAAACACCGTTAAAATTCTTTAAAAATCCGTAAAATCATCGAAAGCTCTTTACATTTTTTAAATCCGTTATAATTTCTTAAAAGCCTTTTATGTCTTTATGAAAATTTTAACATCCTTAAAAACCTTTTTAAGTCTCTTGGAATCCTTTTAAATGTTCTAAAACCTATCAAAATTTCCTGTTGGCTTTCAAAATGTGAAGAACTTTAACGGCATCTCTTAAATTAAAATCACATGACTTCTGTTGAAATATTTCGAAATATTCGCGATTTGTTTAAATCTTTGGAAATACTTCGAAATATCATTAAATGTTTAAAAAGCTATGGTACCATGTTGTATTTCGTAAAAATTTGACAATTCTTTAAAATATTTTGCAGTTTTTTACAATCTTTAAAAATTCTTTCAAATCAAGTTTACGGTAAAATTAAATGATTTAAATTATTAAAGAACTTTAAATCATTAAAATAAATGTAACATGAACAAAATATTTAAAAATTGCTTAAGAAGGTGGGAGGGTAAAAACAATGTTACGAATCCTTATAGATAGAGGGGGGGGGGGCTAATACTTCAAACATGATCCTTACGTAATAAATAGACGTTCCTTTATGTATTTATCAGCTGTTTTTAAAGTTGTTTTTTTTTAATTCTCTTATAAAATTTCCTCATAAAATATAATTGGCTGTTTTACAGCATTCTACATAAGAAATCAGATTTGGAAGCAACTGACATTAGGAAAGTTATATTAAAAATCTTGAAGAATAAGATGAAAACTTTCAACTTTTTACCAAACTTCTTATATTCGCAAGGTCGAAACTTTTCATATTCTCGAAGAGTTTCGCATTTTCAAAATTTCCTTAATTTTTTTCTTTAATCGAACAAAGGAAAAATTAAACAGTTGCAAAATTCTTCTTATTCGTAATCTTATATTTAAATTAATGATTTATTTAACAGTCTCCTTATTAATAAAGGGTTACTAATAAATTTGAAGTAGGTAATCTTTGAAATTAAACCTATTTTAATCCTGATCAAGTCTAAAGTATATTTTATCCTCGTGGGTTGTTTGTTGGGCTCTGGCAAACTTTAAAGTCTCGTGGGTCGATTCAAAATGAACCTGAGACGTTCTTAAATTCTCAGAGGGATAATCAGACGATAGAAACTCATTTGTTACCCAGTCTGAACTCCATTTATCATTGTCACAATTGATTCAAGATTTTTTTATTGAAATGCAGTACCATAGGATTTTTGTAAATTTTCAAAATTCAAATTCAACTCCTAGTAAAATATAGAAAAATAATGTTGAAAAATTGAAACCTACGCGCAATGAACCTTGAAATCTCCTTTTTAAAATAAGTGCAAGAAACTTCAATAATATATATATATATTGGTTCACGAATTATCATTACAAATTTGCAAGTCAAAAATCACTCGTTTGTGCAGCACAGGGCTTGATATTTTGTCCTCTGTTAATACACGGAAAATCTATCTATCATTGCTTGAATTTCAAGCGACTTTACGCCACAATGCAGGGCTAAGTCGCTATAAAAAAGAGTTAATAGAGTAGCAAATTTTGGAATAAGCTAAAAAGTCATAAGTCTAAAAAAAATCGATATCGATTTCCAAAAACATCAACTAGTGCTCTTCTTTGATTCTAAAAAATTAGTCATTCGGGCAGTAAATGCCGGTTTGATAATTGATATCGCTGTGTTTGAGTTTTTAATTTACTACAATTTTATATTGTTTCAAAATTACGGCTTTTAGATATAATTCCCGCTTTAAAATAAGCTACAGTGAAACCCTTTCAATAGCCTTCCCTTCTATAGCCCTTCCGAGAATTGACGCCGCGCCGCAGGTAGATGTAACAGGAGTTCAGCGGTGTGCGCGGGATCTGCGATTGTCACTCAGGCGAGCTCTCAAGCGTAAACAAACAAAAGCGGAGCGGGCTATAGTGAGTTAGTTCCGGCCCACCGTCAGCCCCAAAATCGGCGCTATGGAAGAGTTTCACTGTATTAGTTTTTCTCACAATTTGTGTTTACCCTTTGTGACCAATAACGGAAGCCTCGATATAGAGATAACGTTGCGAAAATTCTTACGAACGTTCCGCAATCCTTTCTTGGGAAAATTCCTTGATACACAGGCATTTATCTACTTCCGGAAACCTTCATGGAACATTATTCGGATTTTCCAAAAATTCTATTGAAATGTTTCAGGAATACCAGGTGTATACATATGAAACCGATATTGCCATTTAGCGGCCAGTAGGCACACTTGTAGGCACTGTCGGAACTTACCATTTGTGCTAATTGGCGTATTG
>NC_046663.1:77718096-77724293 GCF_010883055.1 Belonocnema kinseyi
GGGCGCATACTTTGAATAAAATATTTGTTATCATTCTCTTGAAATAAATGTGTTTTTTTCTTGAAAAAATACCGGTTTCATATGTATACACCTGGTATTCACGGAAACTTTTGTAATATCCGTGTTCGGATACCCCATTGATATCTTGAGATATAAATTGAACATAAACGGGATATGCTACCAATATTCCTTGCTTTAAGGAAAATAATTCACATTCTCTTTAAAGTTTACTTCAAAATCCATCCAGCGTCTGATCCTCTATTTATCTTAAAAAATAATTATTCTCAAAGATGGTTCATTATGCAGTGGAATTAAATTGATCGATTACTTCCTCCAGGCTTCTTATCCGTTTGTCAGCTGGAAGTGAGAAAAAGTTGAGGGAAAAGAAAAGAACAGAAAAGAAAAGAATGCGAAGGAGTAATAAAATTGGTGCAAGTGCGAAAAAGTACATGAGCAAGAAGCCTGAGGGTTGAATGAGAAGGAATGGAGGAGAGTGGCCTGATCAAACCTGATACTTTTCCAGTTCCTCAGCGCAGGCTACTATTTCAGAAG
This sequence comes from Belonocnema kinseyi, assembly GCF_010883055.1. NCBI lineage: Eukaryota > Metazoa > Arthropoda > Insecta > Hymenoptera > Cynipidae > Belonocnema > Belonocnema kinseyi. The sequence goes on from NC_046663.1 coordinate 77,718,649, forward strand.
GGCTTTTACCAAAGTAGTTTCCAAAAGTTTCCAGTCTTGGATAGGGTACAGGAGAAAGAGGGAAATAGTCCAAATGGTAGTTTGGGTACGAATGCGAAAGCATAGACCTCGAGCACTTTGCTTTTCGATATCGCAGATCCATAGCCGACAAGTATTCTCGCTCAGCCAGAAGCCACGGATCCTGCACTTCCGTACGATACATAGGAAATGACTGTAGTTGGCCCCATCGCATCGTCGCCGTAGATGGCAATTTTCCCGTTCCAGAGCAATAAATAAAGACTTCATTTATCAAAATGAATTAGAGTGCATTTAACTTTTACGAGAGCTGAGTTTCATTACTAAATTTCAAGAGAGTGCTTTATAAAAAAATAAAATAAACTTTTTAACATTTACGAACAGACACACACCCATGTATTACGCGTATCCTCCGTAACTAAAGAAAGAAGCATTCAGAAGTGCAGTTTCGGTGAAATTGAAGTAAGGAGTCGTCCACACACTACGTTAACAATTTGAGGAGTAGAAGCGGTAGAACAAAAAACTACGGTTGCAAACAGGGGTAAGAGTTACATTTACATTTTTTTATGTCTAATTTTATTTTTTATTTACATGACATTGAAATTTTTTATTTGGAATTCAACTCGTTTTCTTAAAAATCCTACTATTTGTTTGGAAGTTTAATTATTTGGTTGAGCATGCAAATATTCGGTATCACATACTGTGATGAAAATTCGTTTAACTTTATAATAAAAATTAAGTTTTTTGTACTGATAATGTAACAATTCCATTTGGTTTGAATTTTTTATGTTGGTTATACCAGCCCCCCTCCCCACTCTTAATTTTTTGTTTTTCTATAGCCCACTAAATTACGCCGCAAATGCGCTCAAATGCGCCACCGATAAAAAATGTTACGCAACAAAGCCATTTGAAAAATCAAAGTTTGAATCATATGACCTTGAAGATCTTCATATGCTCTCATATGCTCCATGTGTTAAATCTTCAACAGTGATGTGCAATATAAAGTTGTGGACATGGATTCATTCGTCTTCCAAGGCGCTCATTTGCGCCATAAATTTTTTTGGAAATCTTGAAAATTTCCCAGCATATGGAGGTAAGAAAATTTCACTAAGTGATAAGGGGGTCTTCACCCCCTAGTAACACCTGATATATATCCTACAGTTTTGTGGCGTACAATTTTTTATCGGTGGCGCATTTGAGCGAATTCGGGGCGTAAAATTCAGTGGGCTATAGAAAACTCGAAAATTAATATTGAGGGGGGGGGGGCTGGTGTAACTGAATTTAAATTTTTATTGTTTTCAGATCAAAATTGATCTCTTTGCTTGACAGTTTAACAATTGTTGAAGATACGATTTTTCTATAGAAAATTAAGTTTTCTGCTTAAACTATCACTGTTCCATTCTTGACGAAAAAAAATATTTGTATTAAAAAAATTATCTGTTCTAGTTCAAAATTCAACTAATTGATTAAAGATTAAAGTATTTTGTTGCAAATTCGTCTTTTATAATCCACACAACTGTTTTTTTCTATAATGAATTTCCTTTGTTAAATATCAATTATAATCTTTTTTTTTTGTACATTTATCTTTTTCAGATTAAAAATCCCACTTTTCTTAAAATTTTATTATTTTGTTCAAATTGCAACTTTTTCCTTGAAAACCAACTTTTATGCACAAACGTTGAACCACGTGGTTCATAGCTGAACTATCCCGAGTCGAAATTTAGGCTCTACTTTGAAGCCGTAACTCCTACCTTAGTACAGGCTGAAAGCTGTAAAGTAGGTTCTAAGTAAGCAGCGATTTCAATTTAATTTAGACCCTACTTTGACGCTAAAAGTATCCAAAATCGGCCGTTTTTCCAAGTTTAGCGTCAAAGTAGGGTCTGTATTTAACATAAATTAGACCCTCTTTTAAAGCTGAAACTACTACTGTAGGACTTGTGGCATCAAAGCAGGTTCTCTATAATCTCACACCAATATGGATGAATAAAAATAAGTTTTGTTATTTATCAGAAAAATTAAAATAATATCTGTGATACAAATATCAAGGATATTCGCAGTTATTTTTTAGACATATTATTCATAAATTTTGTTTATTTTGACGCTAAAGCATAATGCTCTAAAAAATCTGCAAGTACTAAGAAAAGAACCCGAGATCGCACGCACGCACAGAGTATTTGCTAAATGCCTAACATCCTAACCGATTCAGCTAACGGAACGCGTTAGGATGACTTCAATAAAAATCACTAGAACTTGTCGAATAATTCAAGTTCCAAAATCTTTTTAAATCCAAAACAATTAATTAAGTAATTACTTTTCTTTTAACTTTCTGTGCCGTTAAATTTTTTAAATGATTTTTGAAGAGTTTAATGTACATTGATTCTGTTTTTTAGAAGTATTCTACGTTATACGCTTTAAAACAACTTGAGGTTACAGATTTAAATTAGATTCCGTGTTATTTATTACTTAAATGAATACAATGTCAAACTTGCTGATTTCAATTAAAATATCTTTTTATCTCTTTATTAAGCAAAGATTTTAAAAAAAAAAGTCGTGCAGCATCATAATTTTTCCAATTATACTAAAAGATACAAATATTGATCTCAAGATTAAATTTAATATTCATCCGGAAATAAGTTTATATTAACAATAACAGTACTGGTTGTATACTCAATTGTTTCGTCGTCTCAAAATTCGAGATGAGTAATCAATTCTTTTCATACAGTTGGCTGTTCTTATTCTCCAAGAAATGTAATAAAAAAATTCAAACAGTTAACATTTTATAAAAAAAGAAACGCTGTTTCCTCATAAATCAAGTGGTAGACACGTAAATTAGTAATATTACTCTAATAAAATGTTTCGGAAACTCTCGATTGTTATTGTTTAGTAATAAAGATCACGAAACAATTGAAAAAGTGGTACTGTTCCTTGGAAAAAAAATCATTTTCTCCATTATATCATGTTGCAAATAAATTAACCGTAATACTGTAATGAAAATGTAATGATAATCTGTCAATTTAATTATAATTATTAAATATATATTTTAATATATTTATTTAATTTAAAATTCAAATCTTTTTTGGACGAATATTAATTTTTTAGCTGAGAACTTAAATATTTGGTTCTTGGTTGAAATTTTATCTTCTATAATTAAAAATACGTGTTTGGTTGAAAATTGATATTTCTTGGTTAAACTGTTCAACAACATATTTCGATACAAGTTGAAATATTCTGTTGAAAATCCATTTTTTAATTGAGAAAACTTCATTATTCCAAATTTGTTTAAAATTTTACATATTTAAAAATGCTTTTTTTAGATATTCATCTTTTTGCGTGCAAAATTAATCCTGTTTCTTGAAAATTCATCTTTTTTATTGAGCATTCATCTATTTTCTTCGAAATTTGCCATTTTTTAGTTATATTTTGTTTCAAATGTTTTCTTTTGGATTTGATAATATAAAACACAAAATATGTGCATACTAATGGCATTATTGCATTCTACATCTACTGCTAATACTTTATTAATAAAGTCAAAAAAGTATACAGAAGCACAAAAATGTTAATAGTAGAATATTCAATAAAACTGAAATGAATTATTATACTATTATACCAAGTAGTTTTGATATACATTCTATTTATGTGTTGTATATGTATGAACTTTTCGGATAAAAACGTCATTTTGCCAGCATCTATAAAGCGACTCCACAAACATTTTTTTACATCCGTTTTCGCCCCGTTGCTTTAAGCCCAGGCGACACGTTTTAAACATAAATATCGACTCGCATCATTAAATAAAAGTTTACGCGGCGACATTTATATTCTATGCTACAATGAAAAATTTGTTTCACTCACACTCTATTATATTTATGCTTATCTGTAATCACATTAGCAGGCGGCGGTATGTATTTCAAAATTATTATTCTCGTAAGATGTAATACATATGTGGTAAATATGTAATAAATATTAAATACAACTGAGTGGTCAAATAAGTGTTATAACATTATGTTTTCCAAATACCTCGTAATTATGTTAGTCATTTTTTTTCAAGGTATAATATTTTTATTTTGCAATAATATGTGAGGGCAGTGTGATAGTAAAAAACTGATTTATCGAGAACGCCCGTGTTTAAAAAAAATTAAATTATTATTTTTGGCCATATCAGAGGGGATGAACGCTTTTGAAGTTTCAAACATTTAATTTGTGTTCAATGACTGAAGAAATTGAAGCATGGAAAGCCAAGTGGTGCTAAGTTTACATTTAACAGAATTATAATTCCTTCAAAAATCATACTTTCCCGCTTTTTAACACCTATTTCAGAGAAAAAATTAAGGATTTAAAATTTTGTATACGAAAATTCAGTATTTAAATAAATTTATATATTTTAAAATTTAAAAGAATTAAAACTAAATAAAAGAATTAAATTAAAAGATTCATTTTTTTTAAACAATTTTATTGTGATTGTAGGATCTTGACGAGAATTTAATAATTGGAGATATTATCAAAATTAAAAAAGGTTTTAGCACTACTATAAATTTTCTTCTTTATGGTTAAATAGTATTATTTATTTATAAAATAAATAAGAAAATGTGTTTCAGAGGACTTTATTTACGATTTATGTACTATTTTCGGTTGTAAATTGTTCCTCTAGACAGTTTTTCTGTCTTCTGAAAAATTAGATTAATTGGACTTAAACCGTTTTGTTTTCCGTTGAGTTTTTTAAAATATCAACAAAACTTACATTTTTTGTATTTGGTTAATGAAATACTTATTTAATATTTTTTCATAATATTTTTATAACATTGATTCTGTTCTTAAGCGCATATAAAATAATAAAAAAGTCTAAATTTAGCATCATTAAAAGTGGTAAAGTTTCTGTAAAAGGTAAATAAATGTGTATGGTTTTTTTATGATATTCTGATTGTGAAAAATTATATCTTTTGAAAAATTATTTATTTTAAAATTTAATCGTACATTATTATTTGTTACTGAAAACTGTGCACATAAAAAACTGTCAATAATTTTTGCACTTATAGAAAATGCTGTGTGGCCACAAGTCCATGGGATAAACAACAATTGAATTCAGATATGTACTTATTTCTAAAGCTTCTTAAATTCCTTTGAAATCTTTTGTGTATTTTAAAATTTGTATGAATTTGAAATTCGCCCTTAATAATCATTAACTATTTACCAATTTTTTTAATTCCTTGGGATTTTCTTAAATTTTATTGAATTCAAATTTTTCTAAACTCAATTTTACTCAATTGAATGGATTCAAAAAATGTTTTTTATATTTTACCTTATTCATCTTAAAGTATTTGAAGCTCACATTGAATTCTAGGGCAATTCGCCGCAATTTCACTAAAATGGATATCTCTATTTATTTTTTTTCAATTAAGTTAACTTACTAGGCAGTCTGATAAGTCCCTGAAAATGAAACACGGAGACGTTTTTTTGGCCAAAGTCGGTTTTATTTTTCAGCATACTCTCCTTTTAGGTCGTTACAGCGAGTCCAACGATTTTCTAACTTTTTCATACCGTCCGAAAAGTACTCGACCGGAAGGTCTCCAAAATACGCCTCAGTTTCAGCTATGAGCTCCTCATTTGAGTAAAAACGCTTACCGGTGAGCCATCTC
>NC_046663.1:77724393-77729986 GCF_010883055.1 Belonocnema kinseyi
CATTCAACATCATATCATGGATTTTTTCGACATTTTCTGGTGTAGTGACCTCTTTTGGGCGCCCAGATCGTTCAGCATTAACTGTGCTCGTACGGCCACAACAAAACTCGGTAAACTACTTATGAATCGTTCCAATCGACGGTGCAGAGTCCAGGTAATACTTATCCAGCTTGGCCTTGGTCTCGGATATCGTTTTCTTGCGAAGATAGTAGTGTTTGATCAAAACTCGAAACTCAGATTTTTCCATATTAAAAAAAACTCGGAGGTTAGTCGCTTCTTAGTGCTGTAACTTGTAAATGCGTAAACATAAATGGTTGAAGTTTTGACAGGCGTCATTTGAAGGATCAAGCTCGACGAAAATGGTTCACATTAGTGAATACTAATGCCATCTCTTAGAATTTTCAGGTACTTATCAGACTGCCTAGTATTTTAAAGCCTTATGAATCAAATTCTTTTTAATTATTTTTAATTAAAATAAATATTACTCACGTCATTAATGCACATTAGTCGGTTTTAATCACTTTTTGGTTTTCAATTTGCTCAATTTTTGCAAGTAAATTAGACTGTAGCATACCCGAGAACAGCATTTACTGATAGTATGACTCGAGAAATAAAACAGAATAAAGTAAAAAATTCACGAAATTCAAACGGATTTTCAAGCATCCCTGGTGGACCGAAGGAACCAAAAGGAGCCTCTACAAAATACTCGTAAAGACCCTATTGGGTCCCTATTCGGTTCCTTTTTAAAAAACTCAAAAAAAACAGCAAGATCAACTTTTAAACTGTTGAAATTCGGATTCTACGTTACATTTTCTATTGGAAACTCACGAAGTAATCTCAATACTTTTTCTTTCAGCGTTAAAAACTTTAAAAAATAAAAAACCTGTCATTTACATGGGCCGAAGGCGCCTTCAAGTGCATCTTCTTTTAGTAGCAGTTAATAAGCGTTCCGTCGGTAACTTTAAGAATTTTATCTGAATGCTAGCGCCACGCAGTGCTAACGTCAGACAACAACGCTGCGATGCAAGTGAGAGAGAAATTTATTTTTAAACTTCGCGCACAACATACAACTTGAGCTATTATGGATGCGATTAAAGCCACCTTCAGCAGAAGTTAAGGACATTTTTTTTATTTTTAATGCTGCAGAAAAAAGTATTGCGATTACTCCGTAAGTTTCTATTAAAATATTTAACGTAGCATCCAAATATTAATAGTTTAAAAGTTGATCTTGCTGTTTTTTTTTTAAGTTTTTAAAAAGGAACCGAATGGGGACACAGTGGGCTCCTCACAGGTAAATTGTAGAAGCTCCTTTCCGTTCCTTCGGTCCGCCAGGGATGTTCCACTGTCAATAAAAAAGATTAAAGAAAAAGTTATAATCGTCATCAAGTATTTATCGTTTTTATTCTTTAATAATTTTTCAACATTCCGAGTGAAAATAATCAAAGCAGGTTCTAAATAAAAATATTATTTTAGGTACAGATATATATTAACATAACCTCAAATCTGAAAAAATGTACTGCTGATTCGTCATTTCAAGCTGACATAAATTAACTTTTGCATTGAAATGTCGATAGTTAATATTAAATTTTGAATGTTTATCAGGGGAAAAATGGAAGGATTTATTATTTAGACAAGAGTTTTTAGATTCGATGTTTGCAAACAAAATGGAATAATAGAAACTAAAGTTTCATTTTCCACCTCTTTTCCGCAAAATAGAAGGTGTCCTGCAGGTAAAATTCTTTCTTCTTCTACGAAGTGTCTACATGCCAGTGTAGATTTAGTGAAATCACAAATTTGAGCTATTGTTACTGTAATTTTTAAGATTTAAGACTAATTTTCAATTGTTTTACATGAGTCTTATGAGACATCTACCTGCTGTCGCCGGCCATATTGCTTTTTGTCGCTAGTGGTGCCCTGAAGATTTCAGATTAACAATTGTTGAAAGATACGGTTTTTCTACAGAAAATTAAGTTTTCTGCTTAAATTGTCACTGTTCCATTCTTGACTAAAAAAATACACGGATTTTTATTTCTATATTTTGAAGCTTATAATATTTTCGAAGCGCAGTTTTAATCTGATAAAATTGTTTTTGTGGACCAAAGGCAATAATCATATTTTTCGAAAATGCTAAACCCAAATATTACTAAGTATTTTTCAAAAATTGAATTTACCATGTTCTTTCGCTTACGCTACATGTATGAAGTTATTAAAAAATATTTCTTTCATACTACGTACGATTTTAATTGACTCTCGTGCATGAAAATTAAAATTCTATTCAGGTAACTTGGATCCAATAGAGAATAATTACTCACAATTTTCCTCCTGAAAGAGTTTCATTAAAAAGGTTTCAATGTGCCCTGTTTCGCAAAAAAACTCATGTGTTTAAAATCACATTATTGTTTCCTTTAATACAGTTCTGATTTGAACACAAGCGTTCAATTTCCAGCAGAAGTGAAGGTAAATAATGTAAATTTTTTATGTTGGGCTTACAGTTCTGGTCGGCGTACGTGCCCTGCTCCTCTCAGCATCTGGACTCGGTACAACTTGCCCTCGAGCAAATCGACCTAATTCGAAGACTGGTGAACAAACATCCCCAAAATATGGTGCTCGTGACTACAGCCGAGGGTAAGTTACTACATACGATAAATGAAGGCTGTATAATATTAAACGCAATTTCCCTACTTAAAATTCCTGATCTAGAATAGGGGAAATCAGTACGAGGTGGATAGAAAAACTTTTGAAGTCATAGCATTGATAGATAATGAGCAAGTGTAGAAATTATTATATGAATACGCAATTAAAGCTGGAATTTTTAGTTTGAAGATAGCGATGTCATCACATGAATTATATTAGTCATTTATCATATATTTTAGACCTTTTTAATACATTCCAATTTTGTTTAGATGTTACTCTTCTGATACGATGTAAATATACACAAAATCTTGAAAGCATTGTTGTCGCTTTTCTTCAATGCAGATTGGGTAATTTGAAAAACTCGAATGAAGGAATATTGCCAATTCCCCACACCTAATTAAGAATTGAGTTTCAGTTGAAGGGCAATGACAAATAATGTCACATTTGTATACATAGTAGAACTGATAAAAATATAACATTTATTAATGTAAAAATTTTATTATTACTTCTAGTTCAAATAATTAATTTTCAACCAAAAGGATGGAATTTTTAACAAAATATTTAAGTTTTGAACCATACTGATGAATCTTCGATGATAAATGAACTCTTAACAAAAAGTGTAATATCTGATATTTCAATACAAAAATGTTTTTTAATTCTCAATAAAAAGCTGTTAAATTAACTAAGAATGATTTTTAAATCATTAATGAAAAAAAAAATCTCATCCAAAATGTTGAGTTTTTAACTTATAGAGACGAATTTTGGAGAGAAAAAATTTTAATTCACCTCGTATCGAATGAAAATTCTTATATAAACATGTAAAATATATTTTTGATAAAAACTGAGAATCATTAGAAAGTTTCGATCTCGAGACCCGTGTAGAAATTCAAATCTGGAACTAGTCAGGTTCTCGACCATTCGACCCCACTTAAAATCGGGATCTAGTCGGGTCATCTGACTAGCCTCCGGCCAGTAGCGTTACGATAGATTAGTCGGGGGCTAGTCAGGTGATCCGACTTATCCTAGTCGGGGCCTGATCAGGTACTAGTAGGGGTCATATGATAATTCATCCGCTTGGAATATTAACTAAACTCCCCAAAATTTGTGAAACATCACCTAAAAGCTTGTCAAAATACTTATTATTTCCGGAAATCTCGATAAACTTTTTTGAAATATTTACAAGAGCTCAAATTTACCCAAGATTTCATGGGCAACATATCCCACGCTTAAAAATACATAAATTTATGTAAATAAAATTGCCCAAAATTTGTGGAATATCAATTTAAAAAAAAAAACTTCAGCTGAAAGGCAGCAATGGAAGAGCTTCGCTCTGAAGAAACAGCCATGTTGGTCACAGTTGTCTCTGCTCTAGGTAATTATGCTTTGTTACGTGTAGACTGCTGTCTTAAACACTCGACGCGTCATTTCTATTGCGCGAGAGGCGGCATGTCGCGTCCTTGCGGATTTTCTTTAAAGCTACCAGTCCAGAACTGCAAGACTCAAATGAAGGTGATAGTATCTTTATGTATTTTCTCCAATATGGATTTTCTTAAAATTCCATACAAAGGTATTTAAAAATGTTCCTTGAAATTCGCAATTTTCTCAAAAATACTACAAAAAATAAGATTACGTCTTTATGAAGATTTTAATCGTTGCTTTTATAAAAAGTTGACTTTCGTACAAAATTATTAACTTAATAATAATTTATTAAGTATATTTAAGATTAATTTAACATTATTAAATCTTTTCTTTAAAAAACGGTGTAAAATTATTGTTAAATATATTCTTAGTGTTTTAGAATAAAAAAATCATTACCCTTTTTTAGATATTATCTCATTTGGTAAAACCTCGCCGAAAACTCAAACATCAGAACAACCCGACCACAGCCCCACTAGCTCCCGACCAGAGCCTAAAGATTACCCGCACGGAAATTAGTGAAAAAAGGCCCGACTATCCCTTGACCAACCACCGACCAGGCTCCGACTAAAATTTTGACAACAAAAAGCCCAATTAGTTCCCGATTAGTCCCCGGCTGGGTACTTTGTCAAAATTAATAACCCGACTAGCCCCCGATTAGTGCCCGACTTGTAATAGGGCCAAATGGGGTTATTTCCACACGGGTAATCTGACAAATCCAAGGAACCAGTGAAAGGATACTGAAAGCAATTTAATTCCTTATACAATGATAATCTGTCAGTCGATAAATCTCAAAAACATTTCTCAATTTTCCTCTTCCAAATTAGAAAGTAAGTGCCAATAAGTGTGTGATCAATAATCCGGAAGATAGTTAAAAGAAAAATTAAAAGTCTTTACTCAAACATTTGCAAAATTTTCAATGGTTACATGTATTTCAATAGAAAAATTCGTTTACAATTAAAGTGTTATCCTGCTCAAAAATCGACATTTGCTAAAGACCAAAATAACGAAATATACTTTGATTATACTGTTAAAACCAGAAATAACTCTATAAAATTATTGAGAAAAATATTCCCTACACGCAGAAAAAAGAACCTTACATTTCACTGAAAACCAAGTTAAATCTACCGATCTTCCTAGTACGTATTTGGACAACATGACAGTTCAGTAAACGTTACAATTATAGGCAAATAAGAATGACTATCAATGATGGTTACTAGTATCAATTCTCAAGCGATGCTGACCTGCGGATCAGTAGTTTTTACCGATCCAGTCCTTATTTTCAACAGTCCCTGGATACTGTATTTACGAATTATCATGTCACTTTAACGAATAATATAAAGACATCTGAATTATGTTATCGGCGTAGACTACAGTTAAGACATTACTATAAATTTTGAAAAAGTATTGCTAAAAAATAATTAATAAATAAGAGCACGGTTATTTCTTATAAATATATTCGGATATACTTATAATTAATCGTTATTTGTAAGTTATAGTGTTTATAACACAATTAAAATTTCGCACGCAATGGGGGGGGGGG
>NC_046663.1:77730086-77736029 GCF_010883055.1 Belonocnema kinseyi
CAAAAACACGTCTTGCTCCAATAATCTCTCAAGTGTACGCGATCTGTGAATAAGTTGTGCCATCCAAAATGGTGCTATTTTTATAAAACCCCTTCCTTGCTACGTGAGAATGTGGAGTAATGTGACGACTGTCACAGAAATGTCAAAAAGTAATGCTTTTTAGGTGATGCAATCCTTTCATTGCCGATTGCGTCCTGAATTCAACCAGTGCTCCGCGCGGCTAGGTTGCGTTGCGACTTTAGGGGCGAGTTAAGTAAACCGATCGGATCAGTAGCATGTACCGATCTTTCGGTAATGTCCACTGCTCTACTATTGTAATCTCGGTTCAGTGGATTTTAAATGTCGTTCAGTATGCAATACGAGGGAATAGAGGTTTATTTTACTGAAGGATAACCGTTGAATTAACCTTAATTTCACTGAGACATTTAAGAAATGCTAAGTGATTTTGACATTCTCACCCTCTTATTAAGAGCAGTTTATACTGTTACGGTTAGAAGAAACCCTTTACAATTCTTGATTAGTAAATATTACACTTCTATGACGGCTGTTTTAACAAACCTTAAATATTCAGATAAGGAAACTAACATTTTCTAATAACTGATATGGCGCGAGTTGTTTTAATTATACTACTTAGGTCAAAAATTAATTTAAAATAATTGTGGGAAACATTTTCTTGCACAAAAGGTCGTTGAAATTATATTAAGGATGCTTTTAAAAACCCTAGAAGATTTAGACAAGATAATCAAAATTTGCTTTTAGCGAAAATCAGGGCGTATTTTTATTAAAACATTGAGGTCGAAAAACAATTTACAATAAACGTGGTAAACATATACTAGCAGGAAAAGTCGTTGGATTCGTTTCAAGGGTTATTTTATCTTCTCTTAAACATACAAGCAAGGAAATAGATATTTCCTAAAAAGAAAAATCACGACAAAATTTTTTATTATGCCAATGGGGATTTAAATCAATTTGAATTTTAAAGGATTTTGTTATAAAGAATGAGTTAGGTTATAAGAATTTCCTTGTCTGAATCTTTATAGGATATTAAAACAGCCCTTAAAATAAATTAAACGACTTTTTCTGCAGGGGGATATACCTAAAATTTATTTCAAGGTGGTATAATTGAAAGTTTAATAATGTTAAAACAACCTTTAAAATAAATACAATGTTATGCCTTGCTAGTATGTGCTTCCTACGTGTATTTTAAATTATTTCTCGACTTCAATAGTGAAATGAAAAAGAGTTCATTACTTGAATATTTAAGGGATGTTAAAACAACCATTAAAATTACATTGGCAACTTTCCATGCTAGAATATTCTTCCCACAATTATTTTAAAATAATTTCCTACCTGAATAGTATAATAAAAAAATGTGCCGTGGTTTTGATTTTTTGGAAATGCAGGTCTCCTTGTTTGAATCTTTAAGGGATGTCAAAACAACCCCTATATATCCTTTATACACAAAAATGTTAATTAGGAAAGTTCGTTAGTATAACATTTTTGTTTCAATGGACATGGTCTACAAAATATGAGATATTTAGACGAATTTAATAAAGAAAGTTTTTGAGCAGAATAACTTTTTAATAGTAGACGGTTTTTTTCGAGTAAAAAACTGTCAATTTTTTTGATAAATTTTTTTCGAATTATTGATTTGCAGGTTGAAAATTACAACAACAACAAAAGTTTACATATAATTACACATTTGACGAAAAGCTATTTTCTTTATATTGAGTGGGGGTCCTTTTTTCGCTTGTCCCATTACAGTTTGTCAAGAAGCCTAGACAAAGCAGCCGCGATAAATGGAGAGCATGTCTCGCGATAATAGTTCAAGCATCGCGAGCGTTCCTCGATGATAAAATTCCAAACCTTGTGCATTTGTCTGGCTCTAGTCCAATCGCTTTCGACCTCCCAACCTGTTCGGTTTTCAATTCGTCTCGCTATTCGCTTTGGTTCGAAATTGACAAATGGTGCAAAAAAAGCAGTAAATCGTTCAATCTCGGCTGATCGCCGGTGTACCAGATCCCCTCAAGCATTTTGCTCGTTTAATATTGACGTAAATTAAATAGGCTTATGGGTGAAGAATCTGTGTACATATTATAGAGACAATATAAAATTATCATATGTAACTCCACACTTTTCATTTATATTTCTCGATACGCCGAGAGAATTACAAAAATAAAACAAAATATTAAATACTTACATTTTTAAGGCTAGCATACTTTGTCGAGGAGCTTATTACTTTTGTTGAAGTTCCATTTTAAACAAAGTTTGAATTTTCAAATTGCTTAATTTTCAATACTTTTAATTTGAAATAATACAACGTTAAGGGAATGTGACACTTACAGTTTCCCCGGCTTTTTTTCCACAAAACTGAAAATGTTTAAAAACTGAATTCGGAGATGCTATAAAATATCATAACGGACGTCCCCGGACACTTTTTTGAGGGATAATGACAAAAAAATTTATTGTGCAAAATAACAATTTTATGCATATGCATTATTTTGAGGTTGCGTCGTTTTTCATCTCTGCCTTTCCGATAATCTGGAAATTATTTCTGAAATAAACTTTTTTGGTTGCCTGCAAACAAGGTTAGTTCCAGGAGATTAGTTACTATGTTTGTTTGTAAGTCCAAAGTTTTCGGCCAAAAATATTGTTTAGTTTGGAAGTAACGCTTGGGTGAATTGTAAGTTGTGACACACATAACCTCGAAATATGCACGCACGTTCTTAGCAATATCAAAAATTTTTTGACAGAAAACACACAAAAAAAGTGTGTGGGGACGTCCGTTAGCATGTTCGCTATCATCTCCCAGATTTTGAAGGCAAAATATTTCTTATCCTGGGAAAAAAGCCGGGGGAATCTAACACTGAAAAAGATCGATACTATTTCCTGAGCGCTATGCAAATTAATCACATTTTGCTAAATTAAAACTGTTTTGAATTATCCCACAAAAAAAGTGTGCGGGGACGTCCGTTACCATGTTCGCTATCATTTCCCAAATTTTTAAGACAAAATATTTATTATTCTAGAAAAAAATCCGGGGTAACCTAAAACTGGTAAAATCGACAATTTTCTAAGTATCACATGATCTAGAAAAATTGGATTTCGAGAAATTGAAATCTTGAGAGCTTCTAATAAAAAAGTTTCAATGTGAAACACTTTAAATTTCAAATTATTCAATCTTAAAAAATATAGTGGCTATAAAGCCGGCAAGAAGTTCCTTAACAGCGCCGGCAAAAAGCCTCCTTACCGGCTGTTCTTTTCCAACCACTCTCGGAGAGAAAATTATTTGGGAGACACACCCCTAAGTCACAAGCAACACTCTTTCCATCTCCTGTGGGGGGGGGGGCACGCCTCTGACTTATAACAGACATCATTTTGGTCAAAAAACTCTTTTCAACTTCTTCGGGGGGGGGGGGAGTAGACATCCTATCACTGGAAATGAAAATAATGTTCGTTACACACTTGAACCTTTTCATTGTATCACCGGGAACGGTAAAGCATCCCTGTAACTAATAACAGAAGTAATGTTTGCCAAACACCTAATCTTTTCCAACGGCTTGTGGGAGGCAGAAAGGCACTTCTGTGACTGGTCACAGAAGTAATGTTCGTCACACTCCTAACCATTTCTAACTTCTCGTGGGGGCGAGAAAACGCCCCGATGAGTGGACATAGAAATATTGTTCGCGATACCCCTAACCCTTTTTAACTTCTCGTGGGGGCAAGAAAGCATTTTGTCACTGGACATCAAAATAATGTTCGCCTCACCCCTAATCCTTTCCAACAACTCGTGGGGGGGGGCGAAAAGTCATGCCTGCCATTGGTCACAGAAATAATGTTTGTCACACCTCTAACCTTATCCAACGTCACGTGGTGGCGGGAAGAACCCCCTGAGAGTGGCTACATAAATAATGTTCGTCACACCCCTAACCCTTCCCAACGTCTCGCGGGGTACCTGCTTCTGTATGATTCAAAATATTTCTTTGGCCAATCATAAAAGTGCCTTCTCTAATTTAAAAAAAATATTTTATCATCCACATAACGTAACAATCAGATTTTTTACGATAATAGTTTCGAGATTTTCGAGATATATCGTTACACCACTTTTTTAGATAGGACTCCTACTAGCCTTTGTGATAATTCTTTTCCCTGTTCCGATTTTCTCTTGGGAACTAGTTTATAAAAAAACAAAATTGTATCTAGAAATTTAAGCGAATTTTAGTGCAATTTGGCTTTTGGCACATTGTTAGGGCAAACACGATTGATTCTATTTCCTGACCGTATGCATGGAACTGAATTCTACTGGTCTTGCGTGAGACGAAATCTCGAATTCGAATGGGAAATCGAAGGGTGGTAGCCACTTTGAGCTTCGAGTATCCACTGGATGTATTTTGTTTCGGTCGAACATTCGAAGCAAACCCCATCAGATTCACTGGCATATAGCCAGAGAACGTCTACTGCACGTTGTTCTCCTACCACCAGGAATGTTTTACACTCTCTAGAAGTCGTGATTTTACAAATTTACAACCCTATTAGAATCCTCATAACAATAAATTTTCTAGCAAAGACATTGACTAATTTTTAAAAATACAACTTAAGTTTACATGTTGCATCATATTGAATCATTACCGTAAGGGGCCATCTACACGGAGAAAAAGATATCGCACAATGATATCGCAAAACCTCTATATTGCAAGAATGCACAATATGATAACGTACAATCAGGTCCTAGAGCTTTGTACGATATTATAATGCACTAATATCACAGAAAAAAATTAAGTTAAATTTGGTTGCTGTCGTCTGATATACGGCGTCCTTAGCAGCAATGGGAAAAAGGCAGAGTATGAGTGAATTCCAGCTATAAATCGGGACACCAGATTTCAAATAATCACAGAAAAAAAAAGTTGTTGCAGGTAAGACCTGCACCTGAGGTTAGGAAAATAATTCGGAACTCGTCAACGCAAAATGTAACTGACAGATGGGAATCCCCATTTCTCTCAAACTTAATGAAGTTAAACGACGCTGGATAGCGCTCGCGCCGTAATTTTCACTAAACCTCGAATAAAATTGGAGCGATTATGCGATGAAAGATTATCTAGGCAAGGTTACCAATCGGAAATTATCTTCGATTCATGGAAGGTTTATCTGGCAAGGTTAATTTTTGTTCCGGTGAATCTTTCACCTGGAATCGATTAAACCTTATCTTTAATTTTTCTTGTGATCGTTTTTTCACTAGTCGAACCCTCGCGAGATCACAAAAGTAGAAATACAATGTGATAGCGTAATAAACTTAAATTATTACGTTATAGATTGCACAATTATGCAGTATATAATGTTGAAACTTGCAATGTGCGATGTCACGATTGTGCGCTATTATAATGCAATAATTACGATATATAGCGCAGGAATTGCGATATATATATTTTAATTCATGCGATATATTTTTCTCAGTGTATAAATTACGTATTATATTTGAAGGGAGGAGGTTAGGAACAATGTTACCATCTATCACATTGGGTGGGAGATAACTTGATACTGTCACGTGATATTTTAAACAAACCAACACTATAGAATATCCATGTATCATTGTAGTATATAACGTTAAAGTTTAGTACATCAAACTCTCGCTTTCAGTCTAATTTCGGGGGTTGCCTTCAAATAATTTTGGACTGATTTCGAGGGGATGAAAACGTAAACTTTGAGTGCCGCCTGACTCGTTTCCAATTGGACACTTCAGACACTTCAGAGTTATTAAATTTCGATTTATAATATTTTTTCATAGTGCCTATTTTTCAAGACATTTGAAAGTTTCAAGTTAAAAAAAATCACCCTGTATATATATATATATATAATTAAAAATTTGTCATAAGGACAACCGCAGGATTTCGCCGGGAGCGGCTGCTAATCTGAAAAATTGCACCCGCTTCCAGCGAAATCGCGGTA
>NC_046663.1:77736129-77752168 GCF_010883055.1 Belonocnema kinseyi
CACCTGCTCTCGCCCTGCTTCCCTGAGAAACTGCAGGAGCAAGCAATTCTAGGAAGGCTGAGAACGGGGTGACTGAAAGCGAGAGTTTTTTGTAATCACAACAAACAAAGCAGCGTTATAAAGTCTTCACTGTTTTAAGGGTTCGCGGTATAAAACTGTTATCTAACATTTCAGAAAGTTTACACAGCGAAGGAAAATTGTTCCGCGGGCCTATGCTCTAGATAACAAAACTGGAATTTCGAAAATCCATTTTAAAAAGAATAATAAAAGGAATTTTTCCGTATCGTTTGCGGAATATTAACTGCATATAAAAATGTTCCAAAAATTAAAAAAAATTAATTTGGAAAAAATGTAAATTAACAGGTGTAGACCTAGGACCCTTCATTTATACCTCAACAAATTACTACTACCCAAAAATGATTCAAAATTTTGTATGTGACTTTGGCTTCGCACTATTTACCAAATACACCCTTAGATTAAGTCATCTAATTGTTTAGATTAGACGACAGAATAAACAGGAAATAAAAACGTTTAAAACCTCAAGTCAATTTAAAGTACTATAAATTATAATTAATAATCATAAATTAAATCTTTAACATTTAAATTAAAATTCTTTTTGAAGATTTGTTCTATGAGTCAAAAAATAATATTGAATTTTTTCCAAATACAGTTTGCTGGAGTGGATTATAATATAATTTCTTGTGATGTGCAAAATTTTCTTTTTAATTGCAGTTAACACAATCAATAGTAAAATTTATTTAAATTTTCCGAATCTGTGTGTGTGTGTGTTTATATATTAGGATAATGTACACTTGAAAAATACAATTGAATAACATAAAACTGTCCAGTGAAGTAAAGCAGACTGCACATTTAATCATGTGTAATGTACTTCGTAAATAGCCGCAAAATTAATATGTTCTTCCTCTCTTGACATACAAATTTCGAAACTTAGTCACTGCACAGTAAGTTTCGCATACAAACCTTGTGTAAGTAGAAAGCCCGATAACGAAGTTTTCACACAGGTAGACTAACTGATAGACGGTCTGTCATATATCTCTCTTAACCCACAGGTCAGAAAAAGACAACACACTCACAGTGTTTCGAACAAAGTATATCTCTCCAGTCTGAGTCTGAGCGGGTTAAGGGAGATATAAAACTGTCTCTCAGCCAATCTAGGTGTGTAAAAGCCCCTTGAAGAAAAATGCCAAATTAAATAGCTTCGAAAAAGTGATCCCTTATTTCAATCTAAATTCTTTAATAAACATTCAAAATAGTTTGAGGATATGCTATTGAAGGCAACAAACTACTCTAGGGTTATTTTAAAACCATAATTATGATTATACTCACTACTTATCATTTTAATAATGAAATGTATGTATGTGTTTAAAAGAATGCGCGCGCCTACCCCCTATTATTTTGTCTATTAAGGTTTAGTTATATAAAGTGTAGTGTCAAATTCATTTATGATACCTTACTGTATCTTGATGAAATATTGAATCAAATGAGAATAAAATAAAATAGGCGAGACCACCCTACAGTATATAATGATTATTTGTCTTATAAACAAGGTTAATAATTTGGTTAATAAATTTAAAAAAGATATTGGTAGATTATGGTAGGTCATGAAAGGTTGTTCAATTGGGCAATCGACGCGTCTCGAAAAAAGCGAACAAATTAATGTATTCCAGATACTAACATTTTTTTATACTAGCATGATACACAATGTATTTTTTTAATTTATAAGTTGGTATTGCTAGATCATAAGAAGTTCTGGAAGGTTCGTCAATAGGTCATTCGACGTGTCTTGAAGACGCAAAAAAATGTCATGTACACTACTGCAGTATTCCTAACATGAACAATGTTTTTTTCACATAAAGAGGATAAAAAAGTTTTCTTCACATGAACAAAATAAATAATTTTTTGAAAGTTGATAAATTAATACTGATAGATCATTAAAGGTTTGACAATAAATCGATCAATGCATCTGGATAACCCAAAAGAATACACTAAATATCGTATTGTTGTTTTTTAAA
This sequence comes from Belonocnema kinseyi, assembly GCF_010883055.1. NCBI lineage: Eukaryota > Metazoa > Arthropoda > Insecta > Hymenoptera > Cynipidae > Belonocnema > Belonocnema kinseyi. The sequence continues at coordinate 77,738,163 of NC_046663.1, forward strand.
TTAATGATTATCTACTGTAGATTAATGATTTATTGTAAGGTGATCTCCTTTGCACTAATTAGGATAGGGTTTACGTCCGGTAATTCTTTTTTCTGCCTCAAAAACTTTCAAAAAATCTGGAAAAATTCATGTGTATTCATCGGAGCTTCTGCTACATGTTCCAGTTGTTTTGAGAATTAAATATGTAACTTTTTTTTAAATCCAAATATAAACAAAAACTTGAGAAAATGGAAATTTAGTTAACAAATAAATAACTTTGCAATAAATAAATATTAAGAAACTGTACTTTGAGCTTTTAAAGATAAAAATCATGTCACGTCAGAAAAATATAGTCCAATGTATTCCAGTTCCAAAAAGTATATTTATTTGCACATTTGAAAATATGGTACTTTTTTGTAAAAAAATAAATGAATAAAAACCCCATTATTCTTTCTAAAATCAATATTGATTTATCATATAATTATCTAAGTTTAATCAAAAACTTTGTTACAAAGTTTTAAAAAATGATATGAGAGTAAATATAATTCAAGCAGCGATCTCTTTACAGAAGTTCGTGCGATGTTCTACATGCACCGGCTTTTCAAAGATCGTGCAAGAATACGACGTTTTTAATATTCTTAGATGGGCACATAGCACACCGTTTTCTTTTTTCTGACTTCATAGATATACATCTGCAAAAGAGGATTCATCCAAATCGTCGCGAAACACTAACGCCGTCACACAGGTGGGTCGTTTAAGGCACAAGCTTGTTTTGAAATCTCCCTTCCTTGGAAACATAATGATCAATTGAATCGTCGCTTTGCAGTTCAATTCCCATTACCAAGAAGTTTTTTATGGATGAGGGCCAAACCCACTATCTTTGTGTTTCGGAGATACTTGAGCGGGAAAATTTGACTGGGTTGTAAACGACCCAAATGTGTGACGAAGGGTTGAAGATATTAACAGGAAAATATGTCTTAAAATTTTCATACAAGGCTGGAAAGAGGAAGGGCATCGGTATCACATTTCAATAAAAAAATAAAAACAATTTTAAAGTAAATCGTAGAATGGAAAACAACCATTAAAAAGACTGAAAAGGGGAAAAGGATTAGTAACAAATGTCAATAGAAAGGAGAGTCAAAGATCAAAGAGTTTTATTTATGTAGTATTTAGTTTGATTTAGTAGTTTATAGTACCTATTATCCAAAATAGTATGAAAGAAATGCAAGGACAATATTTTTAATAATTGATACAATAAAACCACTGCATCCAGGTTTTAAAATACCAATTTCCGACAAAAAATACTGGCATAACATAACCTAATAATACCTACCTTACTATGAAAATTAATATATTGGTCTAAAATAATTTACTTCTCCTGCTTAAGTATCTTATTAAATATAACAATCCAAAAGTTGACATATTATGAAGGTGGTTCTCTTCGCTGCTAACAATTATTTTGAAATTCAATAATATTTATAAAATTCAAAACATTGGTGCACATAATCAATTTTATTTATGCAAATGTAGATAGGAATTTGCAACTTTGATAAACTACTAACTTTATGCTGTCAAGCAAATCAAATCACTCATAAAATTATTTAAAAATTTATAAGTTTATTGAATCGGTAAATTTTTGGTAGTAAGAAATTAAAAATTTCAAATAGATTTGAAAAAAATGTTTTTAATTTTGAAATAATTATTCAAGACTCAAAAGTCATTTCATTCCTAAAATTATTAAAAGGTTGTAAATTTACTGCGTTTATCATTTTTTCGCTTATTATTTGTATGTATTAATCTACTAAAAATGAAACCATTTCGAATTTTTTTAAACGTGAAACATTTTTGTGAATCGGAAAATGACTGGGAATTTTATTCCTCGATTAAAACGGCCACTCTGAAATTATTTATGTGCAGTGTTCAAGGTAAAAAAAAAATCATCCGAACTTAAAAAGAACGATAAATATTCCTGCTAAATACAGAAATTCTTTTTTCAATAAGGAAACATTACTTTTTTGGATTCGGCTAGATAAAAGTTTATTTTTAAAAAGTTCAAAATTTTGTTATGTGAACCTTATTTAATTTAAATTAGAGTTGTAAGGCATAGTTGTATTTTGTTAACACACAATTTTCGTGTTCGCTAATAGCAGTTTGAAAATCACAAAAATGGCAAAATTCATGAAAGTTATTAGTAAGGAAAAAAATTGTTTTGAAAAAATAGAATGATTATGTATTATGCTAATTTAAACTAAATAAGTTTTAGGCAACAGATTTTTTAATTTTAGAAAAAAATGTTAATCCAGCCGAATTCAAAGAATTAATTTTTCCTTAATGAAAAACAAATTCCTTTATTAGGCAGAAATGTTTTAAATAATTTTCAATTTTGTATTCTTACTTCCTATCTGAAATAGTTAATATCTCGTTTTATATTTTCATGTTATTAATTGGCAATGCAATGCTACCCGCGTACTGTAGCGCGCATATAATGTTGCTATTTTACATAATTAAGTATAGATTCAGGTTTTTTAAAATAAAATTAACAGAATTAAATATAACAGTCAATGAATTCAATGATCATGGAAAATTTCATTTTAACATAATTCTTTTGTATTGTGTAAATAGTAAAAAATAAATATATGACAGTATAAAACAAAGTTATAAGCTTTAAAAAATGCTTTAAATACAATTATAACATTTTCTTGATAATTTAAAAAAACTTAATGCGCTTTTAAAGCAAAATATTTAAGAAAAAAGAATTCACCAAGATTTTGAAAAAGTGTATGAAGAATGCATTTTATTTTATAAAGGAACAATTAAAAGTTTTTGAGAATGCAAGGAGGAAGCAAACAAATATTTTTCAGCCGACCACCGTGAGATCGCTTTTAACCTGCAAGTTCTTGCACAGAATTCCTCTTCTTTGCAGAATTCTTGTTTCTTCTATTTTCGAAGTATTTCATATTTAAAATCAAAATAAAGTATCGAGCACTTTTTTCAATAGGTAATATTTAAACTAGCGATCAATTTTTTCTACACATTTTCAATTATTTTTGAGGAATTGTTATTTTAAATTAAAAATTGAGTTAAAAAGTATTATAAAAGAATTTTATAAATCGAAAACTGTGTGTTTTACAAAGGTTTTTAAACATTCAATTCATGCAATTATTTTTTGCATATTTTAAGTTATTTTTTTATGAAAGCAATTCCATATTCAAATCTTTGCTAAAAAAGGTATGATAAAAGAATTCGATAAATTGAAAACTGTGCAGTTTATGAAAATTTTTGTATAGCAGAACATTATGTTTTGTCATTGATGTTATTAAAGCATTTTTGTACTTGCAACTCTTCTTCATTATTTATTACCTTTGGGTTGTTTTAAGCGCTTTAAATATTTAAAAACAAGAAGTATTAAATGCCTCGTTAAATAAGTGAAACTTACTTCGCTTTTTCACATATTTTAAATTACTGTTTAAGAAAAGTTATTTTGCATTAAAAATGAGTAATGGAGTATTATATACAATGAAAAAGGCGGAAAAATTAAAAACTGCGCATTTTAAGGAGATTTTTTGTTTATTGTTAATTACTTTTAGATACTTTATAACATTTTTTAATATATTAAGAAAAAAAGTATCGAGCCTTTTTTGAATTAAGGAAAATTCAATTCTAGAATTTTTCTAAATAAAAACTTGTATATTAAAGTTAAGTTCAACAACTTTTAGTTTGCAGTTGTTTGAGATTCACCATATGACTTGGTACGACCCTGTCTCGAAATTCTTATGCAAGATTTTGTCACCAAAATCCAAGTGCTTTGATAGCGAAGTCGGTAGAGCGCGCGGTTAGGACACACGAGTTTAGGTAGTTTAGGGTATACGGTTCAATTCTCGGCGAGTGCGATTTTTCAAAGTGTCTAGGCGCACGATTATATTTGTAAGTAACAGTGTACGCGAACTACGTATTTTAATCATTTAAAAAATGAAGATTATATAACAATAATTTCAAAAACCATTTTTTTTTCGTTGAGAAATATTGTTCAGTTGAGGCAATAGTCTATTGCTCCGATACTACATATTCTTAGTTTAAGAAAATATATTCTTGAAGTGTATCGGAAATGATTTCTTGAAAGTAAACTAAATTCTGCACTTGAATACATCTCTATATGAAGTAACACAATAAAGTTTTAAAATAATAAAATGCGATATTCTATCTAAGAATACATTTTCTCAGGTTAAGAAAATGTACGCTTGTTCCAAGCATACGGTAGCAAGTACTTATTTATTTGGAACACACTCATATTCTATCGTCCCCATTCGTACCTGCGATTAACTTGAATCAAGTAATATTTACTTCATTCAAGAACAATTTTTTTCAATGTAATGCATTTTGTACTGAAAATACCTATTGGGTATGTAAATCAACCGGAATTTAAATAAACTTAATCTAAACTCAACCAGAATCCCAATTCCAATCCACAAGCAAGTCTGCACATATCTCTTTGGATATAAAATATATATAGAAAGTTTTTGGAAACTTAGCCTAGAATGGAGGCTATGGATTTTAATATATTAGTCTGACAAATTTTTCGGGAACTAAATTTTCTATCCCGGCAAATTTTGGCGTCAATGAACTTTCTTTTCCGGCAAAATTATTTTAAATTTAACTAAAATTGGTCATATCTGGAAACAATATTTTTGAGAATTTTTTAGAGTCAGTAAAGTCTCTGATTTTTGGGCTCCTCGAAAATACCCACTCTGATTTTTGGGCTTCTACCCTTAACGTATAAAATCAACCCTTCTCTACCACGTATATGACTTTGTCAAGGAATAATATTTTTGATAATTTTCTAGTGTCAATGTAGTCTTTGAATTTTGGGCTCCTCGAAAATACCCATTCTAATTTTTGGGCTTCAACCCTTAACGTATAAAATCAACCCTTCTCTACCACGTATATACGAATTTGTCAAAAAATTAATATTTTTGAGAATTTTCTTGTGTTAATATAGTCACTGGATTTTGGGATTCCTCGAAAATATCCACTCCGATTTTTGGGCTTCAACCCTGAACTTATAAAATCAACCTTTCTTTACCATGTATATATGACTTTGTCAAGAAATAATATTTTTGAGAATTTTCTAGTGTCAATGTACTCTTTGATTTTTGGGCTCCTCGAAAATACCCACTCTGATTTTTGGGCTTCAACCCTTAACGTATAAAATCAACCCTTCTCTAACACGTATATGACTTTGTCAAGGAATAATATTTTTGATAATTTTCTAGTGTCAATATAGTCTTTGATTTTTGGGCTCCTCGAAAATACCCACTCTAATTTTTGGGCTTCAACCCTTAACGTATAAAATCAAACCTTCTCTACCACGTATATACGAATTTGTCAAAAAATTAATATTTTTGAGAATTTTCTTGTGTGAATGTAGTCTCTGATTCTTGGGCTCCTCGAAAATATCCACTCCGATTTTTGGGCTTCAACCCTTAACTTATAAAATCAACCTTTCTTTACCATGTATATATGACTTTGTCAAGAAATAATATTTTTGAGAATTTTCTAGTGTCAATGTATTCTTTGATTTTTGGGCTCCTCGAAAATACCCACTCTGATTTTAGGGCTTCAACCCTTAACGTATAAAATTAACCCTTCTCTACCGCGTATATATGACTTTGTCAAAAAATAATATTTTTGAGAATTTTCTAGTGTTAAAGTAGTCTCTGATTTTTGGGCTCCTCGAAAATATCCACTCCGCTTTTTGGGCTTCCACCCTTAACTTATAAGATCAACCTTTCTTTACCATGTATATATGACTTTGTCAAGAAATAATATTTTTGAGAATTTTCTAGTGTCAATGTATTCTTTTATTTTTGGGCTCCTCGAAAATACCCACTTTAATTTTTGGGCTTCAACCCTTAACGTATAAAATCAACCCTTCTCTACCACGTATATATGACTTTGTCAAAAAAAAATATTTTTGAGAATTTTCTAGTGTTAAAGTAGTCTCTGATTTTTGGGCTCCTCGAAAATACCTACTCCGATTTTTGGTCCCCAATACTTGACGTTAAAAACAGTCCCTTTTTAACAATCAAACATAATTTTGTGTAAACCAATCTTTTTCGGAATATTACAGTGTTACTATAGTCTCTGATATTTTTCGAATTTTACGGTTCAAATAGAGTCTCTGATTTTTGGGCTGTTCAAAAATGCCAACGTCAAGGTTTAAGTTTTTATTATTAGCTTGACGTTTTTTTACACACGGGTGGTTTCTCCAGTATAATGTTAAGTGCATTTGAGACTCTAAAATGAGCCAAAAATCTAGTGCATTTTGGATTTTGCAAATTTTATTTTTTGCAAGGGGGTGGTTTTTTGAAAATGGGGGTAGTTTTTTGGTTTTTTTCATGCATTTTAGAGCCCAAAATAAGCCCAAAATTCTGGTGTTCTTTGTTTTTTCCGAATTTGATTTTTTACATAGGGAGTGGTTTTATATTTTGTAGGGGTAGTTTTTGGAAATTGGTTGTTGGTGCGTTTAAGAGCCCAAAAAAAGCTCAAAATTCTGACGTGTTTGATCTTTCTTTCTTTCAATTTTTATATAGTGGAGGTGCTGGCTTGATTCAAGTCAGCGCCTCCACTCAAAATTTGAATTTTCACAAAAAGTAGCGGAGCCCAAAAATCGGCAATACAGCCTAAAAAAGCCCAAAATTCTGACATAAAGAAATTTGGGAATTTCATTTGTGGAGGTGCTAGCTTGATAGACCTCTTTTCTAGGTCATTCTTTAAAAACTGTGTGTTATCGACAGGTCACAGAAGATTGATTTGTCCTATTTCAAACTCTCTTTTTCAGATCATTGTCTTTCGAAGTATTTGAAAAATACTTATCAGTGGCTGGTCAATAAAAGTTATTAATCGTAATCTCAGACCCCTTTTCCAGGCTGAGCTTTAAAAAATACTTGTCGGTGTCTGGTCAAGAAGAGTTATTGATCATAATCACGGATCCCTTTTCCAGGTCGCCCTTTACAAAATACTTATCAGTTACTGGTCATGAGCAATATATTGGTTATATCTTGAACCCCGTTTACAGGTCGACCTTTAAAAAATACATGTGAGTGTCTGGTTTTACTAATTAGCCAAAGTTAAAACAAATCTTGTCGTAAAAGAAAGTTAGTTGATGCCAAAATTTGCCGGACTAGAAAACTTAAATCCGGCAAAATTTGCGAGGGCACAATACTCGGCCTTCTATTAGAGTCTAAACTCCCACTTTAGAATTTACAATTAACCGCGAGGGTGTTGCGAAAGAGGCCTTTCTCTCAATTTAGCTTTTTCACAACCTCTCTCAGTGAGAGCAAAAACCAGATTGAATTTGGTCTTGGAAAATGGCCATAAGTGTTTCGCACGAAAGACGAAACCCAATTCAAATGAGAAAGCCACCATTGTAACGCCAATACCAGGCACAAAAGCGGTCAGGGGTGGTTGAGCGACAGGGCCTAAGACAAGAGACCAAAGAAAACAATAGCGTCAGGGATAAACTCCCAACAATCATAAACATTATTAGGAATAGTATTAGGAATCTAATCTGAAAGACTCATAAAATCTCAAAACGTTCGATTTAACCTTATTATTGAGTCCTATAATGACTTAAGTAATGAACACAAAATTTAAAAACTTTCTTTTTCTAGAAGAAAATATATTTCTCTTCTACTAGAACATGATTTCCGCATGTATATTTTTGAAAAATACTTCTCTCTTATTGTTTTTGAAAATATAAAAATTAAAAATTGTAAAGAATAAATGGTTTTTCAAAATAGAAAACATTTAATAATTTGTACCATTATTATAAAAAAATTATTACTTGTTAAATAGCTATTTTCTAGTCAGGTAAAAAGAACAATAGGAGGCCAAAACTCGCACATATATGGATCCAGTAGATTTAAAAATATAATGAAATTTTAAACTCATACAAAGTTAATTAACAAAAAGTCCGAAAAAGCCCTCCAATTATAACTTCCCGTTTCGATTTTAAGAATCCCCACACAAAATGTAAAAAAGTGTACTTAATTCTCAATCCTCTCTTCGTTTAGACACATTGTATGTCTAGATCTGGAAATATAAATCCTGGAAAAATCTTGGGACAAATATCCATAAAAACTTCCTGCCATCATATCCGCTGTGAGTAAGGGAAGCACTTTTCGAATTGTTTGAAACAGCATCTTCCAGTTTTCAAACTAGAAGTAGATGAAACATATTTACTACCTCCATAAAAGTGAACGAATAAATTTCTTTTATAGGAGACGAAACTGACGTGTTTCACTTTTATTTAATGAGGTATAAGAGAAAAAACTATAAAAGTCAATTCATTTTTTAAAAGTATGAAAAAGTAAAGAAAATATTGACAGGAAGAAGTATCCGACAGTCGTAGCATATTACAAAAATAATACTTATAAAACAGAAATTGTATAAGGTTCTACATTTTTAGGGTTGAGTAATCCTGGGTTATTTTCAGTTTCTAGCAACAGTTGCTACGAGTTAATCCATAAGTTGTCTACCCTTTGACAAAAGTAGTGAAAGTAGGCCCCGCGTGCTAACAAGAAAAGGGATTCTTAGCCTAAAAATAATTCAGTTGATCAAATCTCCCCCTTCCATACTTCATCTCCCCTATTACCCCTCTTTTCACATTTCCCCCCTCGCCAAGCAATCTTTCTCTCCCCTCACTTCTCTACCTTTACCTGTTATCTCTACCCTTATTTTCAACTTTACGTCCCATCTCTTCCCCTATTGCACCCTTCTCTACTTCCACATCTCCACTTAAACAAACTTTCACACTTGTCTACACCCATTCACCATCACTTCCCTAATACTCCTCCCCACGCATCCCGAACTTCAGCTCCCTTCGCTACCACTACTTCCCCTCACCATTCCTCTTATTACTTCCGCTCTCCCTACTTCTCCTATATTTTTAAGGAATGCTCTCGATGTTTTTTTATATTTTTTAAAATTTTTAGATAAATTATCGAAAGCTTAATTATTAATTTTTTTATTTATTCGAACATCTTATTCTTACGTCCAAGTAAATTACAATTTCAGGGCTACCTTTACCAGAATGTTACAGATTTCTAAGCATGAATTTAATTTTTATATTCATACTTGAATAAAATTTCGTTTCAAAATTTTTAAATCAACTATTGCAATATAAATCAATAGCGCTGGATGATATTTATCTTCTTTAATTGTGGGATAAATACATTTAATTAAATTCATACCAATTTTTCATAATGCTTAGTCGAAACACCTGAAGTTTTAATTCGAAACATCATTATTTTGGGTTAAATCATAGAAATCTATGAGCTATTTAGGTATTGCTACCCTATTATCGCTTTCATGTAACGCGAAGTGGTGTATAAATTTAGGGTCATTAAATCGCCAAGAATTATTATCTTCTGTCCCTGGAGACAGCACAGTTGTATAATTACTTCTATTAGAGATTCAAATATGACATTTGTTACATGCCGCGAACCACATATGACCTAAACGTGAATTGTTGTGTTATGAATTTTAAGTTTGACCAAAACCAATTCAATATCAGTTAACGATGTCATATGTTGATGTACACTAATATCTGTACTAGGATATTTACAATTGATTGCTTTCAAACCCCCCTAGCCCTGCCAATTTTATGAGGTCGAGCTTTTCAATAAACGTCAAAGTTGTTAGGTTAATGAATTCAGCTGATAGAGTGTGTGGTTTCAACCACGTCTGAGTGAAAGCAACAATAAAATATTTTAAAATATCCTGAGATTGAACCAACTTACGAAGTTTGCTATTTATACCCCTCACATTCTAATAATATTGCAGGTAAAAATGTCGGTAGAGTGCCGGAATTCACCACCGGCGCAGTACTGGCCCAGTACCGACAGGCGGTATTTTGCCCAGTACTGGCTAACAGTTGACTGCACGACTAGGGCAGTACTGTTCCAGTCGTTTAAAACTTAAACTTTAAAAAAAAGCTTATAAATACTGTTGAGGTATTTTAAAATTACGAAAAATAGTATATTTAATTAACGTGAAAACATTTTTTTTTTAAAGAAAATTTTGTTCATTGGGGACTTCCTCTGCCTCAAAAGTGATAAAGTTTTTGGTTCTATAAAGACAATCTTAAACATCTCGCATGCACTGGGAGGCTGTGATATTAGTGTAATTTTTTTATTCAGTTTTCCAACATTGTAACAGTTTATTTGATATCCAAAATATCCTTTTCCGTATTCTCGGCACGAGTGAAGGTAGCAGCCAATTTTTTATCAAAAATGTTTATTCTTGCCGTCAACGTATCAACAGATACTCTGAGGGTATACAAATCAGTCTGCATTGGGTCTATTAAATTGGTGAATATACGATCTAGATTGCTTCGATATTGAGTTGGAGGTGCTCGGATTGGACGAGCTTGGTCTGTTGCTGGTCTGACAGCACTTGCCATAGCTGTCATCTGTGAGAGATTTTGCCAGTTTGGTACATACAGGGTGGTAAAACAATCCACATTTTTGGTACACTACATAATACTACATAATACTTCTTCTTTTCAATTAGTTTTAAAGAATATGCTACTTCGTAATCCTAAACCCAATAGTTTCTATCTTGAATCATTTTTTTACATCCTTTCTTTACTTACTTTTTATACTAATATAAGCATTGAATTAGATTTTTTTTATTTTTTTATCATGTACTACTTCATATTACTAGCGTCCAATAAACATTAATTGGAAAAACTAACTATATTTTTAAACTTTCATGAAATCTCGTGAAATCCGCTTAAATTCATTGAGATTTCGCTTTGTAAATCTTTGTAAATCTTTTGAAGTCTCTGAAAATTTTTTTAATCCGTTGCAAACATTTCGATTTTCTTTGAAATTGTACTAGGTAATTTGATCAAAGCCTTTAAACCATTTAAAATGATTTAATGTCTATAAAACCTCTCGTAGTCCTTTCGAGTCGTTAGAAGTACCGTAAAACTTTTGTAATTTCTTGAATAACTTTTAAATCCCTTGAAATCTCTTGAAATTCTTTGCAAATTTTTTAAATATCTTTTATATGGAAAATATTGATCAATTTGAATATCCCCGCACTCTATAAAGGAACCCATATAGGGACCCAAAAGGGAATCCATACATAATTCCACATATATTTCAACATAAAATCTTATAAGATAATTAGGACACGAAATTGTATAGAAACCTACGTGGGTCCCCATATGAGTTTATACAGGGTGGACACACTAGGGCTTACATACATGGCGAACTTTATTGCTACCCGAATTGTACAACAGCAGGGAGGAAGCCATTGTACAGGGACATTTTCATACTTCGTGCCTTTAAAGTTGCATTCGAATCGGCCATTCGGTCAAATCCGTGCATCTTCGGATCAAGTTTATCATAGTTTCCATGGTTGCGTTTGAAACTTCAAATGGATACAAGTGTGAAAAAATATAAGTTATGTTATATAGTAATTACAAATAATAAAAGTGTTTTATTAATAATGAAGTGAGTCTTGTGGACTGAGAAGTAAACGTAAATTTTCTTATGTGCCAATAACATCATGGAATAGCTGCTGAGTGCCAAATACTATAAATTGGTAATAATATTGTGCGCTTTTAGTGGGCGAAGAGTGAAATGTGTTTAACGCTTATTTGCGGCATAAAAAAGGTATGTTATGAACAGACAGGATATGTTTTAAATAAAGCGAATAAAATATTACATGCGAAAATTTTTAATTAACATTACCTACGATTACTTACAGCGATTTGGGTACAAGGTTGAATCTGAACATAACCTCGAAATAATGATAGATCGGCCCCCGGCAAGTTCATTATACTTTCTATTGATTATTCTTTACCAAAGAAATTTTTTGTGGTTTTGATGTTTATTACTGACAGTGTTGGCAGTAGTAACTTAAACAATAATTACTTAATTATAATTTATCAATCAGTCCTTGTTAATAACCTTAATAAGTAACACATTATGTTTGAAATTAATAACTGATTTCCATTGTTTTTTTTTTATCAGATCGAACATAGATAAATTCACATCAGGAAATGCAGATGGATTTGGTGCATTTCAGCTGGTTCATTTCAATAAACATTATTGGAAAACAGTTATCTTTAGACCTTATCCCAAGACTGGGGATTGAGCAGCTTAAAATTAATTCTGAGTCATTCTGGTGATATAGGTGTATCAAAAAGTTATATCGAGGTGATTTAGCTTGCCTGCCTTTTTAATTAATAAAATATTTAGGAATTTTTTTGTATTTTAGAAAATGTTGTCTCTGGACCTCATCCTAAAATTTTGTTTGATCAACCAGTAAAATAAATCAGAGACTCGTTGGTGATATGATTGTTTAAAAAATGTATCCAGACAAGATAATTTAGCCCAGAATTGTTATTATTTTTTTTTAGAAATTATTCTATTTTTGAAATGGCTATCTCTGGATCTGATTTCCAAACTAGCATTTGATCAGCCTTTGAAACTAATTCTAATTTAACTTGATGGTATAGGTGTATCAAAAAGATATCTCGAGGCAATTTAACTTGGCTAAATTTTAATTATTCAATTATTTAGGGATTTTTTTGTATTTTAGAAAATGTTTTCCCTGGACCTGATCTCAGAATTTGGTTTTATCAACTACTAAAATAAATGAGAAACTCGATGACAATAGGAGTGTAGCAGAAATAAATGCAGAAGCGATATTTTGGGCCAAAATATTTAATCCAATTTTTTCAGAAATTTTCCTACAATTATCTATTTCATCAGGTCTAAATATTAAATTCATACATTACTGGTACCTTATCAGAAAATACAAATCTTTTGGTGTAATTTAAATCTACTCGGAAAGTTGTTTTAGTGTATTTGATTGAGTTCTCGTTTAAGCTCAAATTATGCCGTTTGAAATGAAGACACCAGTTCCGTAAATTTTATTTCAGATGTCATCTTTTCAGTTGGATGTTGTCCAATATTTATATTTCTAAAGAAATTGGAATAACAATTCTGGCCTAAAATAGTATGTCTAGATTTATTTCTGATACAATCTTATCACCAACGAGTCTCTAATTTATTTTAGTGGTTGATCAAACCAAATTTTGAGATGAGGTCCAGAGAAAATGTTTTCCAAAATACAAAAAAAAACCCTAAATAATTTATTAATTAAAATTCAGGCAAGTTAAATTGCCTCGAGATATCTTTTTGATACACCTATATCATCAGAATGACTTGGGATAAGTTCGTGAGATAACGGTTTTCCAATAATTTTTATTGAAATGAACCAGCTGAAATGCACCAAATTCATCTGTATTTCCTGATGTGAATTTATCTATGTTCGATCTGTGAAAAAAACAATGGAAATTAGTTATTAATTTCAAAAATAATGTGTTACTTATTAAAGTTATTAATAAATAATGATTGTGAAATTATTATTAAGTAATTATTGTTTAAATTATTACTGCCGACACTGTCAGTAATAAACATACAAAACCACAAAACATTTCTTTGGTAAAGATTAATCAATCGAAAGTATAATAAACATGCCGGGGGCCAATCTGTTATTGTTTCGAGGTTACGTTCGGATTCACCTTTTTACCCAAATCGCTATAAGTAATTGTAGGTAATGTCGATTAAAAATGTTCGCATGTAATATTTTATTCACTTTATTCAAAGCATATCCTGTCTATTCATAACATACCTTTTTATGCCGCAAATAAGCGCTAAACACAATTCACTCTTATTATTACTAATTTATAGTATTTGCCACTCAGCAGCCATTCCATAATATTATTGGCACAGAAGAAAATTTACGTTTACTTCTCAGTCCACAAGACTCACTTCATTATTAATAAAACACTTTTATTATTTGTAATTACTACATAATATAACCTATATTTTTTTGACACTTGTATCTTCTGAGTTTACGTGTTTTTATAACCAATTGAAAAAAAAAATTGTTCGTTAAGAAAAATGAAAAAAAAACGAGTTCAGAGCGGTAATCAAACATTTTCA
>NC_046663.1:77752268-77777285 GCF_010883055.1 Belonocnema kinseyi
TATAGAGCTCCAAGGAGATTATGTTGAAAAATAAAAAAAAATTTACCCAAAAAAAATTGTTTTTATACTTCATTCTAAGGACTTATTGAACTGCCCTCGTACTACATTAAGCACGATATAATCGTGCTGACAAACAGCTGTTTAAAATCATTCAAACTTATTTAACTTTTATTTTTTAAAGATAAGCAAACTTGAAAAAATTACCGTAAAAAATACCCCCCCCCCCCGCCCTCCAACAAAAATACTTCATGTCATTCATGCACGATTCAAAACTTATTGCAACCCAAATTTTAATTTTGAGATTAAGCTAATGAAAAATGATCATTTTCAATTTCAGGGATAGAAAAATCACATAAAGAAGGTAGATTAGCAAGCCTCATCGGAGTAGAAGGGGGACATGCGGTCGGAGCGAGTCTCGCTGTGCTGCGGATGCTGTACGAGTTAGGGGCGAGATATCTCACCCTCACTCATACGTGTAATACACCTTGGTGAGTATCGGATACGGAAAGTTCTCCTTTTCTTTTAGAAGAAATTAAAAACTGCTCTCGGAAAGCCACAAAATCAGTTCTTGCAGCTTAATCGAATTTCAAAGATTTAACTCGACTTCAACACTCCACTTCAAGGTTTCCTTTTCATTGCAATTTCCTTTAAATCCGATCTCAACTAAAGGCAAAATTAATTAAAAGGGCAGTCCTTTGAAACCAATCGTATCTAGATGCAACATTCATTCATACTTATAACTTTTATGAAAAGCACCTTCAACTCTGGAGAGAATTTTAAAAGAATCTTATTAAATATTTAAAAACCCTGATGCTTTGCTTAGCTAATTAGGGTGGTCCAAATTTATACCTAGTTACATCTTTTTTTCTTTTTAAATCAACGCCTGTTAGAAATTTGATTATTTTTTGAATCAAATATTGTTATCGATATTCTATAATGCTTTAAATTTTGTTTGAGAATTTCAACAATAATGGATTTACTTAGTGGCTTACATTTGTTAGAAGTTTATGAATAATAATTATTTTTCACGTAATATACAAATTGTTTATATTTAGTGTTTGACAGTAACGTGTTCCCCGGAAGTAACGGTAACCTTAACGCAATTCAATTTTCAGTCAACTATAATTCAAAGTAACGTATGTTTCTGCCACTCTAAAAACAAATGACTGTTTCACGGCTAGTCTCAGGTATTACAATAAGTCTCAGAAAAAAAAACATTATTGAATGGTACGAAAAGTAGACTAATAATATGAATCCAGATTCAATAATTTTACATTAAAAATAGCAGCATGAAATTATTGTATTTAAAAAAAGGACACGAAAAAATTATGCAATAAAAAAGATCTCTAGTTTTTACAGTATGTACGTTATTTTATTAAATTTGTTCATAATATTTATACTACATTAGATATCATGATAAACAATCTGAAAATATATTTTCATTATAGTAATATAACTCTATATATTGGATTGAATCCGAACATTTTTGTCTACACGAAAATTGACGTAAAGTCAAAAAAAATCTTTTAGTAACCAATTTTAGTAATGTAGAAACTTTATTTTGGACAAGAAAATAACTTAAAATGTTAAAAATCAGAAAATATCTTCTGCTTCTCATTAAGATTGACTTTAGGATTACTGACACAAGTATATTACATTCAAAAACAGGCAAAAATTATCCGATTTGATAACTTTCATTATTTGCATATGCCTCGATTCAGTATTGGTTCATTTTTCTTACTAAGATTTTGAAAATCTGTTTACAAAGCTTGGATGGTAATTCCAAATCCATAAAAATTGCCAAATCTAGAGTATATTTTCAATCTGAAAAAAATCTCCAGGAGGATTCATATATTTAAATTCGGACGTCTATTTTTGAAAAAACAACAAATTCTTTCTTTAAAATTATATAGTTCTTGACTTGATTAAGGTATTCAAATATTTTTTTCGGATTCTTGTGAGTTTTAAAATCATCTTTTTAAAGCCACAAGAAAATTTCAAAAACGATAAAAAGTTAACGATGTGGTGACGATTTGTTTCGCAATATAAAAAGTGGATTTTCACAAAAAAAAACCTTCACTTATATTTTTTGCTAATTTTTTTTATTTATCCTTCTATAAAAAAGGCACTTTGTGAACTTTAAGTAGTCTAACCATTTTTGTGCAAAGAGATTTTTTTCATAAAATCAAATTTCCGAATTTTTCTGTGAAATAACGAAAGCTACAAAAAATTTCAAGATAAAAGTTTTCACATCTAGAAAGGCTAAAAAATACTGCTTGTTCTTTTATGTTAACCTGCATCGTTTTCGAGAAAAATTACAAAATTCTATTTTCAGAACAAAAAATCTCACGGCTTAAAAATAGTTTAGCCCAAAAAGGTGGGGATTTCGAGAAAATCTTCTCTTTCTTTTCAAAATTCTAAAAAAAAATACAGAATGAAATTCGAATATCTAAACTTCAAATATCAAAAAACAGAATATTTCCTAGCTTAGAGATTAAGTAGTTAGACATTTAATTTATGCCATACGCACTGCTTCCAATATGGTTTAAATATTTCGTTTGGGCGATGCGGTTTTTGAAAATCTAGTTTTATCAAAAAAAAAAAAGAAATATATGCAAATTTGGTTCTTTATAATGAATAATAGTGTGAAATAAAAACAATTTACAAGTTATTAATATAACATTCTTTAATTAACCATAACAAGTGAACTATGATTGTTAGCTTTGAAAACACTTTCTAAATCTTTTAAGGGTTGAACATGACATCAGTGTGTCAAAAATTGTTATAATGAAAATATATTATTTAATTAATTGATAATTCTTTAATATATAACATTCTTGGAAAATTACTCATGATTTTGTAGCATATCCGTTTAGTAAAATGTAAATGAAAAACTTCATATTTCACGATTTTAGCTCAAAAGATGCATATCTAATTATAAATTTTTCAAACAATTAACATGGATAAATTAACTCCTAGAATTAATCACTGAAGGCATACGATTTATAAAATCCATTATTTTTCAATTCTTCATTTAAATTCAATAGTTAAAGAAAATAGTGTTGGCAAGTTCTTCATTTTCCTCTTTATGAAGCTTTGCATGGTTGAAATTAAATTTATGAAAAAGTATCTTTCGCTACGTCTTCTCTCATACAAAATTGGTAGGATATCATTATTTTGAAACCATAAACAAGGCACCGTATAATGTTGGTCGAGAATAAAAAATCGATTTTCTGGACCACCCTTTCTTGGCACCATTTAACAAAACTTAATACTGTTACTTTTTCTCATTGTAAACTTTTGTAAGCAGCAGCTAGATTTTATTGTAGCCATCCAATAGAAAAAATAACAGTAGGGACTTGTCTTTCGTTATGCTCATTAAAAATTCTAATTGAAACTTGTAATCGAATAAATGTGCATCCCACATATAACTTTGTACCTACAAACGTATGTTAATAAAAGGAAGAAAACTAGAGATCATACTAGAATCGATTTCACATCGTAAAATAATTGCAAACAAGCTCTACATTGACTATATCTTTATATGCAAATAGAGATATCCTGTGCAATTCGGTGCGATTGGCCGTTATCCGATTTTCCTTTTACGCGTGCGCTCAAGCATGTTTCGGTATAACAAAACTTAAAAAGTATCGATTATTTATGGCTGAAATAGCAACAACAACCCCCAGGAAAGTGGAAACAGGACAAAGGTAATGATGCTCTCTCAAACCTTAACCATACACCCAAAAAATAAATTTAAATCCTCTCCGATGTGAGCCTGCATTTAAACTTCTTTAATCGCTAAATTGGCTTTTTTTGGTATCGAAACAAATGAATGACAACCCTAATTAAACAGTATTTTAAATTGCTATTTTTTAAATCTAATAAAATAAATAAAAAATTATAGTAGTAATCTCATTCAAATTCGAAGCTTACAAACTGATTTATTCAAGAATTAAAGCAATCTGAATTAAACAATTAAACAAATTTATATTTGAAATATTAAAAACTGAATAGTTTAAAATTATAAGAAAACTAAACTCTCCAGTTTAAATCGAAAACCAAATGATTTTAAGTTTATGATATCTGAAACAAATAATTTCCTCGTTCATTTCTCACCATTATCTTTTAAAATTCCTAAATTGAAAGCATGCAACGATTTAGAAATTCAAATTTAAAAAAAATAAGTTGATACAATAAAAAGAATACTAAAAATATTCTTGCATGAACGAGTTTATTTCAAATCTTTTGTTTTTAAATCTCAAATTTAATTAACATTCAAACTGAGGTTACTTAAAAAAAACACTGTAATACATTTGAAATATATTTAAATTGAGCTGTATTGAATTTTTTAAAAATTATTGAGAACAAAAATTACTACACTGAAAGATTGAAAACTTCCTACGTAGATGTAAATTATTTTTTCGCCACTGCAACGAATTGACATAGTTTTTTGATAAAAATTTGACTTCTTAGAATTTAGAATGATTTATTCTATCAGTAACTTTTTCAATTACTTTTATTTAATACTAGTGAAAAAAGGCGCGCAACGCGCTTTTTACATATTTCTTTTTTTGATTCCCTAAGTACCAAATTAAAATATATGCTCTAATTTGAAGTGCAAATAAATATAATTAAGAATCACAAATTTTTAAAAATTATAAATATCTTTCTTATTATATTCCATACATTTTTAGTTTCAACTTTAATCGGCTTTCAGTAATGCATCATCAAGATTTAAATATAAGATTTTATTCCAGTAAAAATTAGAAGCAGAAACATAGTTAAGGTAGTTTAGGATTTTATTTTGTAATAAGATGGCCTTAAAAGATATTTTAGATTTCTGAGTCTTACTGATGTCTTCCATTTTCGACACTGATTCATTTTCTAGATGTTTAAAATTTAAAGTTTTCCATTCTGGTTAATTAAACATTTTTATATTTTAAAGTCGTAAGATTCAGAACATCTTTTTGAAACAGTCCTCTCTTGTATATATGCAATTGAAGATCATAATATTTCAATGTATATAATTTTAAATGAAGTAATTTTTCATTTTTTTAAATAATCACATTTTGAAAATTTACCATTCAAACCTCTTTGATTTTATACATGTTTAAATAAACAAGCTTCAATTGTATTAATTCTGAAGGTCAAGAGTTAAGTGTTAAACTCTAAATCTTCTAAATTGAAAAAATTTCGAACTTAAAGCACGGAAATTACAGCATTGTTTAATATAAAACTTAAGGCTTGCATAATTTTTGTGTGTGAATTAAAACATTTTAAACTTTAATTTTAAAGATTTAAAACTAAGCATGCTTTAATTTTAAAGAGTTGCGATTGAGAACTCTTAAATTTAAAAAATGTAGATATAAATGAAAACCCCTAAATTTTGACGATTTTATAAATTAAAAGTCAAGTTTTCACTTCATTTTTTTATTTCTAAATTCGAAACTTGCATAATTTTATATTATCCAAATTAATAAATCTTTAACTTAAAACATTTAGTATTCAAAGTTTTATAGTTTTCAAGGGATACATTCGATAAATCTTCGACTTTATGGATGCACAAATAAAAATTCCTTACTTTATATAAGTAAAAGTGAAAATTTCTAATTTCAATTTTTCAAACTTAAGAAATTTCTGAAAAGTTTTAAAGATGTATAATTTAATATTACGTTAATTTTAAGTTTGAAAATTAAATATAAAACTTAAAATTAACGTAATATTGAATTATACATCTTCAAAACTAAAAACTCTTCTATTTTGAAGATTGAAAATTAATAGTTCTATAATTTTTATAAGTTACAATTGACTTAATATAATTAAAAATTTTTAAATTTTGATAATTTGAACATTCAAAAGTTAAGTTTCTAATCAAAAATCTTCTAATTTCAAAAAGTTTCGAATGTTCATCATCAAAATTACAAACAAAATTTATTCTCAAACTTAAAACTTGGATAATTTTTAATTGTAAATTCTGAACATTAAAAAATCTTTAATTTTAAACATATACAATTGAAAGTTCTACTATATGAAAATTCAAAATTGAAAGCACTTAAATCTAAAGGATACATTAACAAAAAAATTTTAATTCTCATAATATTGAAGGACAAAAGTCACATTTTCAATTCGAAATCATCGAAATTTAAAAACTTTGGAATGCGAATCATAAAAATTATAGAATTTTTCATTGTGAAACTGTAAACTTGCAAATTTTTAAATTGTATATTTTCAAATATAAAAACTCTGTAGTTTTCAAGATTTTAAATTAAATCTCCTACAATTATGATTAAAAACTCTTCAATTTCAAAAGTAAACCTATAAACAAAAAATATTAAACTTTGATGATTTTATAAACTCAAAAGTTAAGTTTTCTATTCGAAATCTTCCGAATTGAAAAAATGTTGATGATAATCATAAAATTTACAATAATTTGTATTGATATACTTTGATAATTTTTAACTGTAAATTTTTTAAATTAAAGTTCTTCAATTTTAAATATTTACAATCCAAAAGTCTGCGATTTGAAACGTTGCGACTGTACCGCTTTAATTTTAAAGATGAATGATAAAAATGGTTAAATTTAGAGAGTTTTGAAGATTAAACGTCAAGCATTCAATTCTAAAACTTCTAAATTGAAGAAATTGAAAAAATTTCAAATATAAAGAATCAAAATTACCGAAGTTTAAATTGTAAAACCTATGACTTGCATAATTTTCATCTGTAAATTTAATAAATTAAAAACTCTTCATACTTAAAGAGGTACACTTCAAAGTTTTGCAATACCATAGTGTTACTATGGAAAATTCTAAAATTATATAGTTTCAAATTACTCAATTTTTAACATAATAATTCAAGTCTCAACATTTTTCACATATATAATATATGTTTCCCTTTATAAAAAATGAACCCTAGGTGTAATTAGTTCTTTTTTTAAGGATCTTCCCCAAAACGGCATCAAATTCTAAATGACGAGATTCCAATTCAAACGAAAGAATTCGATTTTAATTAAATCAGCTTCCTGAGGAACTTAATTTTATAAGATGTTAAACTAACGTATACTAATAAGCTGTCAAACTAAATAGTAAAAAAAAAATAAATAAAAAAAAAATGTACGCGATAAGTGAACGGAAACATAGGAGCTGCAATGTGTACAAAGCGGATCAATACACTCGAGGATTATTGTATATAATATTGAGGAAAGATGAAAATTCTTTAGATTGTCTAATAAATAAATTCTTCTTATTCTCTAACGAGACTGTCGATCAAGTTTTACAAAAAAAGCGAGACTGACAGTAAAACTTTAACTAGCTAAGCTGCTTGAACTATTGCTTCTTCAGAGCTCCAGGTACCCAAGTTAAGATTCTCATTAGATGCATCCTGACAGTGCAGGCTAAGAAAAATTAGCACTACAAAATAGAAAAGTATGCCTCCTCCTTCGTAATTGTGTTTCCGATTTATCTTTCTCATGTATTCAATTTCTCAAAGACTAATTCTCTGAGTGCTATTTAAAATTGAAAGAAAGCACGAAAATGTGAGAAAGCAGCTTACAATATCTCCTGTTTCCAATACATTAGTTTCATCAGCGTCCGAAACATTACTTGTATTTACTGAAGTACGGAATTATCGACGCTCTGAAAGTTTTGAATTACAGGATGATAGAACTACACAAGATGTCTTAACTCTAAACTCTAAAGGCGCATTTATTTTGTCAGCCAATAGAAAACAGCCCGAGGTGCACAAAACAATCAAAGGAACTTCAACGATGCTCAGACCTTTATTAAACTTGTCTTGAGTGCTGCGAAACTTTGTCTAGTTCCATTAATTGAAGAATGCTTCTTTAAAACTATCAACTTAGTGAATACTTCTGGAAATTATGTAATTGCTCTTCCCTTGCTTTCATGAAAATATTTGTAATGTCCCATCGACGCAACTTAGCATTAAAATTTCCAAGAATAAATTTTCCCAAGTAGTCTTAAGATAAAAATAAAAACCCGAATGTACATGCTTTATAAGAGTACTATATTGATATTTTAATTTGCTGTCATCTCTAAAAAAACAAGTTCAGGATCGTCTGTAAAGGTTAAATTTTTAGACTACAAACACAACATTTGAAAAATTCGAGTACCATTTGGGAATCCTATTAAAGGAATACCTTTTTCTGAACAAAAATAAAACTTTTTAAAATAAAAGAGAGATCATCAATTTTAAAATAAGCCAGTAGAAAAATACTTTATAGATTTTTCCATTATGAGTACAAATTTCGAATCTGGTCTATTACATAAAATTGATGAATCCCAATCTGACATAAAAGGCATTTTCATATCGCGATGATAATACGAGAAGCATTGAAGGTTATTTTATTTTCTTCAACTCTTTTTTAAAGTTAATATTCCAATCTTCATTTTCAAGACATCTCATTTCTTAACCACCTAATCTCTTTTGACTAAATCGAGTTGAAATTTAAAAATTTGTTTGATTGGACGCGAAATTCTAAAATCTTTTGAATGATGTTTCTAGAAACTCTGATCCTTAATCTTTTCAGGCAATATCTATAGAAAATAAATAAGTATATTTTTAATAGAAGCTGTATAATTTAACATTAAAAGTGATTACAATTTTTAACAATAAAGTATTAACCTAAAATAAAATTAACAAAGCAACTTGATGTGGTAATGGTACCCTCCCTTGACAGAGTGTTGTTAGGGATGCAATATTATATAGTCATGGTAACATGGTATCATTCTGTACCTATTCCGTTAGCACTGACTGTAATGCCATGATGATCAAATTAGAGGGCATGTACATGACGGTTTACATTAACGCATACGATTGTCGTCACTGAGTTACTGACCTGTTGGTTCGGTAGGGCAGACTGCAGCACGGCCGATGAACCGGGTCAAGTGCCTCACACCGGCGGTCTCTCCAATTTTGGAAAGGTAAGCTAACTTTTTATTTTCATCGACAAAAAAAAACTTTTTATATGCTCAAGTAATAAGATGTACTTTTCAACCATTCTCGAGAGAAACGGCTTGAAACTCTCGGTTAGATTCTGTTAGATTCTAAATTAAAATTATTTCTTGAAAAAAAGATCCTACTCCATCTTCACTCCATTGGGAATCGAACCACAAAACTTCTGATATCCGGTCAGGTGCTTTTCCAATTAAGCTATTAGAGGGATCAGAATAAGAACTCTTAATTCAAGAACATAACGCCAATTTTTAGCTAGGTGTTAATGGTACTTAACTTGACTTTCAGAAGTTTTGTGGTTCGACTCCCAATGGAGTGAAGATGGAGTAGGATTTTTTTTTTAAGAAATCATTTTAATTTAAAAATATGATTTTCCATCTAGTCTTATTAAGACGTTAAGCATTTTCTGTTATTGAAGATTCTTAACTTGATCGATATTGTGTAGATTTTCTGCCTTAATGGTTTGGAGGGTTGATCTGCTGTCGGTAAGGTACAATCTCTGATGATATAGCAGATAAATTAAAAAATTTTAAATAATTACTGTTAGATTCTGTTAGATTAGGCGATTGCGCTCCGAGTTTGTAACTGGAAAAACCGGGTGCATTTCCTGCTGCTGCATTTTTTTGCCAATTTTTGTTTTTGCATTTTTTTATTGCCAATACCTTTTTAATTTATTAAAATGAAGCCAAACTATTCATTTTTAACTATTATTATTATAAAAAAAATGTTATCACAAAATTCTTTTTTTCAAATATCCTAAATATATTAAAATATTTTCGTATAATTCAAGGATAAGTCAATGATGCAACATTAGCAAATAATTCTGATATCTTGTGTAATTTTTTATTCGAAAACACCATTTATTACTTTAAGTTCACAGAAGTGAATATTATAATAATAATAAAACCTTTATTCAGTTTATATTATATTTTATATAGTTGTATTGGACTAATTCTTTATATTTTAATATTCATTTTATTTCCATCATACTATTTTTATATGTCTTATTTTAATCTCATATGGAAATAATCATTATAAAAACAAAAATTTTCAGTTGAACTAAGGAAAATTAAGATTTTCTATAAGCAGCTTT
The DNA here is from genome assembly GCF_010883055.1 of Belonocnema kinseyi. Classification (NCBI taxonomy): domain Eukaryota; kingdom Metazoa; phylum Arthropoda; class Insecta; order Hymenoptera; family Cynipidae; genus Belonocnema; species Belonocnema kinseyi. The sequence continues at coordinate 77,762,332 of NC_046663.1, forward strand.
TCTCGGAGGAAAATTGGTTAAGGTAGAAAAAATCAAATTTTCCATATGAAAAAAGTTAAGGTCTCGAGGAGGTACCACCTGATCAAACTGGAAATTGAGTCTCTTGCATCCCGGACCATCCCGCCTGGAAAAATGTCCCGGCAATCTGGTTACAGGTATGGCCCAGGTTTGGATTTATCTAGACCGTCTAGTCTGGAAGGTCTGTTCTAGCCCAGGTTTGGCACTGCTCAGCTAGCCAAGAACGAAATAATCACAAGTTCCATCAGAAAATTTTTTTGGCATACTTCACAAATACTACAGGGGCTCTAAAATGTTGGAAAATTAGAAATTCAAAGCATAAAAACAAGCCTTTCTTCCATCACCTTGACGGTCTGGCCTGGTCCAGGTCTGGCGCTGATCAGCGAGCCAATAGAAAAAAAAATCTTAAGTACCATCACCAAATTTTGTTGGACGTACTTTGAAAACGTTGTAGGATTTCTAAAATGATGAAAAGTAAGAAATTCAAGCTATGAAAACACCACTTTCTTTCTTATTATCTTGAGAGTCTGGTCCAGACCTGCCGCTTATCAGCGAGCCAAGAAAAAATATCTTAATTTCCATTACCAAATTTTTTTTTTGAATGTATTTTAAAAAGCTCCAGGGTATCTAAAATAATGGAATACAAGAAATTACAACTATGAAAGCACGACTTTCTTTCTTATCATCTTTACAGTCTGGTTTGGTCCAGGCCTGGCGCTGATCAGCGAGCCAAGAAAAAATCTAAGTTTGATACAGTATATTTTTTCCTACATTTCAAAAAGTTACAGATCCTATCATGAAATTATTTAAACTAAAAAAGTTTATAGTTAAATTTGTGTATCTAAATCATTAAAACAATCAAGTTTTCCCAAGTAATTGTAATTTATTGCTTAGCCCTCGGCGTGCAGACATATTGCCAGTTGACGTCACAACTTGAAGTATTCTGACAGTGCTTGGCTCCGACCTCTCAGAAACAGTACTGGTTTTTGTCGATAAAGTGTCACAAACTGTCCAAATTTCTTATTATTTTCCTAATAATATATTAATCCAGCTAAAAGTTAGCTGTAAAAGCGGAGGCATAAAATGTACGATGTCTTTATTAATTTATTAAATAAATAGTAAGTACAAACCTACTTTTTATCTATTATAAAAGAATAAGTATTAGAAACGATAATTTAATTTATTGATTTTTTATGGCAGTATATTTTTGACGCTAAATTTGAATTTTTACCGATTATATAAAACATGTATATTATATATTTTTCTAGGAAATCATGTTTTGATTTTTGAGCGTATCCTCAAAGCGTATCCTCTAAACATGGACGATATGATTCTCAACGATAAAGCATTAATTGATCAGCCATTAACTAAACGGCTGACGAGCCAATAATTGGCGGTTAACCAGCCTATAACTAGCGGCTGACCAGCTCATAACTAGCGGCTGACTAGACGGTCTGGCCTAGGGCTAACCAGAAAAAAACGTTACACTTTTGGCCAGGCCCAGGCCAGACCATTCGGTCAGCGCCAGGGTTGAAAACTTGGCGGTCTGGTCTGGGCCAGGCCAGCGCCAGAACATTTTTCCACACGGGATGCTACTACGTGCCTGAATTTTTGTAAGCCGGTTTATTAACAGATAACCTTCAGTAATCAACAAGATAGTATTAAACTAAACAAATACACGAAAACTAACTTAATTTACTAACTTTTGTGTATCTCTTAAAATTTGGAGTCCAAAGCTATTACGACTAGAAAATTTCCGATGTTATAAAATACGTTGTGTGTTCTCTTCCGGCATATTTCGCCACATTTTAATCTACTCTTTCGTCATACTTTGCCGGATTATAATTTTTCTTCCGCATCTTCCAGGTTATTAGGAGGGTGGGGAGGTATTGATATAGATATGGCACATGACGTTACATAGCATCATTTATCATGAAAGGATTTTTAAAGTTTTTGGAATTACCTTGCTTTTTGTGGAATTTATTATAATTAATTTTACACGTTTACATGAATTGCTTTTTCTAAACCTAAAAATAATTTAAATGTATGATAAAAACAAACAAATTTGGAATGAACGACCTACAAATATTGTCCGAATTTATTTCTTCTTCCACGTATTTCACTTTTCATCCAAAAGGAAGAAAAAATAGAAAATGCAATTTGAGTTGCCTTTCTTTTTTTAATACTGAATATTGAATAATACATTTCTTAATTTATTCATATAAAGTGAATGGACCCTTAATATTGTTCAGAGTTTAATTATATTGAATCATTAAAAATTAGCGAAAATTTTCTTTAAAATGTTTTATCTTGAACACAAGCGTACGTAATTTAATTTTCTTCATGGGAGTTTGTAGTTCTGTCTAGTCTTTCAAGAAAAATATTTGCTTCCGCGAAAATCGGCAATTTCGCATTCAACAAAAAGTCATCGTGGAAAGGAAATCACCGTGATTCTTTGAACGAACATAAACAGGGGGTTTTGTATAGAGCGATAAAAAAACTTTCGCGCTAAAAGCGTTGAGAGAGGTGTTTAGCTTATGAACTTCCTGCCAAATTATCTTTTTGTGCTACCAGAATATTCAGTTATTTTTTTCTCAAATAGATGTTTTGCTACCAACTTTACACGCAGTGACATGCAGCTCCACTTTAAATGCTATTTCAACTCTGCCTTCAACTATAATTATTCAATCAAGATAGTAAAGTTATATCAATTTTCTAACTGTAAATTAAAAATTAGAAACTCTTTTGATTGTGCAAAACTTTCAGAAACAAATAGCATGTAAATATGAGCATTAATAGAGAGGTAAAGGGCCATCCGTAAATTACATAACAATTTGAGGAAGGGGAATGTTACGATCTGGTACATGGGAGGGAGTAGCGTCAATCGATCATGTTAAGTGATATTTATAACAAATCAACCTTACCGGAGATCCAAGGGATTTTATGATAAGCGAGTATTTAAGTCATTTTAAAGGACTTTAAAGGCGCACAATAAGGTGTTTTAATTAATTTTTTGGATATCTAAAAATATTAAATGTTTCAAGATATATTACCAAAGATTTATCAGACTTTTAAGCATTCTATCAGTAATATTAAGGAATTTGAAAGGCTCTGAGTGAGATACTTTAATAAATTTCCCAGGTTTTCAAATCTTTCATAGGATTTCAAAAATTTCAAGAGCTTTCAAGGAACATTCTGAGATTTTATGCCATTTCACGGAATTTAGTAATATTTTAATAATCTTTCAAAGAACTTATTCACAATAATCGAGGGATTTACAACTATTGCAAGGATTTTGTGAGATTTACAAAAATTCCAAATATTTTCTCAAATGTTTTAAAAATTTAGAAAATTGTAGAATATTTTAATACATTCTAGGAATCTAGGGCAATTAAAGAATTTTCAAAGTACAATAAAACTCTAAAACTGGACTGGTTTTGGGGCTGGAGGAGGTCGGGATTTCCCAGAGAAAGGCCCGTTTCGTAGAATACGGTTTTGTTTGTTCACGCTTAAGCGACTGCCGCTCACCCCGCACAGGTACTTTTACTCCAACTTGCGGCGCGCCGTCAATTCTCTGAGGGACTTTATCAGTGGGCCTTATCTCTAGGGTTTAATGTATTTGAAAATTTTCAGGATATTTTGATAGATTTCAAGGGATTTGAAGGAATATAATTAGGTTTCAGATAGCTTTAGATAACTTCAAAGGATTTTATAATATTTTAATTCGAATTTCAAGGAATTTCAAAAGATTTTAAAAAATTCAAATTATGCTCAATATTTTTAAGCTTATTGGGCCTTGCACTATTCATTGAAGATACCTTCAGATTTGGTAATATAGTTTTTTAGATTTAACGACATATTAAACAGCTAGTAAAAATATCCGAAACCTTCAGTAGCGAGTTTCGATTCTCTAAATTGTTGTTTTCTTTTTTTTTTGAATATTTTATACTAGATTAAAAAGCTTTTCATACGTCATAATTTTCGAGAAGTTTTACATGTTCGTTGCATGTAAAACATTGTTTTAAAGAAAACTAGCAAAAATGTATTAATTAATTTATGAATGTCCCCTAATTTGTGTTCTAACTAAAGATTCCTGTTACCGGCTCTTAATGACATCTAGAGTCTTCATGAAATGCCTGGACTTTTCTAAAACGTTTTAGAATTTTATAGAATGTGCAAGAATATTCAAGACTCTTATGGTAGAGTTTATAATTCTATTGAATGTTTAAAAATATTCTGGACTGTTCAGAAATTTTACAGATTACTCTGCAATTCTTTATATTCTAGAAATTACTTGACTTTTGTAGAATGCCTTAGAATTTCTTGGAATGTTATGGAATATTCTGGTATCCTTAGGGATCGTTCTAAAATGCTTTGAATTATTTTAGAATCTTATACAATTTTCCATAAATTTCTATCTTATTAAGGTAAACTCCAAAAAGGACCAAGCACCAAATGTACAGAAAATTAATTTTTATTATTGTTATTATTAAAATGTCATTTTTCTGAAACAAGTTTTGTTATATTTAGATAGATTCCTTATATTTTGTGGATGAGACTTACAGAAACAAAATATTTGTATATGTTACAGGCAAAGTCCGATGTGCCGTCACACGGCAGTCTGCCTAGTCCCTCCGCGAATTGACTGAGCGGTGTCAGGCAAAGTCGGAAGTAGCACTTTTACTTCGGACTCTGCCTAGTCAAATCGCAAAGTGCCCGACAAGCTCAGGACGAGTTTTCTGCAATTTTGAGGGCACTAAATTTGTCTTCGAATTTGATTTTCATCGCTTTATTTATCGCTACATCAGCAATCGTTAAGAATTTTCAAAAACGCAGTCGATTTATAAATATTATTCCGAAGCGATAAAACCAACTTTTTCGGAAATGTACACTGAAACTCAAACCATAAGATAAAAAATTTACTTTTAAAATACTTCAATTCTTAGATCAAGCACTTCTCTTCAAAAATCTTCCAAACTACTACGACAACGTCAGGAACTAGATTAAACAATTGCTGTTTTGAGGATAACTAAGTAGGTGTATCAGTCCCTAATTAAAAGAGTGGAGGGACAGAGTAGGGAGATAAAATTTTGTCCATTAGTTACGAAACTAATACGAAATTAAAAGCAAGTTTTGGTTTGAAGTGTTATTCCTAAACCATTTTCAAATCAGATCTTCAATTTACCTATTTTAATCAAACACAGATTTCTTATTTGCCATACTAAATCTTAATGGCATTGTCTAAACAGTGATTTTCGATCGCAATAAATTAATATTTTGAATCTTAATAACAAATTTTCAAAACGAAACACCTATTACTGGCTCTTTTTACTGGAAAGTTGGTATTTAAAATAAATATTGTAGTTTTTTTATCTATAAAATTTTATAGTTTATCATTTATAATATAAAGTATTTTACACGTCTATTGAATCATTGTTTATGAAATAAATCAACAATGAACACTTGTTGTTATTAATAATCTATGAATTTATATTAAATAATCGGGTTTTTAAAGGCTTGAATACGGTAACTAGGTACACTTTAAAACAATAAAAATATTAAAAATTAATTATTTATGTTTTCTAAGTCTATCTACGTTAAATATAGTGAAACAAAACTGATAAATGTACTCAATAAGTTATCAGAACTTTCAAATCTATTCACAATTGCGGTCTGTAGCCTATTTTGAATTGTAAATTCTCGAGCCAGCCCACTGTGTAGTGGGAAAAGTAAGTCCCAAAGGTTTTATTTTTATACGGACTTTGTCTGAGCCTGTCTGGCACTTCGCGATTTAACTAGGCAGAGTCCAAAGTGAAAGTGCTGCTTCGGACTTTGCCTGACACCGCTCAGTCAATTCGCGGAGGGACTAGGCAGACTGCAGTGTGACGGCACATCGGATTTTGCCTGTAACATATACATTAACTTAACAGATTCACGATTTGGTGTAACAGGATGATTGGGGCTTGTTTTAACATCCCCTAACGATTCAAGCAAGGAACTGTAATTTTCAAAAAACCGACATTGTGGTCATAAAGACAAATATGACTTTACAATAAATGTGGGAATCGTCTTCTAGCAAGAAAGGTCGTTAAATTTATTTCAAGAGTTCTTTAACATTCCCTAAAGATTCGAACAAAGAAATCGGCATTTTCTAAAAAAGCAAAATCACTGGGAGATTTTTCTACGAAAATATTAGGTTCAGAAATAACTTCAAAATAAATGTTGGAAAAAATGCCTAGCAGAAAAGGTCATTGAATTTATGTTAAAGGTTGTTCAAACATTCCTAAAGGATACAATAAAGCAAATAAATATTTCCTGAAAAGAAAAATCACAGGAAATTTTTTGATTAAACTATTGTGGACATAAATCATTTTGAAATAATGTTTTGTACCATCTTACAAGATTGGTCGCTGAGTTCATCTTAAGGATTTCTTAACATTCTTTAAACATTCAAGCAAGGAAATCGAAATTTCCTTAAAATTAAAATCACAGGAGATTTTTTTATCATACTCTCATAATTTTTAATGTTAGGAAATATCGATTTCCTTGTATGTATCTTTAAGAGATTTTAAAGCAATCTTAAAAATATATTTTCGAAGACATTTCTTGCTAGAATATGTTTCCTACATTTATTGAAAAGTGATTTATCACCACAATAATTTAATGAATAAATACCCTGTGATTTTCATTTTTTGGAAATTTCAGTTTTCTTTTTTTAATCTTTGAAGGATCTTAAAAGAACGCTTAAGCATACTGTATACACAAAATCCTAAATCTATCAAGTTCATAGGTACAAAACATTTATTCCAGTAGTTCTGTTCTACTAAATATTAAGCATCTAGACAAATTTAACCTAATTTTTTTAAGAAGGATACAAATTTAATATTTCTATAGAAATAAATGTGAAGATTGAAATTTTGGTAACTTTTTGGGTAAAACTCTCAACTTGTCCCATAATTTTTGCTCAAACTATTGATCTGCAGGTTCAAAAATTAAATAAAAATATATAATAGGACATTTGGATAAAAAGCAAGTTTCTCTACATTTCGTGAAGGGTCTTTTTCTTGATTTTGATATAACATTCTAGAAGGTTGTAAGATATTAGCATTTTTTAGAATGAGATTTTTCTGTAAGAATTTAGGACTTTTTGTAGAACAATTTTTTTTGGTTTTTAAGATTGTCTGCATATGGTTCATAATTCCTGCCATTAAAAATAAAATGTTAAGATGTTAAGCACTCAAAACGACTATTTTCGAAGAGCCCTAGAACTTTGCTAATAGAGATTGGTGCATTAGAAGCAATTGGTGTAAAATGACTTTGGAGCGTTTTACTCCAAATCTAATTCAGATCTGTACGTGATAGGGAAGAACGATTACGACAGCGGGATCCAATTGCAAAGAGTGCAAACCAATTTAAGTTCTCTGGAATGGAATACGGGCGTATCAAATGAGCAAATCTAAAATAAATTAGATAATCAGGTATGTGTTTATCATAAAAAAACTATTATAAATATGAACAATAAATTACCTGATATAAAGATTTGGAAACACCGAATCAAACCATTCTTCGACCGACAATGCAATAATGAATTGTAGAAAAAAGATTTCTTCTGTCTCACGGCCACGGCAAAATCAAAAAAATTAGAGCTATCAATTCAACTCCATTTATTTTTAGAAAAAATTAAAACTTTGACAACGTTCCGGCATCACTGCGTGCCTTTTTCAGAGAATCTAAATAATATATATAATAAGCTAATACATCATAAAAATGAATATAAATAGTTTAAAAAGTTATTATTTGTGCGTGAAAAATATTTTTAAAATATTATCTTAGTTTAAGATGATTTTTAAGCGAAACAACAATAGTTTTTGGAATCTTCGAATTTAAATTATAATTTAAATTGTGCATATTATACTTGTTTAAGTGTTGTTGAATATGTGCTGGTTTTTAAACTATTTATATTTATTTTTATGATTTATTAGCTTATTATAATTATTATTTAGATACTCTGAAAGAGGCACGCAGTGATGCCGAAACGTCGTCAAAATTTTAATTTTTTCTAAAAATAAATGAAGTTGAATTGATAGCTCTAATTTGTTTTTATTTTGCCGTGGCCCTAAGACAGAAGAAATCTTTTTTCTACAATTCATTAAATTACCTTTTGCTTCAAATTTCACGAAAGATACAGTGCTTCTTTTTTAATTTTAAGTTTAAGCTCTTGTTTTCTGTAAATAGACTTTTTGCTTCAAATATTTTACACAGCTTAATTTTCATATATGATATAGACATTTTTAGGTTTGATGGATCAGCTATTTTTAGAAGATACTGAAATTCTCATCAAACATCTACCATTTTTTTCCGATAAAAATTATAATTTAAAAATAGTTATTCTTAATAACTATTTTCAATTCTTAGACCTTGTTGCCTTGCAGTTTGTGGGCTTCCAGTTTCAAGTTACTTAGTGTTAAATACATGAATTTAAACTTTTCAACTTTTAAGGAATGTAATTTTTTATTATTATTAAATTTAAAAAGGTTATATTTCAAGTTTTTTTATTTTAAGATTTTAGAAGTCTTGAAATCTTTCATATTTTTTCATATTATTTAATTTTAAAGGCTTCTAATTCACATAAATGATTACTTACATCGTTTTCTACTATAGACAGAAAATTACGTTACTATGGCTTTTTATTTAATATTCCTAAATTATCAATGATATAAATTTTAAGTCATTACATGAACTGGGTAGATTTAAATTGAAAATATTTTCTTAAAATTGTACATCTTGAAAGGATATATAATCAATTGTTTCAATTGCAAATGAATTAGTTTTTATTGTTTTAAACTTTAACCCTCTATTTCTAAATGTTGTAATTTTTAAATATTTCAAAGTAAAACAGAATTGAAATTTTTAATAATTGCGTTGTGAATGTTATCAATATAAAATGAAAAAACCTCAAATCTGACGAAGAAAGATAACAAACATGCTTATAATTGCATACGAATATAAAATAACGTTACACTATATCGAGAAAATATTTTGCTAAGAATTTTTTGTTATTGGAAAAAAGTTGGTATTATTTAAGTATGTATTTTTATAACTACACAAATTTAAGTAGCCTACTCCACTTTAGGTACCCGTACATATTGTACGAGTAAACACGCTTTATGTCAAATTTAATTAATCTTACTTATAGGATTACAGCACTAAAGCATGCACAAAGCATTAAACTATAGATTAGAATAAATTGTATGAGTTTACTGCAAAATACTTTATGTTTTCTTGTTTTTGTGTCACTTAAGGGGGTATCCCTATATAAATGGATGAAAAATCGATTTTTTTATGGTACAAATCGAAAGTATAACATTTCAAGAGTACTCCATTAAAATTTTAGACCTAAATTCGCAGTGGTTGAGCTGTTATGGCTATTTTCGCTGACGTCCGTCAATGCGCGGAGCAGGTAGGTATGTGCGCGCTCTGACTTTAAACGCGTTTATCTCGAAATAAGATTTTCCCGGTTTTCCGAGTTTATGGGCACGAGAACTCAGCAAATTTTCAACTTATTGAAGAAAAAAAACGCCATTTTAAAGATAATTTAATTGTCTAGTCGATATACCTCTTTGATTTTGTGCAAAATTATTATTTAGCCATTTATTTGCATAAACACTCGAAATTAAAAATTTCGAAAAATTTTGTTGTTCTGTCATTTTATGAAATAATTTTTCCATGCTTTGAAAATAGATATATGGACGAGGTATACATTTTATAATAACAAAAAAAGCCGATTTAAATATTTCAGAGAGGCACAGGACCGATGGCGTGACCCATAAAACCAGAATGGGGAAAAAAAGTTGTCAGCTTTCGCGCGTTTTGTTACAAAAAATTCCCAATGTTTTCTTCCATTTTTCGCGATCTATACGAGGTGTGTTCAAAAAGTAAGGTGACTTTTCAATTTTCGCGGGCTACGTACATTCAAGTTTTAAATATTTTCTTTCGTTGTGTTGGTACACTCGTCACGATCATATGTTCACAGTTTTGACTATATAGCTCGTGTTGTTTTTCTGGCAGAGGCGTAAAGGGTTAGAAAGGTTTGGTGTGCTCGGCAATTTTCTTCTTTCGAAAAAAATGGAGCAAAGAGTTTGCATTAAATTTTGTGTGAAAAATGGAATCCAGTGCTCTAAAACTCTTGAAATGTTGACAGTTGCATACGGTGAGTCTACTCTAAGTAAAAAAAATGTGTATAAATGGTACAAGCTGTTCCAAGAAGGCCGAGAGGATGTCGAAGACGAACCTCGCCCTGGACGTCCCAGAATGACAGCAACAGATGAAAACGTTCAAGCAGTTGAAGAAATGGTGTTGAAAAATCGCCGAATTACCATCAGATAAGTTGCTGAAGATGTTGGCATATCGGTTGGCTCATGCCATGCTATCTTTTCGGACGTTTTGGGCATGAGACGTGTGTCAGCGAAATTTGTTCCAAAACTGCTTAATTTTGATCAAAAGATCCATCGCATGACCATCGCTCAGGGGATGTTGAATGAAGTCAATAATTATCCTGATTTTCTCAAAAGGGTTATAACTGGGGATGAATCGTGGGTATATGGTTATGACGTCGAAACTAAAGCCCAATCGTCTCAGTGGAAGCATCCTGAGTCTCTAAGACCGAAAAAAGCACGTCAAGTCCGGTCAAATGTGAAGGCTTTGCTCACTGTCTTCTTTAATTACCGTGGCATAGTGCATCAGGAATTCTCACCACAAGGTCGTACGGTCAATCAGGAGTATTACCTTAAAGTTATGCGCCGTTTGCGAGAGGCGATATGCAAAAAACGTCCGGAACTTTGGAAAAACAATTCGTGGCTTTTGCATCACGATAATGCACCTGCTCATTCATCGTTGCTTGTGAAAGATTTTCTGACCAAAAACAGCACCACAGTCATGCCTCAGCCTCCATATTCACCGGATTTGGCCCCCAGTGACTTTTTTCTTTTCCCAAAACTGAAGAGACCCATGAAAGGACATCGATTTTCAACAATTAAGGAGATAAAAACTGCATCGCTGAAAGAATTCAAGGCTATACCACAAAATGATTATCAGAAGTGCTTCGGTGATTGGAAAAAGCGTGGGCACAAGTGTATTATATCTGAGGGGGACTACTTTGAAGGGTATAACATAAATATTGAGGAATAAATTAATATTTTTTGAGAAAACCATAAAGTCACCTTATTTTTTGAACACACCTCGTATAGGGATACCCCTTTAAATTAACTACTAAATGTCGAAAAATGCCCTGCCGAAACTTTTTAGGATAAACATTAAAAAATTACCTCAAATGGTATAATTTTTTCCTGGTAATCACTCATTACATAAATATATTCCATTGTGTGTCCTAAGATCTTCTAGACTGTGCCAAATTTGTGAAATTCGTATTTAAAATTGTTCAATTCGAAGAGCTTTTGGTTGAAAATTGTAACATCTGAAATTGTTCAATTAAAAGTACACTGTTTTCAAAGATTGAATAATTTTTAAGGCCTTTAAATTAAAGTTGTTCGACATAGAATGTTTCCAAATTATCAATTGGTTGTGCTTAAAATTTAATCAGAAAATGAAAACTTACATTATGATTATGGAACGATATTAAGACATATTATTGCTTGAAAACGACTGAGTTTGATAATTTGGTTATAAATCATGTTTATACTACAATGATAACAAAAAATCTTGAAACAAACTAAATTTACTTTGTTCACAGCCATGATCTGACTGGATACATTCTATAAACTGTATCTTTAATATAAATAAATGGTTTTATCGTAACCAAAAATATGAAATTATTGTTTCAATTAAATATTGATTTCAGTCAGCGAAATATTAACTAAGCGAAAGAAAGATGTTATTAGTTGAAAGACATAAGATATTTTTGTTTAAAAATCATATAGTTAATATAGACAAATGTGACTATAAATGAACAAAATATTTTTTTAAAACAAATTAATGACCATGACATGAATTTAAAGTTTTTATTTATTTTAAAATGTGATTTTTGGTGCAAAGAAGCGTGCCCAAGGTTCACGAAATATTTCTTCAAAACAAAGAAATCAAAGAACCAAGTTCTTGTTTTAAAGAAAATAGAGAATTTATATAAAAACAGCGTAACTTATAAAAATAAAAACTGCTTAAAATTTAACAAATATTCAATTAAACTACAAATATACCACCGCATTGTTCGAAAAATTTGAATATATGAAATTAGAAAATTTTAAATGTAGCATGTGGTGAGAAATTTATTGTAATAATAATTATTATATGGTTAAATGTCAATATTATGTAACATTCTAGTTTTTATTATGAGATAAGGGAATCTGTAGCAACTAGCTGCATTTTTGCTGAACTATTAAAAATTGCAAAGCAGAAATTTACCATCGAGAGAAATATTTATTTAGAATGGTCCATGTATATTTCATAAACTAAATAAAAGTTCCTTTCAACGGATTTCATGCACATTTAGTTTAAACAAATGTTATTTGTACTGAAGTATATGTGTAATTAAAACAAATATGTCAAAAAATTAAATTAGAAAAATACTTATTACGACGAAGTGCAAGTGAATTTACTTGAAAAAAGTATTTTATTTTTTTATTTTGTGGTTTGATTGTGAACCAATCTATTCCGATTATTACATTCTCTAAATAGAAAAAAAAATATTCCAAAAAATTATACAATTCTAAACATTGCTGATTTCATAACATCCTTTAAGAAATATTTAAACAAAGATAGGTATCTTTCAATAAATTGTGGCAAAATATTTACGCCTCAATTCAAACCAATTTCAATGGTATTTTATGCTTGGGTATTTAACCATAACAAAATTACGAATCAAAATTGGATTTCTAAGCTACCTCCTTTCCGGATCATTAGAGACAAATATATAACAAAGGAAAAAAGAGGGAATAAAAGGAAAGAATCACCAAAAATCAATTTCATTCATTTTCTTTATTCTTTCTCCGTCCTTTTATACTACTAGAGACCAACATGTTTCGGAATAATTTTAGACCTCCTTGTCAGGTATTATTTACTGGCAAACTAACGGTATGAAAAATTGAGACTTATATTCAGTAAAATTAAAATAATGCCTGAAAACAAAACATAAAGATTAATTCAAAAAGTTATCATAGTCTAATTTTTCATTACATTACAAAAACTTACTTTTATATGTACGATCTTATTATCGACCCATTTTCTTAAATCCTAATTAATGTCGCTTGAATCCATCATTCCAAAAAGAACGCTTATTAGCAATCAAAAATAAAACTTGGGAGAAGAATAACTTCCTGCGTAAAAACTCACACAATAGATTTCATTATTTTTATACATATAAAGCACAGCACTAATGGAAGAATATATTACATTTTTTCAAGACAAGAAATCCTTTTTCTTTCTTTTTTTTTCTTTGTTATATAGATTTCATTTCGATCCTAAATGTATTTCCTTGGTTCAAACAAATATTTGTTCGTGATTATTAATTACATATTTCTTATTCGAATCATGATTACTTGCAATAAAATAGATCAATGTTTAATTTTTTTAGATTTTATATTTAAGTCTATATAATTATTGACTTTCAGTATCCGCGTTACCTCTTAGTATCGGCTAACAATTTTTTTAATTCGATAAATAATTATTTATTCGTAAAAAATATTTCTTTCACTCAAATAATCTTAGTTTCATTGAAATGAGGAAATTGAAAATAATAAAAAAAATATAATCCAAGAAATTATTTCTTTGAGGTAAGGCCTAACTTCTTCGCAAATAAACAGTATTTACTCAACTGAATTAAGTAAATCCTTGGTCCGAAGAAAAAAATACACTTCCTTGGATCCAGTAGTTTTATTCAATGTAATGCAATAATTTCTTCAATTTACAGGGCACATTAACCTCAATTTTTTTTATCAAATCGTGGAAAGAGATCGATGACTACTTCATTTGCCGTCCCTAGGGTGGTTAATAAAAGATTAAAAGAGAAAGCCAACAAGTAATTTGTGGATTACTTTAGACGATACCTTTTTAAGAAGACATGGCATTCTTTTCATTATTTTGCTAGCATTAAGTAAATAAACCATCTTTTTTTGCTTATAATGATTGAATTTGACATGATTTTAATTATCGTTCCGGTATTATTACTCCGCTTATCTAAAATTGATTTGAAGTCTAGGTGTGCTTATATATTTACTTGCATTTAGTCTGTCTGATTAATTTCCTTAAAATATACTCTAAACATTGAACCGTATTACTTCTGATACAGTTTTATATTTAAATAAGAATTCATTTAAAAAATTGTAATATGTTTGCTACTGTGTAATGTAAAAGAATAATGTTCACATACCGGTGACATAGAGGTCGTTCCAATGAGTTTGCTTTGTTGAGCTATGGTTTTAGCTGCACCATTCTCTGTTTTCCAGAGATTGGATGCCAATGTCGGATGTTTGTACCGACATACCAAAGGTTGTAACTCTGCCAGTCAAAGTTTGTGAACGCAAGAAAAACAGCAATAGTATCAGTACTAAATAGAACAATATTGAAGCCGCTACAATTTAATTTAGCTGACTTTAAAACAGCTGTAAATCAGATTTAATGAAAAAAAGTTTAAAGCCCGGAAATTAAAAGAAGAAGAAATTCTTATGTTTTGAAATATAAATTTAAATTCATTATCTGTGTATTATTTTGACGCCTTAAAATCAATAATTTTTAAGTGTTTCATAGAAACATTAGAAAGCAATAATTAAAAGTTAGAAACGTAGCAGATGTAGAGAATTAAAAGCTTTTTAATCGCAGTAAAAATCTCTCACTTTAACAAATATACAGATATGTGTATCACTTTTCTTATTGTTTTGATTTGATAAAAAAATAATTATTTATGTTTTATGTATTATTATTTATTT
>NC_046663.1:77777385-77778528 GCF_010883055.1 Belonocnema kinseyi
TATTTATGTAAATATTATTTATTTTCTGTCATAAAAATATTTCAAACATTATTCATCAGTAAACGTTCAGAAGAATTGCTGAGTACTTACAAAAGCTAGTTATCATTTTACTTTCTACCTTTGTAGAGAAAATATATCACCTTTTTATAATTTCATATTTTCCTTTTCTTATTGTCCAGGATTAAAATGTTATATTTAAAACTTTTTCCGTGAATAATAACACACCAATGGAAAGAATTAAAGGGTCAAACAAATTTTCTGAGTTTTTAGTAATTTTTTAGAATGCTGTGTCTCAGTGATAAATTGTCATATCAAAGTCTTGAAATGAGAAAAAGTTTTACAAATTTTCGGGCTTTTTTTAAAGTCCACGAGCTTCAAAATTTGTTTTCCAACTTAGCTATGGTTTGGACCGGATAGCTTCTTTATTCAGCTTCAATTTGCTTTTCTTTTAACCTCGGCACAACCATTTTTCACTGACCGATCGAACTTTAAATAAAAAAGGACCCTTTTGTATTTGATCGACGATATCTGATCAACCAATTGTCATGCAGAAAATTCAAGGGCAGTTCTGAAAACTGAAATAAATGTTTTTCTCACACTACTTGTTGAAATTGTTGGGAATATGAACATGATAAAGCATACTGAAAAAATCAATAAAAATTCGGAAAATTTTTTTGACCCTCCAATTTTTTCCATTAGTGTAAATAAATGTGCCCTATAAACCTTGAGCATGTAAAAGGTAGATAATGTAAATTATATTTTCATTATTGAAAGATTTAAAATATCCATATACTATATATAATAAAGTATCTATCATCTGAAATAATAAAAAAGAAGATTGTTCTAAATTGCGAATGTTACTTTCAAAGTCTATCTTTTTTTTAATAACTGAATTTTGTTCAAAAAGGCTAAACTAACATATTATTATTCAAAAGTTGTGCATATTTTTCAAATGTAATTTTTTTTCTTTAAAATTACTAATTTTTGTATGAAAAACACTAACATAATATTTTTCTTAAAACTGTCATTTTTTCTTTATACCTACCAGGTGTATACATATGAAACCGGTATTTTTTCAAGAAAAATACACATTTATTTCAAGAGAATGATAACAAATATTTTATTCAAAGTATGCGCCCTCGC
>NC_046663.1:77778628-77779931 GCF_010883055.1 Belonocnema kinseyi
AAATTGGTGTAACGATATGTCTTGAAAATCTCGCAATGATATGAAACCTGATTGGCTTTGTATTAATTGGAATGGTTATATGTCAATTTGAAAATTAAATCTAGAAGTAATCCCTTTTAATAAGAAAATTCATAGTCAATCTTATGTAAATCAAGAAACATGATTGCTTTCAAATATTCTTTTGCGCGTTTAAATAAAAAATTTCAAATTATATAATAAATTATTATTGAAAATATTGGATATATTTTTAATTTTCGTACATTTCCCCGAAAATTATTATTTTTAAAGACGAATTTTAATGTAAGCTCATAAGGATTCGAACGTGATACTAGCTTTTTGCGTACTTCTTTCTTATTTACCATTTAACAACATTAAATTTTTTTGAAATAATAAGTTAAAAATACCACTTTCGTCGGAAATTAGAATTTGTGATCAAAATACATTAGATTTAAATTCAACGATTTTTGATTAAATTAATGAAATTTAGAATATTCATTCATTTCGTATAGTAAAAGGTATTCTCGATAGAAATTTATAAGTTGTTTCGAAAATCATTAAATTTTGAAGAAGATTCAGAATTTATGGATAATGTTTGGCTGTGTTGTCTTTTCACATCAAAAACTGGTATTTTTAAATAAAAATAATTATAATTTGAATAAGATTTACTTTGTTTAATTTTGCATTATATAGTGTTTTTGGTCGGAGACTTGTTTTTTAAATTAAAAAAATGTATTTCAAAGAAGTTTTACATGCATTATTTTACAACGAAAATTGGTATTTTTCATAAAAAAATAATTACATTTCAAAGAAAATGATATTTTTTGTACAATTGTAGTTCATGTTAGCTGTTCTCAGTCTGAATTAGTATAAATTTCATCGAAGTTTTTCAATTTTTGAACGTGTTAAATTTATGTTAGCGTCTTTCATTGAAAATCGGTTATTTGTAGCAGAAGTAAATGTTGACGAAGATTTACAATTTTTACATATGTCATATTAGTGTTTTTTTGCCAAAATTTAGAATTTTTAAGAAGATAAGAACTCAGTATCCATTTACAATTTTGGTAAAACATTAGGCTTTGTTGACGTTTTATACCGAAATTTGATATTTTTATTGAAAATAATCGTATTTTCAAGAAGATTAAAAAATTTTTTACTAATTAAAGTTATCACGGAAAATGGTTGATTTCAAAGGACAAAATACTACCAGGTGTATACATATGAAACCGGTATTGCCATTTAGCGGCCAGTAGGCACACTTGTAGGCACTGTCGGAACTTGCCATTTGTGCTAATTGGCATATTGT
>NC_046663.1:77780031-77788454 GCF_010883055.1 Belonocnema kinseyi
TCCAAGACCCTCCAGTTACTGTCGAACACCCACCCAAACCAGAAGAGGTCGAAGTATTTTGGAGAGAAGTCTACGAAGTTCAACATAGACTGGACGAAGACTGAGAAAATATAAATAGCTTCAAGGAGTTATGAGTTGCCCTCATAACACCTGATAAAGATGCCCACCCATCACTACCGAGGAGTTGAAAAAAGTATTAAGAGGGATGAAGAACTATTCCGCACCGGGACCAGATTGTATCAAAACCTTCTGGTGGAAGAAGTTTTCTTCAACCCATCAGAATTTGGCACGTATTTTCACCTCATATTTAAAGTCGTAAGAGCCGATTCCAGAGTGGTTGGTGGAAGGGCGCACAATACTCCTGCCGAAAATAGGCAATTTAACTGACCCGAAGAACTACAGGCCAATAACTTGTCTGAACACGCTTTATAAGATATTCACAGCTATCCTAAATGATAGGATTGTTCGGGCAATTTAACCTGTGTGGCAAGAAATGTATGAACAACGAGGCTCAAAGAAAGGCATAGCCGAATGTCGGGAGAACCTGCTCATCGATACATGTGTCTGCAAAGATGCAGCATGCTACCAGCATGACCTATCGATGGCCTGGATTGATTATCGGAAAGCTGTCGATACGACCTACCATAGACTTATCATCTGTCTTTTGGAAATCTTAAAGTTTCTGATACTACCCAAATAGAAGGAAGGGATAAGGGATCAGACTGGGTTTAAGAGGGTAGGAAAAGAAAGAGTACGAAAGGGAAAATGTTGGGAAAGGAATGCGGAGAGAAGAGGGGAAGGGAAAAGATGAGTGAAGGATTGAGGATGAGCGAGGACAGGGGAAGTTCAGGGAAAGGGGAACTTTAGGGAAAGGACTTGTTTAAGGAAAGGACTTGTTTAGGAAAAGGACTTGTTTAGGGAAAGGACAGGAAAGACATAAATTTCTTTATTACGAAATCTCTTTCGCTCTTCAACCTCCGAACAGCATGTCGGCTATTTACGCTGCTGGGATAGGCCAACCGTTTGCGTGAGTTCTAGTAGAAATTCTCGTTGGGACATCCACCTTCCTCGGATGCCCTTAATGAGCTGCCGGTTTTCGTACCAGATCTCGGTACTTGTCCCTTCGTTTCGAAAAGGCAGCGATTGTGGCTCACGGGTGTTGGCCCACCTCTGGCCGCTGTGCTCCGTAAGGTGATTGCTGGTACTCCTGCGTGGCTCGTCGTTGACCGCTTCTGAGCTGCAACCGGCAGCTGTCGCACTTCCTGGTGGCCGGAACTGTGGATTGTGCTGCTGTCGACTGGGACCTTGGCCCGATCGGCAACCGCCGGATTGAAGGAGTGGGTAGGCCCTCCTTCCGCCGGCAGATTTCCCTCTACCTGGTATTCAAGCCGCCCATCCAAGAGGTCGCCTTCGGACTGCCGGAGCGCCGTTGGTGTCACTAATGGAAGGGGAGTGAATCCCCAGACTCCCCGCTTCACCCAAAAATCAAGCCCTTGGCCGATAACTTTCGGACTGCCGGAGCGCCGTTAGATATCGACAAAGGAGTAGGACGTTTGAAGAAGGAAGTCGGAGAAAAACAAGAATGCATAGTATCAAACAATACTCTTCAAAATTTGCCCTGAAAAGGGCAGGTGACAGTTTGATGACAAAGAAGAAAAAACCAGTGCAAGATTCTTTACTTTATTTACTTCCAGGGTTAAACCGGGAGAGCAGTAAAGAGGCAAGTGGCAGCGGAGTACGTTCTTGCGACTTGGAGGCTCGAAGCCGAGTGACGAGAGTGCCGAAAACGCGTTCTTTTAATTACTGAGCGCTTGGGTGAGCGCCGCTACTCCCACCCGGCGGACGCGGAAAGCGAGCGTGGGAGTCTCGGAACGATTTTCCTTCCCACTCCGTCCAATTTCGTGAGGCGCGCTCCAATCACGGCATTGCCGCCCGAGCCGTCGTTGTTGTCGCTTGCCGAGCTTGCTCTCTACCCTCTCCCATTACAGTGTCACTTATTACTAGCGTCTACGTGTTAAGGTATTGATTTAATACTACGAAATTACATAAAATTAAACCAATTTTAGAATTAATAATATAAAACTAATTCTATAATTAATAATAAAAACCAATTTCATAATTAATAATAAAACTACTCTTATAACTAATAATAAAATAATTAATCGAATTAATTAAAATAAATATAAAACCAATTTTATAATTAATAATAAAATAACTAATTTTTCCAATTTAATAATACGAGATGAATTTAAAAATAACTAGTTTTCATAATTAACAATAAAAATAACTAATTTTACAAGAATAATTCATTTTAATCTCTAAATTAATTGAAATTAAATTTTATTATTAATTATTACTGCCTAAGTAGAGCTAGAAAAGAAAACAACGAAGGTCGTCGCAACGGTAGAGGAAAGGAACCTAAAAACTTGAAAGTAAAACTTCATAAAGGGTTCCTTTCGTCTTCCGTACATTACTGCAAATGGCGTACATCAATTCTTCCCCTCGGCGGATAGACCTTCGTTTACCCGCTCGCCTACATGAATTCCTAAAACTAATTACGACTTGATGGAAGAAAACATTCTTCATAATGGGTTCCTCGCCTTTCTTGCATAAGGTCGGGCGTCCCTGTAGTATATGGGCTGCTGTCTGCGACGTGGGTAACGCTCGCCTTCGTTATGTCTTCGTTGTAAGAGTTCGTCCGAACTCTGTGCTGTTGTACGCATAACCTCGTCGCCCGAGATTTTTGTGTGAACCTTCTCGGCCTCATTGGTCACGCTTACCGCCCTGCGGTGCGTGTGTTGCCCTCTGGCCCCTAGTTGAGCCTGTGCGGCTGCTGCTCTGGACACGTCCCTTCTAACCTTCGTCGTTGATGCTCCGTTCTCAGCTGGGTCGCCCCCTTGGCTGGAGGTAGGTGAGGCTGTTTGGGTCTGTCCTTCGGGAACTGGTGTAGGGGGAGAGGCTCGTGTGGCGGCCCTGTTCTCCCCGGCCCGGACGTCTGCGGGCATCTGTCTGGTGGCGCCTGGTTCGCCATCCCCTGCAGGTGGGACCCCTGCTGAGTGCCCACCGTCTCCCTCGTATCTCGCAGCTGGGACGGTTAAATGCACCTGTTCGGTGACTATTGAGGCGTCACTTTCGAATGAGGCTCCTTCTGGAGACTCTTCACCTTCCTCTTCTACGGCTGGTATGCCCCCATGCACTTGTTCAGTGGCTATTGGGACGTCAGCTTCTTCGGACGATACTCCTTCCGGAGACTGACCGTGGTTTAGTTCCGGTGGGACTGGTACTTCTGGTGGCGGCGGTGCTGCTACTAGTTGTGATCTGTGTAATTTGTGGGCCCTGCCGTCCTTCAACACCCAGTAAACCTTGGCTGAGGCTACGTCAATGATCGGGTGTGGGCCCGTCCGGAGGGGCGCGAGGGCTACGTTGAATCTGGCTGCTTTGTTGGACTGCTGGTGGGGGGTGGCGTAAACCCAATCTCCGATGGCGAAAACCGGTGTTGGTGGCTCTCCAGCGTAGCGTCTCTGGTACGCCCTCTGACTCTCACGGGCCTTCTCTTCACGTTCTTCGTGAGGCTCAGATTCGGCGTGGGGTTCGTTTACGGGTTGCAGATCCCATTCTCCTGGCGCGGCGATTTCTCGGCCCATCATGAGGTAGCCGGGGGTTTAGCCGGTGGCGGCATTATTCCTTCTTCGGAGCCCAAAAAGCAACTGGGATAGGTGTTGGTCCCAGGTCCTCTGATCCCCGGTGCGCAGCCGAAGCCTGAGCCCCTTTTTAACCTCCTGGTTACGGCGTTCCGTCGGGTTGGCCTGAGGATGGTACTCCGGGGTTGTCCAGAGCTCGCAGTTCCATTTCTGGCTGGCAGCGTTCCATGCGTTGCTGGTGAATTGTTGCCCATTGTCGCTGAGGATACGGCGCGGGTAGCCGTAACGAGAGAAAACCTCATCCTCGAGAGTCTTGATGAGGGATGGTGCTTCTGAGTTGCGCAGAGGGAAGGCTTCAACCCACCTGGTGAACAAATCTGTGGCGACGAGGATGAAACGACTCCCTCGGGTCGTCAGAGGGTATGGTCCCATCAGATCAACAGCGACGGTCTCCCAGGCGGTGTTTGGGATGCGGGGGCGTTGTGCAGTTGCTCGAGTCCCATGCACTGGTTTGGTGCAAAGGCAAAGATGGCAGCGGCTTACGTGGCGTCGTACTTCTCGGCCTAGTCCTGGCCAGAAAAAGTGGCGTTGGATAGAGCGGGTAGTTTTCTCGGCTCCAGAGTGGCCAGCAAGTGGCGCGTCGTGAAACTCCTGGATTACCCTTAGCCGGAGGGGGGCTGGGACACGAAGTTGCCAGTGTCCCCCGTAGGGACAGCGTTTTCAAAAACCTCGTTCAAATTCTTGCTCGTTACAGTGGTAACGGGACTCAGTAGGTGAGAATCTGGCGCTTGCGTAGCTAATTATGCGTCGTTTTTGGTTAGCATCCTCCTGCATTAGAACGGCACCCATGCCGATAGCGCTAGCGTCTGTCTGCAGGATAAATGTCAAGGCTGGGTCCGGTCGGCTGAGCGGAGCTGGGTTTCGGAAGGCCTCCTTCAGGGTCTCAAAGGCCTTCTGTATTTCCGGAGTCCATCTGTATGGTCTCTTCTGTGATAAGAGGTCGGTCAGTGGTGCGGTGAGCCTGGAGTAACGTGGTATATACTCCATCAACCAATTGCACGTGGTTTTGGAATGTTCCGGGGGCGTTCTTCAAACCGAACGGCATCACTTGAAACTGGTACTGGCCTCCATCGGGGGTTGAGAACGCTGTGTATTTCCGGCCTTCTGGCGTGAGTGGAATCTGCCAATATCCACTTTTGAAGTCCAAGGTGGTGAAGATCTTTGATTCACCGAGATCCTTGAGGATCTCATGGATCCTCGGCAGGCATTGTGGGGCATCCACTGTTTGCTCGTTCAGACGGCGGAAATCAATGCAGAACCGGTACGAGTCCTGCTGTTTGGTGGCGATCATGATGGCTGAACTCCAGGGCGAGGTGGTTGGTTCGATAATCCCAGCCGCCAGCATCTCATGTAGCTGCTCGTCGATGAACCTCTTCTTAAGTTCCGAATAACGCCGTGGGGCCTCTCGGAAAGGTCGGGGATTGGACAACTGAATGTCATGCTGCACACAAAGGGTTTGGCGGAGTTGTCCCCCTTGGTGGACGTCGTATCTTACGAAGTTCTCGGAGGCACATGAGTCTATTTCGGCCACAATCTCGCGGTTCCCGAGGCGAACACGAGTCCGTGGCAGATTTTGGTTGGTGGCGTAGATGGAGCCTAGGATTGGCTCAAGTGTTGGACCGGGGTGGTCGCGACGTTGTTCTCGGCCCCCCGGGCTCGCCAGTTTCCCGACGGTGGATTCGACGTCTGGTAAGCTGCTAGAACTAGACAATCCCTGTGAAAATGTTTGCCTGGGCAAAAACGGCAATCTGGAGGTGGCCTCTCATTGTCTCTCCGAAATGCAGGACCTGGCGACGGCCGGTTCTGCTCCTCTTTTTTAGCTGGTTCTCTCTTTGGCGTGCAATCCGCTTTATCTCGTTCGGCATGGGTTGCGAATTCCAGGAGCATAGTGAAGGTGGTTGGATTTCGAGCACGTACTAATCGGCGAATCGTTGGCCTCACTAATTCCAACAATAACGTCGTGAGCTGTTCATTGCTCATCGCTGGGCAAATTCTTTGAGCTAACAGGTATTGCTCCTGTAGGAAAACTGCCACGCTTTCCCTTTCTGCTTGCCTCCTTGAGTAGAGAGCGGTGTGTAACTGCATCCGCTTGGTAACGCTATCGAATCGGGCTAAAAGTTGTTCCTGAAACTCGGCCCAAGAGAAGGAGGGTCCCTTAAAAGTTGTCCACTATGTCTGTGCCTCGCCTTTGAGGCCCTTGTCGACCATTCATGTCCATTGGGTTGGATCCGTGTGGACCTGGATGAAATTGCGTTCGCAATTTGCAAGAAACTTCCTTGGATCCTCGTAGTCTTTTCCAGAGTAGTCCGGTATGGGCGGTGCCTGCGACTGGAAGGCTCAGATGAGACTCAGCAAGTCTGGTGCCGCTATAATGTTTGCCGGCTGTTGGTTGGTCACCATCGGTAGTGGGAATTGCAAACCCGTAGACATGCTGGCTGTGAGAGAGCCATTGATTGCGGCTGCCAAGTGTGCAGGTCCCGGTGGTTGGTGTTGCCTGTCGTGGCTCGCAGAGGGCTGTTGATGATCCTGAAGTGTTGGTAGTCGCTGTCCGCCTTCCTCTGATGGTGGCATGTTGTTCAGTCCCGGATCCATGGTGACTATCGTAGAGGGCCTGGATGTGATGTTGAGCGCCACTGGGTATTTTGGGCCACTCCCAGAAGTGGAAAGGTTGAGGGTTTGCAGGTTGCCGATAGGGTTGATAGTTGGAAGTATTCGTTCCGCCCTGCTTTCGTTGGTCCTAGATTCAACAGGAAGTTGTTGGGACTGTCGGGAAACCTCTGCTTCGTTGATAGTCTCACGCGAGACGGAGGCTGAAGCGTGAGCTGGAGACGCTGTAACCGATGTGGAAATGTCGGCAGATTCTGATGCAGTTGACGGTTGTCCGTGATGTGAAGCCTCTGGAATGGTTCCGCTGATCTCGCTGTTTCTGCGCCGTGCGGCCGAAGGTCTCCCCCTCAATCGTGTGTGTGTGCGGGTGGTAGTGGGCGTTGTGCGCAGAGGAATGAGGCTGCGGCGTGCAGGGATGCTGATAGCTGCTCGTGATGCGGCTGAAGACTGGACTGTCAGTTTTCGCTGGCTAGCTCTAGTGGCGAAATGTGGAGACATGTCTCGGCGAGTTCGTTCCTGACATCCGTCAGAAGTTAGAGCCCCACGTTCGGGCGCCAATTGATACTACCCAAATAGAAGGAATGAAGGGATGGGGGATCAGACTGGGTTTAAGAAGGTAGGAAAAGAAAGAGTACGAAAGGGAAAATGTTGGGAAAGGATGCGGAGAGAAGAGGGGAAGGGAAAAGATGAGTGAAGGATTGAGGAGGAAGGAGTACAGGGGAAGTTCAGGGAAAGGGGAACTTTAGGGAAAGGACTTGTTTAAGGAAAGGACTTGTTTAGGAAAAGGACTTGTTTAGGGAAAGGACAGGAAAGACATAAATTTCTTTATTACGAAATCTCTTTCGCTCTTTAACCTCCGAACAGCAAGTCTGCTATTTACGCTGCTGGGATAGGCCAACCGTTTGCGTGAGTTCTGGCAGAAATTCTCGTTGGGACATCCACCTTCCTCCGATGCCCTTGATGACTCTGCTGCCGCTTTTCGTACCAGATCTCGATACTTGTCCCTTCGTTTCCAAAAGGCAGCGATTGTGGCTCACGGGTGTTGGTCCACCTCTGGCCGCTGTGCTCCGTACAGTGATTGCTGGTACTCCTGCGTGGCTCGTCGTTGACCGCTTCTGAGCTGCGACCGGCAGCTGTCGCACCTCCTGGTGGCCGGAACTGTGGATTATGCTGCTGTCGACTGGGACCTTGGCCCGATCGGCAACCGCCGGATTGAAGGAGTGGGTAGGCCCTCCTTCCGCCGGCGGATTTCCCTCTGTCTGGGATTCAAGCCGCCCATCCAAGAGGTCGCCTTCGGACTGCCGGAGCGCCGTTGGTGTCACTAATGGAAGGGGAGTGAATCCCCAAACTCCCCGCTTCACCCAAAAATCAAGCACTTGGCCGATAACTTTCGGACTGCCGGAGCGCCGTTAGATATCGACAAAGGAGCAGGACTTTTGAAGAAGAAGGTCGGAAAAAAACAAAAATGCACAGTATCAAACAAATACTCTTAAAAATTTGCCCTGAAAAGGGCAGTTGACATTTTGATGACAAAGAAGAAAAAACCAGTTCAAGATTGTTTACTTTATTTGCTTCCAGGGTTAAACCGGGAGAGCAGTAAAGAGGCAAGTGGCAGCGGAGTACGTCCTTGCGACTTGGGGGCTCGAAGCCGAGTGACAAGAGTGAAAAAAAAGGGGGTGGGATGAGGGGGCCCCAACCATCGCCCCCTCTCGAAGAATAATCGGACTGGAAGAAGTTGTTGTGTGTTACCCGTTTGGGCATTGTTACACAATCTGAGAGAAATTTGACATGACTTGAATTAAGAGTGACGTTAATTATATGTGGGAAAGAAGCCCGCAAGCGGGAAAAAACCACACGATCTGATAATTTATTTTATGAGAGAAAAGTAAAGAAGAAGAGTGGGAAGGGGTAGAGGAGTCGAAGAATGAAATTCGTTGTTAGATTTATTTCATGAGGAAGTCTTTTGGCATCGCGTGCTTGCGAAGCGGATCAAAATCATATTTCCCGAGAGAAGAGATATGTTTACAAGGTGATAATGATGCTGATTCATAGAATTTAGTGGCGGCTTCTTTGATATATTCTGAAATATAAGGTAATTGAAATTCTCTGTGAAGG
>NC_046663.1:77788554-77794392 GCF_010883055.1 Belonocnema kinseyi
AGGTATGAAACTCGGATAGAATAGATGTCAGACCCGAGATTGTAAACTATCGGCTTAAACTCGGTGGAATCTTTTAGCAGTTTGTGCAAAACTGTATAGGGGCACTGCTGCTTCCTGCTGGGCAGGAAGCTATGTTTGAGCTCTGTGACATTGGAGTCACAGAGCGCAAAAGTTTTTGATCAATTGACCTGATGCGTCTGATAGACCAGAATCTATCAATCTATCATGAGCATAAGTCGATCCATCAAATCCTATTCTTATCTTCTGTTATCGCCAGTGACAAGAGTACCGAAAACGCGTTCTTTTAATTACTGAGCGCTTGGGTGCGCGCCGCTACTCCCACCCGGCGGACGCGGAAAGCAAGCGTGGGAGTCTCGGAACGATTTTCCTTCCCACTCCGTCCAATTTCGTGAGGCGTGCTCCAATCACGGCATTGCCGCCCGCGCCGTCGTTGCTGTCGCTTGCCGAGCTTGCTATCTACCCTCTCCCATTACATTGTCACTTATTACTAGCGTCTACGTGTTAAGGTATTGATTTAATGCTACGAAATTACATAAAATTAAACCAATTTTAGAATTAATAATATAAAACTAATTCTATAATTAATAATAAAAACCAATTTCATAATTAATAATAAAACTACTCTTATAATTAATAATAAAATAATTAATCGAATTAATTAAAATAAATATAAAACCAATTTTATAATTAATAATAAAATAACTAATTTTTACAATTTAATAATACGAAATGAATTTAAAAATAACTAGTTTTTATAATTAACAATAAAAATAACTAATTTTACAAGAATAATTCATTTTAATCTCTAAATTAATTTAAATTAAATTTTATTATTAATTATTACTGCCTAAGTAGAGCTAGAAAAGAAAACAACGAAGGTCGTCGTAACGGTAGAGGAAAGGAACCTAAAAACTTGAAAGTAAAACTTCATAAAGGGTTCCTTTCGTCTTCCGTACATTACTGCCAATGGCGTACATCAGTTCATCCGCAAATAGTTGGGTGCATAGAGAGATTGATGCCGCTTTGGAAAACCAGATTTACTATCTCATCTAGAAAAAATCGTGTGACAACTAACAAGGTCACCTTTCAGAGAGGTGTCTTTCCGGGCGACGGGTACTTGTGCGGCAAACCTGCAGATATAAAAAGGAACTTTACTTATTTTAAACAAGAGATTTATTTAAACAAACCAAATATTTATTTGAATCAAACAAACATTTGTTTTCTCCTATATTACAGAAAGAATTCGTTTCATTTAAACAATTTTTTTTCTGAGTGTGAACCATATGCATAGTAGTCTACTGGGCTAAAACGCTCTAGTCGAATAGTCTACTGGCCGCTGTTGGCATATTTCATCTTCCACTGGACGCTAGACGAACGTGAGCAGGTGAACAGTCTGCTATTCAGCGTCGATTAGCCGACTAACTGGCTAGTCGGCTAATCGACTGGTTTGACTATTAGGCTACGACATATATTTTTCATACAGGAAGTTGTATGGATATCGTACGCCGGAGAAATATTTATATCTTAAAAATATTCAATGGATACCCCGGGAGATTTATAGCGAACTGATTAAATAACCTAAATGATTCCTTTTTATGGTTGTTAGCAACTTTATTGGAAAAATATCTTGTTATTCGGCATATAAAATAACAGCAATGCTATTGAAAGAAAACAAATGTTTGAATTTTTGAAAGCAGACTTAACAAATAATGAATAAACTAATTTTGACTATGTTTTGAAATACTTTTATCTATTTCTGAAGTACTTTCTGAAGATTTATTCAATTACAATAATTGAATCTAATATTCTCAACTATTTAGTAAGGACACATATATTTGTCTCTTTATCTTTAATTTTCTACATGTCTCCATTCAAGATGGACAACCAAAAAATTGTATCGCATCAACTAAATATTTTGTTTCATATCCTCAAGCAGTTTTTATGGTAAAACAACAAAAATGTCGTTGATTCAGCCAAATCATTTTCTAAGTTCATAAATTGAATTTAAAAAATACTAATTACAATTAATATCAGTATATCAGTTCTCTTTCTGATAAAAACACTCCGTCAAATACAATTTAAATAGGAAGAATAGAACCTATAAAAACACTTGGCAGACCTGTAATATAATAATTCATTATTATGATTGTTGTTATTATGTTTCCACATATATATTTTTTAGGATAAAAGTAGGCATTTCAATTAAAAATTTATTTTTGCATTCTTCTAAAATATCAATTTTTTATCGAAAAAAAATTATTCAGGAAACTAAGATCATTATTAATACTAGTCTTACTTGAATATTTTTTTTTATTTTGAAACTTTTGTTAACTATAACATAAATAAATCAAATGTTGATGCTCATGTTCTTGGCGGAAATTTTTAACACGTAATCCTTTTGGTGGGATTTCTCAAGACATTTGGTGAGAATAGGTTGTTTTTGTAAAATATAAATGTTGAAAACTGTAACAAGAGCCTATTCGTACGAAAATTTCGTTATGGATAATCGTTGACGTTGTTTTTTAGATTCACGTGAAAATGTTACCATCTTATCTTCTCACAAACTATGGCTATTCTTGGTTTTGCGTTCGGTGGTTTTTTAAGAACCGAGCATCACGGTTGAACAGCTTTATTTAAATCAGAAAAACTCGATAATTCAATATTCGTCAAATGAAGGAGTGGATTGGATAAAAAAAATTATCTTTAATACACCCAACGACACATTATCCTCGAATTCGGAATAAAAGACTATTAAAAAATTGGTTTATCCCATTTCACGCGAAGCGGATTTATGGAAACATGCATACTTGACAAAAATGATTTCATCCGGTGATGTTTACTGACAGGAGAAGACACAAAAAGTAAAAATTTTCCCCTAAAAAAAAACAGAAATCAGTGAAAGTAACGTTCATAAGTAATTCTATTCTCTTTTTATTAAAACCGCGTAATTTAATACATTGGTCAAAACTGCTTAAGAATATAACCACGAAAATATTCTCAAATACGCAATGATAAGCTCTAAAGATTATAATTTTTAATAAAAAAATGTTATAAACATTTGTAATTTATTAATGAATCAAAATTCATTAAAAATATTATAAGTTTGATGGTAATTATAAAAAAAAATTATTTTTATCATTCCAATAGTATTTTATACTATATAATTATTAAAATTCGTCAAAATTAGTGAGATTCCTTCAAATAATTGAAATCTATTAATATTTAACATTGATGAAACCCTTTTATCAATGCACATTATTTTTATTATAATATTTTCCTTCGTATATTATTTTGTTTTAAAAAATTTTATTTCTCAAAAATGAATTATTTTAATTTTTAAAAAATGTGTTGGATTCTTTTGGTGTTTTACAGAAAAATACCAATTTTTTGGTATTTCAAAACATTTACAAAAAAATTCAGGAAAGTCATCAAAGTAAACAATGAACGCCGTTTTCATTTTTCTGTATTATCATGATAAATTTGAAAAAATAGTTATCAATTCGTCAAAAATAACAATTATTAGTAACTTTCCGAGCTAGAAAAGGTTAAAGGTGTGACAGAACTTCAATTTCCAGCTAGAAAAATTACAATTTTGAACCTTTTTAAATTTATAAATATTTGCATTCAAGTATTGAGGAAAATTTTATTTAAAATACTATAAGTTTAATGTTAATTATAGCAACTTTTAATTTGTACTACTCTAGTATTTGACATTAATATACTATTAAATATTAAAATTAATAAAGAATTAATGAAATTCGTCGAAATAATTTAAATTTGTTAATATGTATTTGAAATTATTGAAACCTTTGAACGACCCTCATTTCTTCTTATATTATTTCGTTTGGAAATTTGAGATAACAAAAAACTTAATTTAAACATTATTTTTAAAAATTGTTTTGGTGTTTTTGTCACAAAAATTAAAATGTTTTTGTATAGAATTTATAAAGGTAAGTATAAAGTGATTATAATTCCTTGAAAAACGTTTAAATTAATTATATATTTTTATATATTTTCACAAGAATACCAATTTTTTTTAGTCTGCCCCAACTGATATTTTACTTTTTTACTGGAAGTAAGAGTTTTCAAAAGGTTTCAAACATCAAAGTAAACAATTACTCAGGTATTCGTTTTCCTATATTGCTAGTTACATGTGTTTTATTCTTTAAAACAAGAAATGTTGCAGATGCGGGTCTTATGAAATAATTTACTATGACCGAAATTAATTTTTTGTAGTATAAATCATCCAGCGTATAAGAGATGGAGTTGGCATGATCGCAATTAGACCAATATCTCAAATAACATTTAAAAATGTAGTTACCGGTTTTTTTTATTTTGCTCGGCAGCTTCCTGGATCGTACTAATACTGCAAATATTAATTAAACATCTCACTTTACTTAATTTTAATAATATCCTGGTTGTTTGCACTAAACTTTCAAGAACAGAATATATAGTTGTGCGTTTATCACCTCTCTGGGAACATAATTTGTTGCTTACCGTGTTTCACAGTATACTAAGTTATTTCCGGCGAGGTGAAGAGAACAATGCATTTTACTGGACATATAAACACTATGACCAGACGCGATCCTCTAGAAGCGAATTAATTTCATTATTCCTCTCTTGGTGTAGGTTAATTAACTCTCAGCATGATGTGAGTAACAATCTCTTGATTTTCATCCCGTTACGCTCACGCTATTTGTTTTCAAGCTGCTGAGTTTTGCAGTTAATTGTTTTTAGATACTTTGTACTGCACGGTGAGTCTTAACCGCCTTTACTCAAAAGATCCCTTAAGCCATATGATATATATTAGATACTGTTTTTTGTTGACATAGAAGTTCTTTTCGAAGAAAAAATGTCCAAATACAAAATTTTTTCCAAACACTTTTGCGCTGGTAAAAATATGTTTTTCGAATATACAAAAATATCTGTAGATTATACAGTTCTTATCTTAGAACATAATTTCAATAAAATTTTTTTAAAAAATTGTTTTTGGAAAAAGGCGTTTTCACGATTTTTCTAATCGCATATCAAAAATAACCGAACATCATCCGAGGAGAAATGTCTGCAAAAAAATTACGCTAATATAATTTTTTAATAACCTTTTTCTCTAAGGGAATATGCAACCCTTTGTAGATTCAACTGTTATAGTTTCACCAAAAATTTTGAAAAACTGATTTGACTCTATATATATTTTTTATCAATCCCTGAGTGAAACAAATTTTTTTTAATTTTTTGTATTAAATTATACATTTTAATGTTGAAAAGAGCGCTCTTATAAGTTTTTACTCGATATATACGCATACTACAAACGAATAATGTTCTGCAAAAATAACTGCTGGCAATGTCTTTTTTAGGTTCAAGTTTGTTGAATCTTACCGTGGCTGCTCACAATGCCCAAACAAATTTTTGAGAATGAAAACTATATGCTTAAGATAAACAGAACATTTTGTTGGCTTTTACTTTAAAAGTTAAATCACTATCTAAGTATATTTTGTAACAAATAATTAGGATCCAATTATTAAAAAAGTACATTGCGCAATTTTCAAATAATATCTCGAAAGTATCTCGAAACGCTTGTTTGCAAGCTTTAAATTTATAATAAATATCAGGTTATTTAAATATTATTATCAAAAATAACAATCAATGGAACAGAGATTTAACCTTAAGGAAAGCATTCTATATTCCATCAACTATATTAAAAATTCAATGTTTAAAAATGTTTATGAAGTCAGGTTGGCTTGCTATGACAAATATGTTGTTTAAAAACTCGATTAAAATTAAGAATGAATTTTTTTTAATTTATACTAACCTATCAGG
>NC_046663.1:77794492-77804914 GCF_010883055.1 Belonocnema kinseyi
TATATGTGCTTTGAAAATAGCTATATGGACGAGGTATACATCTTATAATAACAAAAAAAGCCGATTGAAAAATTCCAGAGAGGCACAGGACCGATGGCGTTTCGCATAAAACCAGAGGGAGAAAAAAAGTTGTCAATTTTCGTGGTTCACGGCAGATTTGTTTATTAACATTTTGCATTCACAAAAAAAAATAGTATGCAGATGGTAGCTCTAAGAAAGCATCCAGAGGTGACTGTTATCACCTCCAACGCTCGTGGCTGCTCGTAATTGTATACCTACATCATCGCAGGTTTCAAGCATCGTATTAAATTATTTGAATTAACTTGTAACATTCTAATCTCATCAGTCACTTTACTTAGTCAGTGGCTATGATGCATAACCGGGTTCACCAGAGTAAAATTTTAATAAAACAGAAAATATAATAATGGTGGCTCAGTTGGTAAGACACTCGGACTTCACCTCAGAAGTCCAGGGTTCAATCCCTGAGCCCATACTTCTGGAAATTTTTCTATATACCTTTATCGAGGCTTTGGTGGTTCGGAACCCACTTAAAGCTGTAAGCCCCCCCCCCCCATTGCGTACTTAACTGCATCCCAGTCCGTCAATGATGGGGTAAAGTGCCAGGCTTTGCCCAATATGTCAGGGCACTCTGCTTTCATCAGATAACTTAAATGCATTATAAAAATTCGTCTGTGACTGATGAAATATACCGGGACAACCCCGTGCAAAATAATCAAGAATAAAAAAATAAAGCCAACTTTAACCAAAAATGCCTTCGAAAATGTTGGGCAGTAACCATCTTAAGCATGTGACAACATTTTATTTTATTATTTTGCACGCCTCGGTCCCGGAATATGTCATCAGTACGGACGCATTTTCATAATGCAATCAAGTGATCCGATGAGAGTAGCGTGCCCTAACATATTGGACAAAGCCTCGTTTTTTATCCCATCATTAACGGACTGAGTTGCAATCAAGTAGTCGATTGGGCGATCTACAGGTTAGGGTGAGCTCCGAACCAGCAGCACCTCGGTATTGTTATTATTATTATTTGATTAAACGTTTACTCTGGTGAACCCGAATATACATCATAGCCACGGACTAAGTCAAGTGACTGATGAGATTAGAATGTTATAAGTTAATTTAATACGGTGCTTGAAACCCCCTGCGATGATGTTGTAGGTATACAATTCCGAGCAGCCGCGAACGTTGAAGGTGAGAACGGCTGTTGTCACCTTCAACGTTCGCGGCTTTCTCAGAGCTACCATCTGCCACTCCACCGGTTTTTAGTTGCTCGCTTCCATATGGTCGTAGCTTCATGCCTTAACTTTCTATACTTGTGGATCTTGGTTGTAAAGGTTGACAGCAAATTTCGGTGAAGTGGACAAGCAATGTCGATGATGCAGACTCTTCCAACTTTTTTTTTCTCACATCACGATGTCAGGTCGACTGGCCGGGGTGCAATGATCCGCTCGGATAGTAACATCCCAATATAAGATGTAATCTTCGCTTTCTAAAACAAGCACTGGAATGTATCTGTAGAAAGGCATCTATTCTTTAAGGGTCCTAGTTTTAGTGAAAATTGTTGATGTGTAATGCTCGCTACATCATTATGTCTGTGCGTACATTATCTCTAAGCCATTACGCGATAGCCATAAATAATTTGCTCGATGGATTCGTCGGCATCTCCACATTATCGGCACCGGTTAAGAACGTCATGGTGTAACACGTGTTTTCGATCATTCCTGGTGCTGACCTTTTCCTATATCGCAATGACGAATCCTTCCGTCTCTGGGTACAGAGCATCCTTTCTTAGCCAAATATTGAATGCTTCACTATCCACTTCATGCTGATCTAACGTTTTAGGGTGCTCGCCGTGGATAACTTTCTGCCTCCATTGTATTTCTAATTCCTCTATAGTCCCTGTCCTGATATTCAAGGGCATCTATTCAAGATCCGCTTTGCAGATGGTGCCGTAAAACGCAACATTTCGTTTGCTGTTAAAATAGTCCTGCAACTGTGTAACTAGTGACTCACACAGTTTTTGACATCTACAACGCCCCTGCCCCCTATATGTCGTGGTAGAACTACCTTTTCAATCGCTGAATTTTTGTGGACCATTCGGTGCTTCGTCATTTCTACACAGACGATTCTGTTTAACTTCTAAAGGTCGGTGTTAGACTACTTGATGAGCCCGAAGGAGTATGTAAGGACAGGAATGGCATATGCGTTGATTGCCCTGAATTTGTTTACCGAGTTGATAAAACTCTTCACAATCAATCTGAGTGTCGCAGTAAAGGCAGTCTTTAGACTTGTTTTAACTATCGTATGCTGGATATCCTTATATTCAAGAATATCAAGATATTTATGTGATTCGCCTGCAGCCATTGCCTCGATGTAATATTCGAACTCGTTCTCTAACTCTGCGGTCCAAATTCCCTTCTGATTAAATGCACTGTTCTGGATTTATCTAGTCCGAGCCCCATGCAGATATCATTGGAAAACTGCTTTGTAACATCGATCATTTGCTGCAGTTTATGGGCTGAACTAGCGTACAGCTTCAAGTCATCCATGTACAGGAGATGCGTCACTTGACGACCATCCTCATCATCATGAATTCTAAACCCATGAGACATGGTGTTTTGTGTTTTGCTCAAGGGGTTCAACGCTAAACAGGACCATAGTGCACTGAAGGAGTCCCCTTGAAATATACCCGTCGTAATGCGTATTGATCTATTTAGCCTTAATTGTCCATGATCAAAATACTTGATTCTTCTACCACAGAGCCTCATCGCATGATTTAGAAAGTCAATAATGCGTGGCCAGATTTTGAAAATATTTAAAACTTTAAGCAAATAATCATGTGGCACGGAAGGAAACACTTGCTTGTAGTCAATGTATGCCATGTGTGAGTTCCTTTGATGCTGACGAACTTGAGTCATGGCAACAGCGTCTATAGTAACTAGATCTTTACGGCCTCGTGAGTTTTTTCAACATCCTTTTTGTTCTTCTGTAAAGATGTAATTCTCATCGCAATGAAAATATACCTTAACTGCAATGATGGCTGTAAGACATTTATAAATTGCTGCAAGACAGGCTATCGGTCGAAATTCAGATGGATTTTGAGCGTCTGGTTTTTTAAGAAACATCACAGTTTCTCAACGGATCTTCACGTCTCGAAACCCCCTGAATCCAAAAAATGAATGGATCAAATCCATCCTTGAGAAACTTTTTTGAGATTTAAAATTTTTTTTCATATGTGAGAAAATCATAATTATTAAATCATGTTAGAAGATCTGTAAATTATCATAAAATTTATTTTCGCTTTTTTCAAATTTTTTCCTTTTGAAAATGTAAATTCAAGTTTCAAGTTGATGAATACCGTGTTAGTATTTTTTGTAATAAATTGAAATTTTTATTACAATATCCCAGAGTCTAAATTTAAGCCCTACTTTGAAACCGTAACTCCTACCTTAGTAGGCGCTGAAAGCTCTGAAGTAGCTTCTAAATAAGCAGCGATTTCAATGTAATTTATACCCTTCTTTGAAACTAAAAGTGTCGGATATCGGCCTTTTGCCACGTTTAGCGTCAAATTAGGGTCTGTATTTAAGAAAAATTACACCCTCTTCAGAAGCTCAAACTATTACTGTAGGACTTGTTGCATGAAAGCAGGTTCTATATAATCTCACACCAACATGGATGAATAAAAATAAGATTTTTTATTTATCAGAACAAATAACATTATATCAGTGATATAAATATGAAGGATATGCGCAGTTATTTTTAGACATATTAATAGAATTTTTTGATTATGGCGATAAAGCAGAGTTCACTGAAAAATCCGCAAGTAACTTTCTGTGTCGTTAACTATTTGAAACGATTTTTGCAGAGTTCAATATAAATTGGTTTTGTTCTTTAGAAGTATTTTTTATTAAGCAAAGATTCTTAAAAAGTCGTTCAGCGTCATAGTTTTTCCATTTATACAAAAAATATAAATATTTAGTTAAATATTCAACCTAATATTCATCAGGAAATAAGTTTATATTAAAAATAACAATACTGTTTTTATACCCAACTATCTCGTCGTCTTAAAATTCAAGATAAGTAGTCAATTATGTTTCATACATTTGCCTGTTCTTATTCTCTAATAAATATGATAAAAAAATTAAAACAGTAAACATTTTCTCACGAAAGAAATTATTTTTCCTCCTGAATCAAGACACGTAAATAGTAATATTTCTCTAAGAAAATGTTTCAGAAGCTCTCAATTATTATTGTGTAGTAACAAAAATGACCAAATCATTGTATAAGTCGCACAGCTTCTTGGAAAAAAATGATTTTCTCCATTATATTTTAATATACTTTTCCAAATTTTTATTTCATACATAATATTTGTTGTCAGCGGTAGAAAATATTTTCTTCTCATAATTTGTTGTGATTCTCAATCACCTACATGACTGTTGAATTCACAAACTTTCATTTATTATGTATAAAAATGTTTATAATGACTTATCAATCTTCAATATTTAGTAATTTTTCATGATGAATATCATTCCCATACAAATTTTCAGCATTGTCAGTTAAGAGAAAATATTTTCCTGTGATTGAGCATTGCAAATAAATATTGATTTATACATAAAAAATTAATGACAATTAGGTTAAATATTGAATTAAAAATTGTTGGTAATTGAGTGTGCATTTATTCAATCATTAATATGAACAATGAGTTCAATTAACCTAAGTAAACATATTTTTTACTTTATTTTCATGAAGTTCCAATATTGAAAGCTCAAAAGATTCGATGCATGGTCAATATGGAAGGGGAGGTTAAACAGCGTCAAAGTAGGGTCTTGCGTTATAAAAATGTAGGCTCTAAAGATTCAAAGTAGCTTCAGAGAGGCGTTACAGCCTCAAAGTAGGCTCTAATGTTTCATTATGTAGGATTTAAAAGTTTAAAGCAGGGGCTATAAGTTTAAATAGCGTCAAAGCAGGCGTATTATATCGAAATTGGTATTTTTTAATCAAAAACATAATTTGAAAAAGATTTAGAATCCTTTAAAAACTTTAGATTATGTTAGTGTTTTTCCAGAAAATTCTATTTTTAATTAGAGGAAATTATATTGTGAACATTCATAATTTTTGAACCATTATGGGTTAAGCTAGCGGTTTGACCGGAAATATCGATTTATATTTTCAAGATTATTTACAATTTCTAAACAATTTAAGATTATGTTGAAGTTTTTCAACGGAAATTGGATATTTTGAATAAAAATGTTTAAATTTCAAAGTATATTTACAATTTTTTATTATTTTATGTTGGTTTTTTCGTCGAAAATTAGTATGTTTTATTTTTTAAGCATAAGATTTTTCAGATTATCCTTGTTTTTCTGATTTTTATTCAGAGTCATTAAATTCATCATTTTTCAACATTTTTTAAGTTTATGAGTGTTCTATATTAAAAATCCGCACTTTTATTAAAAAATTGTTGGATTTATTTTTGAAAATTAAACAATTTTAGGTTAGGCTCGTCCTTTCCACCGGGAATCTGTGTATAAATTTTAAATAAGATATCTAATTTTTGAACAATTTCAACACATATTAACTTGCTTGAACCAAAATTAATGATTTTAAACAAAAATAATTTGAATACCGAAATTAAACTTACAACTTTTAAAAGTATAAGGTTATGTTATAATAATTTAAAAATTCCTCGAGACAAAAATATAAATAACTATTGCGCGAGCAGTGTGCGTGTTTGAAGTATACTATACCCAGGCGGAAAAATTATATATAGTTTATATATAGTGTGAAGTTTTATATATAATATTCATTTGTTTTATACAAAAAATGTATAAAACCAATGAATATATATTCTATATAAAATGTTACGCTATATATAAACTATATATAATATTTCTACCTGGGTATAAGTATACTTACAGTATACTATATAGTATGTATATAGTATACTATGGTATACTATATTATACTTCAAACTTCTGCAAACTATTTCTTAAACATTATATGAAATTTCGCGAATCAATGAACTATTTCGCTACACATATTTTATCTCGGTAAAAATTCAGCTTTCAAAGCGTTTTGTATACCGACCAGGACATTTTTCCTTAGAAAAATTTTCAAGCGACATTTTCTTTGACTCGGTTGGTTTAAAATTTTCTTAAATCCTCGTGGCAGTTCCAGTACTTCAATTTTCTGCAATTCTGCTCAGACTATATTCAAAAAGCAAGGACAAAACTTTATTTTTTATACATTAAAATGTAGGTTCTGTACCAAAAAAGATCGATTAATTTCTTCTGTAAATGAAACTTTTATTTTTATAACAATTAACGAAAGATAAATAATTTAAAATTGAAATAAATATACAATCCAAACTGAGCTTCAAAAATCTAACAATATCAATCTTAGCAGTAATTTGAGAATTTTTATTGAAAACTCCAAACCTGCAAAGTGACAAGAGAATGTTGTCAATATTTTCCTACCTAATATAACATAGAGAGTACATGTGCATCACCATATTATGGATTTTAAACTTTTGTAATTATTTTAAACAATTTTTCTACTTAAATAAGAATCAAGTTTACAAAATTCCTCCATATAAGCAAAATAATGCGTGTGTTACAAAAAACTTCTGAAATAATGCATTTGTTCTAAAAAAAAATGTTTGTGCCAAGGGACTGGGGACACTTTCCGACTCATGTATTTTTTTTGCGAAGCGTAAAATCGTCCTGAACTTCGGGATAAGTAGTGACATTTTTTTATTACATTGACACCAAAATTTCGGGACGAAGATTTATTCCTCTTTTCCAGGTGCACCAATTTTTCGGGACGAATAGAAGCATACATTTTTTCAGTGCACATCCCCAACTCGTACGCGCTCACATGTCGCGAAAATCAATTATTCACTTCCCATTAATCCGAAAAATTGTAAACAGTCGACTCTGGGCTATAATTACTTATTGAAATTAAAAATACTCTTCAATAGAATATGAAATTTGACTTCGAAATTGAACTCTTTTTTCTTAAAGTTCTTTCGGCTATAACAATCACATTCTCATCACGTATCTCGTGCTTCGCACTCGATTTTGTCTGAAACGTCAACTTTTCTACATTATGCTAAACACTTTTATATCAAATATAATACATATTCTTATTGCCTTTTTTTTATATATTTTTTATTTTTCATTCTTGTTTCTTACAATTAAAGAAAAACGCCGCTTTCTATCAAAAAAATACTCTTGAAAAACTTGTAGATCTTTTTTGTTTGAATAACTGTTGTGTCATTTATTCACGTGGCTTGTATCGTTTTTACACTATTTAATTTTTTATTATATTTTTTATGAATAAAACAAAAGCTACTTATCCTATAAAAAAATAATTTATGACAAATTTCTAGATCTCTTATAGTTGACCAATTTTTATCGATCTATCTCTTTTCGTATCTTCATTTTTTTTAACTTTTTGAATTTTTATCAAAAACGGCTGGTTAACGAACTCGATTTTTCTTTTTGGTCTCGCAAACAATGTAAATATAATAAATCATTATTTTTTGCGGATCAAAATTAGAATTTTCCATTTTTTTTAAACAAAATTCAATAAGTTAATAAAATATTCATGTAGGGCCTTGAAAAAGTAACGTTTTTTGCCTCTTGACTTTTTCCCATATCGCTCTCTTTTTTATATAAATGTCCATTTTTGTTTGGTTTTTTGGATTTTGAAAATCCTCTAACTATGGTAATTTTTATTTTATTCAAAAAGTCATTGAGATATGTTATTCATACTTTTGTGTATTATAAATGGCTGTCGATAGAGTTTCAAAATTTTGAAAAAAAGTGGTCTCAAAAATTTTGAAAAAGCTCTAACTTTTTAAATTATTATCAAAAAAGGCTGGTTAACTAACTTGATCTTCTTTTTTGTCCCTCAAACTGTTTGTCAAAGCACAATCCAATCCAACTATTCTTTCGAAGGTTATCCGATATGCAGACAACCACAACACCGACGACGCCGGGCAGATAGACACTGACGTAAAAACTTGTTATTTTGACTCAGGGGGCCTCAAAATGTCGACAGTTGAAACATATGTCTGTCGACATACTCAGAAAATATATAATTTTCACGATTAAAAATATTTACATTGTAAATAAATTTTTTTTAAATTATTAGTATTATTTAGTTTTCTGCCAGGCACTTTTACACAATCTATATTAAATGAAAGGCATGTGGTACTTAGAAAATTGTCGATTTTACCAGTTTTAGGTTCCCCCGGCTTTTTTCCTAGGATAAGAAATATTTTGCCTTTAAAGTCTGGGAAATGATAGCGAACATGCTAACAGACGTCCCCGCACACTTTTTTTTGTGTTTTTTTATCAAAAAATTTTTTATATTGCTAACAAGGTGCGTGTATATTTCGAGGTTATGTGTGTTACAATTAACCCGAGCGTTAATTCCAAACTACACAATATTTTTAGACGAAAACTTTGGACTTACAAATAAACATATAACTAATCTCCCGGAACTAACCGTGTTCGCAGGAAATCAAAAAAGTTTATTTCATCAATAATTTCCAGATTATCGGAAAGGCAGAGATGAAAAACGACTAAACTTCAAAATAATGCAAATGCATAAAATTTTTATTTAGCACAATAAATTTTTTTCGTTATTATCCCTCAAAAAAGAGTCCGGGGACGTCCATTATGATATTTTATAACATCTCCGAATTCAGTTTTTAAAAATTTTCATTTTTGTGGAAAAGCTAAATAGCTAAATAGCACTAGAATCGGAGCCGATTAGACGAATAGCAATATTTGCAACCCATTAGACCCATTAGACTTGCTAAAGCCAGATTTGAACCCGATTTGAAGTCTGCGCCAAATTTTTCCACCTGGGCTTACTTGTGATTAGTACTGAAAACATACCCTTGTCAAAAATTTCTGCTTCTCCCCCTAGGTGTATAATATATTACGTCTACAAATTAATTTGGTGCCTATATTTTTATGCCTTGTCTTGTAACAAAGAAAAGAAAATGTAGTATCTGATGTGCTCCTTTCTGGGCATAATTTTATTGACCAATGATTTTTTAGATTAACAACCTTCGAGCGGGAAGAAATTCAAGTTTGACGAATTTATAAGATATCAAAATAAGGGCACCGAATTAATTTGTAGACCTATACTATTCTTTAATAACGAGTAACATCTCAAACATGATTAACGCCATCCGAACGGGAACAAGTAACTAAATTGATGCACCTTTCCAGGTCATTTATTTCTGTCATCGAACGGCAACATCCCTATCACCATAGCCGGAACTAAAAGATGCGATATCGCAATAAGCTTTGCGATACTGCCACCTGCTGTCTAATCTAGATCTAATAATGAGTTTTCTAAGATTTTTGAAGCACGTTGATGGGCACAACGGCAAAGTCCTTTGAGATCAGCTGCCATGCTGGTCTGGCTATCCAAACTCTTCTCTCTTAATTAGGTGGAACAATCTCTCCCCAGTTTCCAAACTAAAGTTATCTAGTCAACGTTACGAGCAAAACGCTGGTTAGACGGACTATACATAAGTGGACTCATTTTTTGCAGTTATTAAAAAATTTTTTGAGTTGACAAAGTATTGGGCAGGAAGCAATTAAACCTAGAACGCATATGTGGGGTAATACGTTACCCCACGCGTAATGCAAGCTGCTCCCTCGACTTAGTAAGGTTTGCTTTCATGTCCAGACCCTAACCATAATTCAGTTTAGTTATTCGGCAGTTGACTCCCATCATTCAACGAGTGCATTTGATGTCCGCAACAAATGTGTCCGAAAAGTAAAAATTGTTTGGGGTAACATATTACTCCACTCAGTGGCTTAAGTTCGAATTTTACCAAAGTGAAAATAATTCATTTTAGCCTTTCCACCCTGTATTCGCAAGTTTTTCAAATAACAAATTTTTAAGTTGACAAATATAGAACAAAACTAGCACTCTGTAGCTTTTGCCCGTGGGCAGCCGGCAGAAAATTCAAAACTAACTAGTAGTCTTGCGCGCGCCTATTTATCTTTTTATGAAAAAGAATAAATGAACAGCCTATCTTTTCTATGTTATACATATTTAATGAATGCCGCAAAATATTAGTATAAAATAATACAAGACATCAAGGGATGAGTTCTGTATCTGAAACTGTAATTAATCATATTCTTTAAATAATGAACTTTGCATTTTTACACCACAATTTTGCTCGTTGCCACTCGGTAAACTCTTCCCTGAAAATTTTGGTGAAGTCTCCCCAACATCAGTTCATGCGATCAATGTCATAACATGTTTAGTAATAACTGTTTTATTATTCCGATTTATACCAAATCAGTAGACTTCTTTGTAAGGCAAATTTCTGCCAATTTTCGATTATCGGGCTTAGTTAAGTCT
>NC_046663.1:77805014-77807124 GCF_010883055.1 Belonocnema kinseyi
AAAGTTATCGTGTTCGCAGACAGACAGACAGAGATACAGACATACATACAGACATACAGACATACAGACAGACGAATTCGTAAAAACCTGTTTTTCGGTTTCGGAGGGTCTCAAAATGTGGACATTTGACCAAAACTGGAGGGGTCAAATTTTACACAAATCTAATACCTTCTCTGATGAGAATGTAAAAAGACGAATTTTTAACAAAATCCATAAATTTTTAAACAATTAGTTAGATTTTTAACTAAAAAGATTAAACTTTAATTTAAAAAATTACTTTTTCACCAAAAATATCATAGTTTAATTTTCTGTTAAAAAAAATTAATTTTCAACAAAAAACAAGTGTTATAAAAATGATTTCAAAGGAGATCGAATGAATTTACCATTAGGCAGATTCTGCAATTCAAGTCTTTGAATCGATCAGGAAGGAAATTTTGTTGTTTTCAGATTAAATTTTAAGAAAACTATTTTTTCTTCATAAAAAAATTCTATGTTCAAAAGATTAATTTTTAACCAATAAGATTAATGTTTTACAAAAAAGACTAATTTTGAACCAATTACTTGATTTTTAAACTATAAGGGAACAATATTTAAAAATTTTTTGTTGAAAATGTTCAACAACTTAGATGCATTTTTATATGTCTTGACTGAAATTGTTTCTTGGTTAAAAACTCATCTCTTTGGGTAGAAACTTGATTTTCTTACTGAACATGAAGACAATGAAAATGTATCCCTTAAAGTTTAAAATTCAACTGCTTTTTAAAACTTGCCTTTTTGGGTGGAAAACTCAACAATTTTGTAGATATTTTTCTTTTTTCTTTGTTCGTTCTAGAGCTTTGCGCTCGATAATATATGCATATATACATCTACAACTGTAATTTGGTAGTTGTGAATTATCTTTTGTTAAAGCTCCTTTGTTGAGGATTCGAATATTTTGTTTAAAATTGGTATTTTTTGTTTGCATTCGACTACTTGGTTAAATGTTAAACTAAATGAGTAAAAATAGATCTTTTTTCGGTTGAAGATTCATCATTTTAGTTGAAAATTCTTTCTTTCTTTGGTTGTGAATTATTCCTTTTTGTTGAATATTTTTCTCATTGTTTTAAGGTTGAACGACCTTTTACAAATAAATTTTTTGTTTAGAAGATTCATTATTTTAGTTAAAAATGTATCTCTGGTTAAAAATTTAAAAATTTTCATGAAATGAATTTTTTTATTCAATTCAGCTGTTGTTGTTTTAGAATAATCATATTTTTTAGTTTTTGGTTGAAAATTTATCTACTTATTTAAAAGTTTAACCATTTTGTTAAAATGTTATATTTTTGGATGAAAAAGTAACTTTTTGATTGCAAATTCGTTAATTTTTTAAAACTGAAAATTAAACTTTTTCATTATCAGTGTAAACGGTTTTGTTAAAAATTTGGCTTTTCAATAAAAGATTTGCATTTGACACCAAATAGTTTAACTTTTAACCAAATAGTTAAATTTTCAACCTACAAATATAAATTTTAAACTGAATGCCCAAATTCTCAAACAAAAAAGATTATTCTTTAACCAAAAAGAGTTGCATTAAAAAAAAAGAATTGTCAATGAAAACGTAGTTGTGGATATCTTAAAACAAAAAGAAAAAATTTTCAACAAAATATTTAAATTTTTAACCAGAGTTGAATTTTCGAGCCTGCATGTAAATTTTCAAGAAAGTAGTTGACTTTTTAATCTGCGAATATGAATTTTAGATAGAAAATATAATATTTGATATTTCAGCGAATGCAGATACTGCCAAGAGAATCTTTGTAAAAATAA
This sequence comes from Belonocnema kinseyi, assembly GCF_010883055.1. NCBI lineage: Eukaryota > Metazoa > Arthropoda > Insecta > Hymenoptera > Cynipidae > Belonocnema > Belonocnema kinseyi. Next base: position 77,806,818 of record NC_046663.1, read on the forward strand.
GGAAACGAATTTTCAATCATAAAAATTAATTTTTAACTAAAATTATGAATTTTCCAACTAGAAAGACGAATTTTAAACAAATAAAGAATTGCCAGTTAGGAAATAAAAAAATTTGTCCCGCTTCTTAAACTTTTAAGTCAAAAGACTATTTTTCTGTAAAAAAGTTATAACACCTTGACCCTCCATCTATCACCATCAACTAAAGTTTTTACAACACCTTCGCCCCACATGATAATTTTTCAAATAGTTATTTGCTGAAAGTGTTATTTTGAATACAATATTTCATTAATTTCAATGTAATTTGAAA
>NC_046663.1:77807224-77808232 GCF_010883055.1 Belonocnema kinseyi
TTTAAGCCAAACAACACATGATATGAAAAAAAGTCAAAAGAAGAAAAACTTTGCTTTTTGAAGGCCCTACAGGATTATGATAACAACTTTTTTAATTTGGTCCAAAAGTTGAAAATTCCAAATTTGATCCTACCAAAAAAATAAAAAATCCACAAATTCCATTTTTTGGTTAAACTATGCAAGATACGAAAAAAATGACAAAGCTCAAATTACACGCACTGGAAAAAACTACAAATTCATAATGAATCTCTTTTTGACACAAGTTGCGAAAAAATAAACAAACTAAATGTGTGGAAGACGGTACTCGGTACAGTAAAATGTGTAATAAAAAAATAGTTTGCCTAAATAAGATCTAAAATTTTGATTTTCACATTTCTTTGATAGGGCACGCGCTTTTTACATTCACACTATAATGAGAAGGTATTGGTTTCACACGAAAAATGACTTTCGCGGATTCCATCAAATATCGACGTTTTGAGATTTCCTCAGAAGGAACAAAAAGTTTTCAGGTTGGTATGTCTGTCGATGTCGTATGTATACTGGATGTCTTTGGACCGACTAATTGAATCGAATTGGGCTTTGGCACACAGGTTTAGGGGCCAAAGATTTTAAAATTCCACGTACGGCTATTTATAGCTCACGAAAATGATAACAATTTATCTTGATGGATTTTTTTGATAACAAGAAAATTATCACAGTTATGGCTTTTTCAAACTACAAAATGAAAATGAAAATTCTAAACCAATCAACGCACCATATAAAAAAAGGTAAGAGAAGGAAAACGTTACTTTTTGAAAAACTTACAAGGTCACCATAACAGGTTTTATAATTTAAATAAAAATCGAACATTCATCTTTTAATCGCACAAAAAATACTGAATTATTACATTCTCATCATAATAAGAATGTATTGTTTTATGGGAAAACTGACTATCGCGGATTTCTTAAAATTTTAACTTTTCGAGAATCCCTAATTCCCAAAGAAACCGGTATTACGATGACGTCTGTC
>NC_046663.1:77808332-77810732 GCF_010883055.1 Belonocnema kinseyi
GATTATATCATTTTGGGTAGAGAATTGATATTTGAAGTTAAAAATTAATCTTTTGTAGTTGAAAATTCAACCCTTTGGTTTGAAAATGCACATATTTCAATGAAAATTCGTTATTTCGGTAGGAAATTAGTCTTCTCGTTTGAAAATTCATCTTTGTGATTGAGAACAAGACTATTAAGTTACACATTCCGTTTTTTTTTGGTAAAAATTAAATTCTCTAACTGAAAATTTAACTATCCCGCTTTTGGTGGAACACTGAAATTTGGAATTGAAAATGGATATTTTTTGGTTGAAAATTTAATTATTTGTTTCAAACATCGTCTTTTTTATATAAAATTAATCTTCTTGATTGAAAATACATCTATTTGCTTAAAAGTTCAACTATGTATGTATCATCAAATGCATCTATTTTAGTAAAATTTCAATTAATTTGTTGAAATTTAATTGTTTGTTGTTAAATATTAATTATTTTAACTGAAAAGGAATTATCCTATTCCTGGTTTTATATATTTATATTTTTAATTAAAAATTTCTTTTTTAGTTGAAAACTCCACTATTTGTTTGAAAACTGATCTTTTTGATTAGGGTTTGACTATTTTGTTAAAAATTGATTAAAAATTCAACTGAACAATTTTAGGATGAAAAATTATATTTTTAATTAAAAATTCATTTTTTCATTTGAAAATTCGTTTTTCTGGTAGAAAATTATTTTTCTTTGTTAAAATCTTATCTTTTTTATTTAGGATTGAACTATTTTCCAGATTTTATTTGTCTCTTAAAAATTCATGTCTAAGGAAAATTTTAATTATATCATTGTTGGTTGAAAACTAATCGTTTTTTTTGTAGAGAATTAATGTTATGGGTAAAAAATTAATCTGTTTTTTATTATTCCTAGCATAGATGTCCAAATTCGATTATTTTGTCTTAGATTGGGAAAAAATGTCTTCCATAATTTTCTATAAAACAATTTTAATCGCTGAAAGATTCTGTTAAATAATGTGTAGAACCTGCCTGATTTTAAGTGAATTCTATTTTATTCTAAATAATTTTGATAATATTGTTCTTGCATTGAAAATTAATTAAGTTGAAAATTCTATTATTTGTTTAAAACAATTTTTTTAAATAGAAAATTAATCTTTGTGTTTGAAATATCATCTTTTTTGTTAAAACTTTTACTCTTTGGTGTCAAGTTCATCTCTTTTAATTAAAATTTAAAATAATCTGTAAACAATTTAATTTTTTGATCGAATATTAACTTTTATAAACTGCAAACTGAATTATTCTATTTTTGTTTAAAATTTGATATTTTTTGTTTAAACTTCATCTTCTTAGTTAAAAATTATTTTATGGGTAAAAAATTAATCTCTTTTTTATTATTCTTAACATAGATGCTCAAATTGGACTTTTTTGTCTCAGATCGGAAAAATCGTCTTGCGTAATTTACTATAAAAGAATTCTAATCGATGAGAGATTCTGCTAAATAACGTGTATAACCTGCCTGGTTATAAGTAAATTCTATTTTATTTTTAATTCTTTTTATAATATTGCTCTTGCATTGAAAATTAATTCAGTTGATAATTCTATTATTTGTTAAAAAAGATTTTCTTTAATAGAAAATTAATCTTTGTGATTGAAAATTCATCTTTTTTTGTCAAAACTTTTACTATTTGATGTCAAGTTCATCTGTTTAAATTAAAACTTCATCTTTTTTGTTAAAAATTATTTTATGGGTGAAAAATCAATCTGTTTTCCATTATTCTTAACATAGATGCTCAAATTCGACTTTTTTGTCTCAGATCGGAAAAAACGTCTTGCGTAATTTACTATAAAAGAATTTTAATCGATGAGAGATTCTGCTAAATAACGTCTAGAACCTGCCTGGTTATAAGTAAATTCTATTTTATTTTTTAATTCATTTTATAATATTTTTCTTGCATTGAAAATTAATTTAGTTGATAATTCTATTATTTGTTTCTAACAAATTTTGTCTAATTAAAAATTAATCGTTGTGATTAAAAATCCATCTTTTTTGTCAAAAATTTTACTATTTAGTGTCAAGTTCATCTGTTTTAATTAAAATTTTTAATAAAGCGTAGAAAATTTCATTTTTTGGATTGAATATTAACTTTCATAAACTAAAAACTAAATTATTATATTTTTTGTTTAAAATTTGATATTTTTAATTGAGACTTCATCTTTTCTATTAAAAATTATTTTATGGTAAAAGAATTAATCTGTTTTTATTATTCTTAAGATAGATGTCCAAATTCCATTTTTTTGTCTCATATCAGAAAAAAAGTCTTGCATAATTTACTATAAAAAAATGTTAATCGCTGAAAGATTCTGCTATATAATGTGTAGAACCTGCCTGAATTTAAGTGAATTCTATCTTATTTTGAA
>NC_046663.1:77810832-77813742 GCF_010883055.1 Belonocnema kinseyi
AATTTTGTTTAATTTTATCAAGAACTATTGATAAATCTTGCAGTAATCTTAAAACATTATTTTATTTTAAAGAAGTGCAATTAATGAGAAAACAATACCAATATAATCGAAAAAGTTTTGACATCAATTTTTTATTTAATGAAACCGTTTTCAATCGAAAAAGTTGTTTACAAATGATTTTTTCAGTGACGTGCATGTAATTATATTTAAAATTTTATTATTTCATTCCTTTTTTTGTTATTTTTCAGATGATCTGTTTGTACGAAATTTATCATTATAAATTTTAAGAAACCTTATACAAATGTAAATTGTTTTCAACTAAATTAATTTTCAATTCAAGAACAATATTATAAAAAGTATTTAGAATAAGATAGAATTCACTTAAAATCAAGCAGGTTCTATACATTATTTAGCAGAATCTCTCAGCGATAAAAATTATTTCATAGTCAATTATGCAAGACGTTTTTTCCCATATAAAGCAATAAAAAGTCGAATTTGGACATCTATGTTAAAAATAATAGAAAAAAGATTAATTTGTTACCAATAAAATTAATTCTCTCAAAAGACGATTAGTTTTTAACCAACAATGGTATAATGAAAATTTTCCTTAAAGAAATAAATACATAGTTGAAGTTTCAAACAAATAGATGAATTTTCAACCAAGAAGATTAATTTTATATAAAAAAAGACGATGTTTGAAACCAATAATTGATTTTTCAACACAAAAATATCAATTTGTGATTCAAAATTTCAATTTTTTACCGAAAGTGGGAGAGTTAAATTTTTAGTTAAAGAATTTAATTTTTAACATAAAAAAACTGAATGTGCAACTTAATAGTTTTGTTCTCAATGACAAAGATAAATTTTTAAACGAGAAGACTAATTTCCTACCGCAATAACGAATTTTCATCGAAATATGTGCATTTTCAAACCAAAAGGTTGAATTTTCAACTAAAAAAGATAAATTTTTAATTCCAAATATCAATTCTCTACCAAAAATGATATAATCCATTTTTATTTTACATAAATTAATTTTGGACTAACTATGAAAGAATTTTCAAAAAAATAATAATTGAACCCTCAATGAAGAAAATGAATTTTCAACCGCGAAGAATAATTTCCCTGTTTATAAAGACGGTTTAAAAAAATTATATTTTTAACAAAAAAAGATCAATTTTTTTAAAATATCCTTTTTCTATCAAAAATGGTATAATCGACTTTTCTCTTAAAGAAATTAGTTTTTTACAAAAAAACGAATTTTTCATGTAATAATAGAATCCTCGAAGCAAAGATAAAATTTCAATTAAGAAGTTTATTTTTCTACCAAAAATAACGAATTTTCAACAAAATTCTAAATTTTGAAATACTGCATCAAAACAGATAAATTTATTTCCAAATAGTTCAACCTTTAACGAAAAAAGGTCGATTTTAAATCAAAAGGAATAATTTTCTACCAAAACATAAAAATTAAAAAAATTTAATTATTAAGTACAAAAGGTCAATTTTCAATTTAAAATATCAATTTTCAACCAAAAATAGTAGAATCAAAATTTCTTTTAAACAGATTTGTTTTTCACAAACTGAAAAGGTTTTTTTTTTAAAATAACTCAATCCTTAATGAAAAGTATTAATTTTCAACCAATAATATTACGTTTCTACAAAAAATTACGAATTTTCTACAAAATCTAGAAATTTTCAAACAAATATATGATTTTTACCTAAAAAAATACCATTTTTTAACCAAAAGTAATATAAGTAGATTTTATCGTTATAGAAATTAATAAAAAGAAATTTGAAGAAAATAGTTGAATTTCCAATCAAAAAGGTTCGTTTTGAACCGAAACAGATGAAGCCTCAATTATGAACTTAGTATTCAACGAAAAATTAAATAGTTCAGTTCTTAGTTAAAAAAATAATTTTCAACTTAAAGAAGTGCAACTAAAAAATAGTTGAGTTCTCTACCAAAACAGATTGCAATTAAAAATATGAATACGCTTTTAACCAAAAATGGAAAGTCAAATTTTCACTTCAATAAATTAATGTTGAAAAAAAAGAATTATCAGAAAAATGGTTGAATCCTAAATCAGAAAAAAGAATTTTCAAACAAGAAGATTAATTTTATACTAAAAAATCTGCCCGCTTCGCCGGCACATTCTCATCGCGCGCTGCGCGAGCGGCTAGCTTTGCTTTCAAGTTTAAGCGCGCCTAAGGCGCGCGACTGTTGCTTCGCGCGTTTCGCGCTCGACGATGTATTCATCTCGCGCGTCGGGCTCGATGCTGCATTTGTCTCGTCCTTTGCGTTCGGTCTTTGTATTTGCCCCACATTTGTGCACACGAACCAAACATCGACAACTGTAATTTGGTGATTGTGAATTCTCCTTTGTTAAAGCTTCTTCGGCTGTAACGAACACATTCTCATTACGTATCTTGTGCTTCGCACTCGATTTTGTCCAAAATGTTAACTTTTCTATATTATGTTTAACACTTCTGTATCAAACTTATAATACATTTATTCAGATCATTTAGCGATAGAAAGTTTTCACATAAAACTAATGTCTTCTCATTATGATGAGAATGTTATAATGTTATAATGTTAATACTTCATGTTTGTGCGACAAAAATTTGAATTTTCGATTTTTTAACAAAATTCAAAAAGTTATTATGATAATCGTGTAGGTCTTTGAAAACTAATATTTTTCTTTTGTTGACTTTTTTCATGTGGTGCGTTGAATGACATAGAATAGTCATTTTTGTTTTTATTATTATTAATTTTGTTGTTATCAAAAAAAGTCATCAAGATAAATTGTGTATATTTTTGTGCACTATAAACAGCACTATATGAAAATTTCAAATCTTAAAGAAGTGGTCTTAAAAATTTTGAAAATGCTCCAAATTATTGCATTTTTATTT
>NC_046663.1:77813842-77823880 GCF_010883055.1 Belonocnema kinseyi
AGGGAGCTCTTCTTAATATTTTGACACCAAAATCATGTCGATACACCTTACCGACTGCGAGTAAAGCCACCCACGCTTTAACTTGACAGACTGTAGGTATGAGAAAATTCATATATGCGTTCTAGGGTTAACAATGGGAAATACGAGGATGGTATATCTTTCGAACGATGTACAATTTTTATAATCAACGAGCATTAGAAAAGAACGGAATGAAAATTGGTTACTTTTCAATCAGTGGTTCACTTAAAACTTTTCTGAAATATGATCTGCAATTCTGTTTGAATGCTTCTTATTAGAGCACGCTGAATCATAATTTTGATTTTGATGTTGGATAACTATCAAGTGTTAGATGGTATTTGGCTGTAACTCGGCATAATCAGTCCTGTATTAATAAAGAAAAATTTGTTAAAGGGGTGTTTTGAACTTCGAAAAAATGGCGGAGACCTACGACTTTGACATTTTTGGTATCTTTTTTTTTAATTCCATATCTTTGATTCTAATTAATCGATTTTACTTTTCAAGGTCTCAAATTGTTTTTAACGACATTTTCTTAAAAGTAAATAAAATAAAATCGTGTTTATGAAAATATGGGTTTTTTATTTTTTCCTTCAAAAGAAGCCACAAATTTACTTTACAAGTGCTGTACGTTTGATCTTGATATGGTCAGTAGTTAATAAGAATAAAAATGTATCGTACTGTCCAGCACGATAATGTGACTCGGCGTAGTTAATCCCATGCGTCGCATAGTCAGTGATTTCAGTGTTGCATATCAATGATTAAAATTTCGAAGTGAAGATGTACACATATTTTATCAACAATTTTCCATTGTTATACAGAAAAAGTTTAGGCTCATTCTTGTTGCACCTCATTTGTTACGGTCTCGAATTGAAATATTTTTTCTCAAAATGAGAATACTTCAAGTATGAAACTGTAAGATAAACATAGCTGCATTCTCAGTCTCTGGTGTCTCATTTTTGTTACAACTCAAAACAACACCGAATTTGTGTACTTTTGAGGATCGACGTTTTTCTGTACAAAAATTGTGTTAAACAATTCAATAAGTAAAAGCGACATATAAAGAATAAATGTAAGTATGAAATATTAAAGGACGAATTATTTGTTACGAAGAACCATGCAGATATTACGCATTTTATTCCTGTTTTTAAATACGCTTACTATAATAAAGTTTTTGGCATCATAAAAAAGCTTTATTTCTATACTTCTGTCTTTGAAATGAGAAAAACTGCATGTATTAGAAATGTGTTCGCTCCATTGTGACAGAACTATTATCTCCTTCATTTGAAACGGTTTTTTTTCTGCTTTGTGTTCATCATTATTGCATAATTCGACATGAAGGTCTGTAAAGTTGGTTTTAGCCCAGATGTAAATTTCTCCAGCATTAGTAATCTGATCCTCGTACGAACACTGAATTTTTGTTAAAGCAGCTAGCTTTTTAAAAATGCCACCAATACCATCACAATGCCCTTTTTATGTGAAGTTGCATCAAAGTTTAATTCTGCTTTACATCCAAAATTTGCTTGTAAAGTGCCAAGTGAGCAAAAATCTTAAAATTCTTGTACTTTACTGTCTATCGAGTAAGATTTTGGACGCAACTCAGAATCTATTTTTCATGCAACTATACATGGTAAACGACCTTGTAATTGAATTGGTGGCAGTATTAAAAGGGCGGCGTCTAAAGCAAAGACATGCATGTCGAATTCTGCAAGAGCGCTCATAAATACCAAGCAGAAGAAGCGCTTTTAACCGAAAGATTCAACAATTTTATCACGATTGAAGGTATATAACAAATACACATTGTCATTTCCTTTTTAAAGGCAGAAGCAATGATAACGTTTTTTTTTTTTAATTCCAAAGACTTACATACTATATTTACTGTACTTAAAAGCTAGAGTAAAATGCGTGAAATATGCATGGTTTGTCATACCAAATAATGCTTTCTTCAAATCCATACTTCAAACTTTTATAAATCGATGTTTTACATTGAAAGCATTAAAGTGTCTGAAAAACAATAGGCCGCTCTACGTCGCGCAGTTGCTGCGTCGCTTTATCTTGTAGGACCAGAGCATTTGATTTTTTCTCTCGTTAATCACTGGCAGTCCCAAGCTAAAACGTAAAGGGAGTACTTTTATGCCTTTTTGGGATTTCAAAAAAATATGAACCTTTTTCATTCTTTGCGACAATTTTTTTTAAGTACATGTTGTGACAAACAATTTTAGTATTTGCAAAGTTAAGTCGGTTACTTGGAAGCAAAGATATCGAATTTTCACAAAAAAGTTACCAACAATTTGAAACTTCCATATATCCATCATTTTTTAGAATTTTCAAAAAATCATTCAGGAGAATTTTTTACTAATATAGTACTGCATAAGCCGAATTACAGCCCAATCTTATTCCCCGAGAAAAACTCTTTTCACCACTTGCTATGATGGCACTCTCGCGCCAAAAAATAACGTCACATCTTTCATTCTACCTGGAAACTATCGTGAATTTAGACATTGCAATTAGCTGATCAGAAGAAGCACTTAAGACAGTCAAACAACGGGCTGTCCAACAACTACATTAACAATTTTGATAGGGGGAGGAGGTCGCGCCAAAAATTTAAGTTGGCAGAAGAGTGCAGTGGGAGAAGGGATCAGTACAAGTAACGTTAAAAACTTAGGTCACGTTTAGTCCAATAACGAAATTCGACTATTTCTGGTTAACCGTTTTTTTTTACATTCTCATCCTAATGAGAAGGTATTGGTTTTATGTAAAATTTCACTTTGTCGCTTTTCATCAAATTCCCACGTCTTGAGACCCACTGAGTCAGAAAAAAACTATTTTTACGAAGGTGTTTCTCTGTCTGTAGTCTATATTCTGTAGGCACGATAACTTTCGTAAAATTCATCAGATTGGATTCTGCTTTGGCACACTTTTTCAAAACCTAAAAAGAAAGAACAAGTTCGCAAACCAGCTATTTTGGATCAAAATTCAAAAAGTAAGCGCGTTTTCCAAATTCTTGAAACCACATTTTTTAATTTCAAAATTCTATGAACAGTTATTCATAGTACTCAGAAACCCAAACAATTCATTATTATGACTTTTTTCTATAAAAAGAAAATTATCAGAGTTAAAGCATTTTCAAATTCCAAAAAAACAAACTAAAATGAACATTTCAAGCCAAACAACGCATGATATGAAAAAAAAATCTAGAGAAGAAAAATGTTCATTTTTGAAAGCCCTACAAGATAATCATAACGTAAGTTGAAAATTCAAAATTTGATGGTACCAAAATTTTTTGAAACTATATTTTTCAAGATTTTAAATTTCTATGTACGATTATTCATAGTACTTAGAAACTGAAACAATTTATCCTCATGATGTTTTTGAATAGAAAGAAAATCATCATAGTTACAGCATTTTCAAAATCCAGAAAAACCAACTAAAATGAACAATTTAAGCCAAACAACGCAGGATACGCAAAAAGTCTGGAGAAGAAAAACGTTGCTTTTTGAAAACTCTACAAGATTATGACAACAACTTTTTTAATTTGGTCGAAAAGTTGAAAATTCCAAATTTGATCGTACCAAAAATTTTTGAAACCACATTTTTTTAAGATTACAACATTCTATGTACGGTTCTTCATAGTATTCGGAAACCCAAACAATTTATCGCTATGACTTTTTTCTATAAAAAGAAAATAATCAGAGTTACAGCATTTTCAAAATCCAAAAAAACAAACTAAATTGAACATTTTGAGCCAAATAACGCATGATATGAAAAAAGTTCAAGAGAAGAAAAACGTTGATTTTTGAAAGACCTAAAAGATTATCATAACAACTTTTCTCATTTGATCGAAAAGTTGAACATTTCAAATTTGATCTTACCCAAAATAATGAAAAATCCAAAAATTCCATTTTTTTGTCAAACTATGCAAGATACGCAAAAATGAATAAGCTAAAATTGCGCGTCCTGGAAAGACCTAAAAATTTGTAATGAATCACTTTCTAATAGGACGCGTAGTTTATAATTATAGTCGTAAAAACAACATTAAAAATTTAAAAATTAAACAATTTTGGACTAACGACACAAGCTACGAAAAAAAATGAGACAAAACTTGTTTATCCCAAAAGGAGCTATAATTTTTGATAGGACACATTTTTTGCTTTAGTCGTAAAAAATAACATTCAAAATAAAAATATAAAATTTTTTGGAAAAAACGACTAAGTACGAACTAAAATTAACAGACAAAACTTGTTCACCTAAAAAGATCTGTAAATTTATTATTAATCATTTTTTGAAAGGACTTTCAAGCGTAAAAAATAAGATTGAAAAATAAAACAAATTAAATTTTTGGCAAAAGGACAGAAAAGACGAAAGAGGACATAGGACCCTATGTAGGTTCCTATATTAGAACCTATGCAGATGCGCAGTCGTTTTTATTTAATCATAAAAAACAAGATCAAAAATAAAAAAATTATAAAAACAAGGAAATAAGAGTTAGTATGATTCAATTTTTATACATATTATAAATTGTAATGATATACATTTATTGAAATGATACATTTTTCAACGCAGCTTAGAATACAATTTAAAGCAAAATAAGAAACAAATATAAAAATAATCATGATAAAAACAATTTGCCCGTTATTTTGCAATTTTTTAATAAGCAATCCCAGGCAGAGTTACATAAAAAATGTATTATATTTGATATAAAAGTGTTGTTTATATTGTAGAAAAGTTGGCATGTTGAACAAAATCAAGTGCGAAGCACGAGCTACCTGATGAGAATGTGTTCGTTAAAGCCGAAAGAGCTTTAACAAAAGAGAGTTCAAAATCACATAATTACAATTGTCGGTCTGTTGACCTTTGATTTGAAAAGGTCTGTGTACGAATGCCATGAGAAAACTGTAAAAACTTGGGGGTATATTTTGTTGTATGTAAAATTATAACGGTGTTCACTGTACCTCGGTAGGTATTCACATATCTCTCGAACTTGGGGTACGATATACCGAGTATGTAGCAACAAGGTGGAGTACGAAAGGTCAGATTTTACTGTTTTGAAATGTTGACAGCTGTTGCCAAGCATGCCATGGTCTTAGAAAAGTTGAAGGTATGCGGATTCCACTTTGTGAAACTAGGCTTATAGGCATGAGCATGATTGGAATTACCAGAGGTGGGATTCCGATGCCCACTAATCTAGTTTATCGAATCTTTCTTTCTAACGCATGAATGCTTGGAATGTTTATTATATTTTTCATGGCATTATTTATTGTTAGAAAAAGGTTAAATGCTCGAGTTATAAATATAAATTTGCGTATTTGGTTGGCGAGAAGTTCAAATCGAGGTTCTGTTACTTTCATGTAAATAATTACGCAACAAACAGTACGAGAATTGAATATAAATTTACATATTGACAAAAAATAAATTATTATTTAAATTTGTAGTTTTATAGGCCCTAAATAATTGTAGATTCAGTTCTCGTATTTTTAATTCTTATTTAAATAAGTATTTTTTAAATTAATCAAGTTAAATTTATGATAAATAATAATAATGTTAGAATTCTATGATAACATTTAACCTTCATAGTAAAGTAATGCTTTGAAGAATATTTAAAACTTTCTAGATTGATGTCTAGTAATAGAAAATTTGACCAAATAGTTCTTATTTTGATCAAATTGAATTTGTACGTTTTCCTAATGTTTTTTTTTAATTCACTTAAATCTGAGGATGCTATTATTACACTTATAGAAAGACCTTTTCATCTTAAATATCGAACAACTTCATGCGTCGGGAATTTAGCATCCATATGCTCTACTTTTCTAGTAATCTTAACATGCCTATGCTCCACTATGCATTCTTATTAAGGCACGAATTATGCAAGATAAAAAGTTAGATTGTGAGCAAACGCGGATATCTCGAGCATTCGCAGTAGTGATCCTTATGTATTTTTAAATTAACCCATGGCCTTACATAACCTAAAAATACACAGAAATAACTACTGCGCATGCCAGAAATATCCGCGTTCTGCCACAGCAGAATGATTGGTCTTTTCAATTTTGCTCCATAAATAGCTCTTTACTTGCGTATACATGTAAACTATTTAACCTTCATTTGGAAGGGAGCGGTAAACAGCCAATCAGATTGCTGCGCGGGAGAGATAACTTATCCCGCTAACTCATAGACTCATAGTCTGTCTCTTTTATTTTGCCAATAACTCTGTCATTGCCTGGTTTCCTCCAGTTATATATGCGCTTAGATTTCTAATATTAAGTATTTTAAGTTGCGACGCCAGCTGGCAAGTTGTCTGTATAATGAGGGTCAAGCAATAATATAAATCCCAGAGGATAAAACTTAATTTAGTTAATAACTTGGGAAAAAATTATTTTTCACAGTTACAGAATAAAATATCAATTTGATTATTCAATTTAATAGTTTTTGAAAAATATAAATAATATCTGAATACACTTATTGTGAAAAATAATTATTTTCCAAGTTATTATGAAAATAAAGTTTCGTACCATGCATTTGGTATTATTGCTTGCCCCTCATCGTGCAGACCTTTTGGATATCCCAACTTAATCTGAAATACCTAATGGCTCAATTTTACGAAGTGCGAACAACGCACCTGCTAAACTTCAATGGCCATGACATACCATTAGCAAAGCTGTAAAAATAATAAACAATGCATTTAGACAAGGCTATTTCAAATCTTGAAAAGTATTTAAGAAGTATTTAAGAAGTTACGAACGCGTATATTATACGTCGATAATGACGTTTTTCATTTCGTACCCCAAGAAGCGGACACGTCGTACCCAAAGTAGTAGGTACTGCGTACCCCAAGTGATGGACACTTCGGTGCAGCATTCACACCGCAAGGGTAATTTCTGTTGCAGGTATATGGTACTCTGATATTGGTGCTTGATTAGCACTTTCTTTTTGCTTCAAAAGTCTACTATTCTATTTTCCATTCGGAATTCATCACCTTTAGTTAAAAATTCTATTTTTATGAAAATTACCTTTTTTCTTTAAAATTTATATTTTTTGTAGAAAATTCAAAACCATATTTGGTTAGAAATGAAACTATTTATTTGAAATTTTAACGATTTGGTAGAAAATGAACAAATTTTGTTGGAAAATTATACTTTCGTGTAGAGAATTAAACTGTTTTCTAGAGAATTCCTCTTTCTCCTTCAAAATTCAACTATTTTGGTGAAAATTCATCTTTTCATTAAAAAATTAATCTTCCTGATGTTAAATTCATATTTTTGATTGAAAATTTAATTATTTGGTAAAAAATTCATCGTTTTTTGGCAGAAATGTAACTATTTCGTTAAAAAGACATCATTTTTTGTTGGAGATTAAACTACTTCGTTAAAATTTAAACTTCTATGGTTAAAAATGAATTTTTTTAAGATTCACATCTTTGGTTGCAAAAACTATTTGGTTAAAAATTCATCTGATTGATTGAATTCAGCTGTTTGAAATTTTATTTTCAATGCTGAAAATTAATGTTTCAAACTGAAAATGTAGCCATTCCATTTTTAGTTGAAAACTGTTATTTTTAATTGAAATGCAATTATTTAGTTGAAAACTCTTTCTTCTTGGTTGAAAAGTAACTTTTTTGTTGCTAAATTATACTTTATGACAAAAAATTTAGCTACCTTATTGATCCACTTTTTGGATTAAAATTCATCTCTTTGGTTAATAATTTTAAAATGTTGTTCAAAATTCGATTCATTTTTGGTTGAAAATTGATTTTTTAATTAAAATTTTTTCATTTTTTGTTTAAAATTGATGTTTATAATTGAAAATTGATCTTTTCTAGTTGAAAATTCAAGTATTCAATTGAAAAATAATCTTTTTTGGTTGAGGTTTCAACTATTTGATTGTAAAATCTTCGTTTTTGGTTGAATTCAACTGGTCCAAAATTTGTGCCTTTTTTAAACATTAATTTTTTTAAACATATTTTTTTCAAAAAAAAAAAAACTACGAATTGTTTGCCGACGTTTCGTGAACATTACAGTTCACATCTTCAGGGCTGACCTGATTTATAAACCTTTTGTCAAACTTGTTAGGTCGATAAACCTAAAACAAATGATCATTGTTCCATTCTTTAGACAGAAAAAAGTCGTTATTCAATTTGATTCCCGAACATCTAATTTTTATTCTTTGAAAACGTTCAAAAATTGTAATATCCTATAATTTTAATATTGGAAATACACAGCCCTGAAGGTGTGAACTGCAATTTTCACGAAACGTCGGCAAACAATTCGCAGTTTTTACACGAGTGAAACCCGAAATATCTCTTTTTATCAAAATGAATCATCGTGAAAGCATAAAATCTATTAATCCAATTATTTGGTTGAAAATTTAACTGTCTTGTACAAAGATCCTCTTTTTGGCTAGAAATTGCACATTTCTTGGTTAAAAATGCAACTGTTTGGTCAAAAACGATAGTGCTTTGGTTGAATTTTAATCCTTCTTAGTTGAAAATCAACACTTCACATCAACTTAAATAACGATTGCAGTATACTCCCGAATTAAAATCTTAGGAATTTTGAAGCATTTTAAATCGATTTGAATATGGTATCCACATTATATTTAATTAAAATAAATTATTCATGAATTATTTTCCTAAAAAAATCACCCTATTTTCCCTGGTTTGAGAGCTAGCAATTTCTGCTGTGAAGTCTAATCCCGTGCAGAAATTCCAATTTAGATCTGATCGGGGCCAGATCGGGCGGGATTTGGCCCAAATCAGGCTATCTAGATGGGGCCAGACTCGAAATGAAACCCGATGCCCGATCGGGGCCCAAGCGCTGCGCCCAGAGATAAACATGCCTGGCTCGATCGGACCCATATTAATTTATTTTTCTTATTCTTAATTAAAAGGGATTCTTAAATGAAATAATATGTATTAAAATCGAATATATCACCTCCTTAACTGAAATTTGAGAATATAAATATCAGGTTATCTAACAGATCGCGATATGAAAAATTTGGAGTATGTCAGACACTTTTTTTCGAACAAACGGAAAAAGTTGAACGACGCAATATAACAGCCAGCATTTGTGCATGATAAGCCATTTAAGTATTTTGCAATATATTTTTGGTTTTAATTTCTAAATTGAAGTTGCTTTCAATTTCTATATTGAACTTAATTGTGGAAAGTTATTTTGAAATAAGCGGATTATAATATCGCACTGGCTCTTTAAGTTATTTTTACAAAAGCGAATATAAATAAGAAGGTTGTATTTACATTCCGATTGTATCAAATCACCTAAAATACGTGAAAATAAATATGTTTATGACGTCATTGTTGATCTAATTCGTTTTCACATTCAACAAATGAAATATTACTTTTGCTACAGTTCTTATAAATAAATAACCTCATTTCGAGGATTGGTTTCATCTTAACATTCTTAATAAATTTACTTATTATAGTCTTCAGCACGTAATTTAGGAATATCTTGAAGTATAATATACCTACGCACTCGTCTTGTTCTCACTTTTGGCATTTTTTCCCACTTATTTTGTCACTTTTACAAATAATAATTAAAATATTTTTGACGCTTGACACTTTACATTGAAACTTGGGCGATTTGGAGTCAACTCACTTCAGTCCCCGAAATTAATTGAGCGCCATCTACTGGCAAGCTTGGCTGTTAAGCCGGGGTCGAGAGGAGGCCAAATTTAACAACCACAAAATTGTGTGGCCGATCTGGCCCAAATCGGAAATAAGGCCAACATTTGGCAATTTCTGCACGGGATATTTTAATATTTTTATTTATTGTTGACTAATTGCCGAAGCCTATAGTCCATAGGTCCATAAGTACATAGTCTCGTACGTTACGTATAGCCATATTGGTAACTGAACTCACTAGAAACACGAAAACCCTAGAATAAACGTGAAACACGTATTTAGCCAACAGTTACGTTACTTTATGGAGGGGGTTGTGAGGGTGGTAAGAAAAAACTGTGGTCGTCAAGGAAGTGATACGAGAAGGATAAAAAATACCAATATTAGTAACCAAG
>NC_046663.1:77823890-77824321 GCF_010883055.1 Belonocnema kinseyi
TCCCCAATGTTGCCTGTTCTTTAAACTTCTCCTGCAGTTTTTCGTCATTGTGTCGCACTAGGTTGACCTTCCATTCACCTCAAAAAATTCACTTAGTTTATGGAAGGCATCTAAAAGGAAGAGCGTCAATCAAATTATTGCCTTCCAACACCATCGAAAAAGCTTTCAGATGTCACTCATCCACTTTTCCCAGATGCGAAAGTTGATCCGTACGAGGTAACACCCTGACACACAAATATGAGAAGAACCGGCGCTTCGGGCATTCACAAACCCTGAAACGAATGAGCCTGATAGGACTGAGGACTTTGGAAAATAAATTGCTGGAATAATGGAAAAACTCAGCTCGACCGGCTTAAAATACTCCTCGCTTTTCATCAACTCTCCATGTCACTCGCACATTTTCTCCACCCTGTATTCTTTCCCAACTTCTA
>NC_046663.1:77824421-77828820 GCF_010883055.1 Belonocnema kinseyi
TCTTAATTCTCAACTCTAGAGCCATCACTTTTATGCGAGAGTTCGTTTTTTTTAATGCTATGCGCTTAAAATAAAAAGACCGTGTGTGCGCTTGCGCTTCATAGAGTCATGTAAGTGATAAAATACTTGGAATGTTGTCGAGGTGGAGCTTGGAGATGTAAATTATAAAAATAAGGTTAAAATGTTCCGCTCTTTTAGAATTTAGACTACACATTTTCCTCATAAATGCTTTTAATTTCATATAAAATCATATTCAGGAATGGCTTTTTTCGTTTTCCTTTTTAAGCAAATTTCATATGTATATTCTGTGCAATATGCCATATTCTATATTGATTTTATAAGATTGCTGTGCATACATGACATGGTGCTTTTTTCTAAAATTTTAACCACGTATTGTGGATCGATCAACAATGAAAGTCGTAAGCATCGACGTTCCGATTTATACACATATTTGACGTCATACGCACGTTGTTAGCAACGGTCGCAGTGAGAACACAAAAAATGTGATACGGCTAAACTGTTCGGATACACGGAGAAAAATGGATGTTCAAATGTCTAAAGAATGGAACAATGATCATATGTTTTAGGTTTATCGACTTAACACATTTGACAAAAGGTTTATAAATTTGGAATAAAATTTGAGTTTAAGTAACTTAGAATAGATAGAATATTTAATTCAGATTAAAGATCATTCTTTCGCCGATTACTTACCCCGTTTTTGTTTTTAATTAGAAATATTTATCGTAACCTCAACTTGACTGAATGCATCATCTGATCGATATTTTATGCCCTTTATTTATTTTTCGTTCGTGTTTGAACATTAAGGTTTAATTTAAAATTCACAAATAAGTTATCAATTAATTCCTTAAATGACCATAAATAAGTAAACTGCTCAAATATTGACATACGTTATTTGAAATAACCATGCATGTAATATTTCGGACTTTTGAGTTGAACATTTTGGATGTCCGAGGGTAACATTTGACTTTTTAAGATCTACAAATGTTTACATCGAAACTCTAGATTGTTGTCATATAGTTAAATATGTAATATTTTAACCCTGAACATCTAGATGTTACGTTCGAACATCCATTTTTCTCCGTGGAGTTGACAACAACGTTTCGTATGACGACAAATACGCATATAGGGCAGGGTGGAGCGAGATAAGCATAGGAGTTAAGATGAGTAATTTAATTTTCGCATAGGTTATCATTCATTTTGTAAATGTTTTTTGTATTATTATCAGGAAAAAATTATCAAACTTCTTTTTTGAAAGTTTTTCGCTTAATGTTGAATAAATCTGGAAAAAACGAAAGTACAAATTTTAATACCTGTATTCTACCTCTATTTTGCATTTGTTTAGAAAGTAAAAGAATAAAAAAAATCACATATTAGATATTTTTGCAATGGTTGCTTAGATAGCTTATTTATTACACCTTAAGTCTTCAACAAATTTATATATGACTGTAAAACCGAAATAGGTAAAATTTTAATTTGACTAAAAAGTGTTATATGGGGCGGAATCAGCCACTACTCTGGGACGGAATAGGCCACCTCTTCCAGTGCATTAACCTAACCTATTAGTGTAACAGTCAGTAGGTTAGGATGCAATTTTTCATATTATCAAATTGTGCAGGGTGTTAATTATGGTGTAAACGTATAAAAAACTAATCTTATCGACAAAAATGCTCAGAAAAAGTATGACAGCAGCACTGTTACAGGTATATGATAAAATAATATGAGTTGCTGTCAACCAGAAGAGAGACCACTGTTTTTCTGGTGTATTTTTTAAATAACTTTGTTTGAAAACTCGGAAAATGCTTTAAAAAACAAAGAAATCAGTGTTGTGGTTTAAAAATACCTCAGACGTTAAAAAAACGGTTTAATACCCCAATATATATGAAATTCAGTGTCGTGTAGCAATTGTAGGAGACCAGTCTATAGTATTTGGAAGCTTACGTATTGTAGAATTTATCTTTTACTGAAATAATGTATATGGTTAAGTCGAAAAATTGCTATATTTATTTCTGTAATATAATTATTAAAATATGTGTGGATATGAATCGTTTTTCTATTTACTCTTTGTAGTGTTAGTTATGGTAGAGGTTAGGATTAAAGATTACATCATTTTTCTCAATTCTCTATCAATTTTCTATAACTCCCCAAGTGCGAAGTCACATACGGCCCAACATTGGCCCATAGTCGACAAAAATATTGCCGAAGCTCGGCTGCCATTATCGCGCCAATGACGGAATTATAACTATGGCCTGCACTTGGCAGCCAAGGTTTGGTTGCCATTGTCGGCCCAACACTAGGTACCAGTATTGGGCCAAATCTAGGTGCCATCGTCGCGCCATTACCGGATTGATAACTATTGCCTTGACTTGGCAGCAAAGCCTTGGCTGCCATTGTCGGCCCAACACTGGGCACCAATACTGCTATAGTCTAAGGTATAAGGATATGACAAAAAAGGTATTTGGAAAATAAATATTAATTGATTGCGAGTACTTTGAATATAAATATTAATGGTCCTGTTTATATTGAATACATATATTACATTTTGAACATTATATTACAAATAAAATTTCTAACGCTATGGGGGGGAGGGTATCGAACCTACATCTATGTACCTAAATCTATCGCCTAGCAGTCGGGAGGGCTAACCACTGCACTAAACCGACAAGTTGAAACTATGTAAAAAAGCCATCCTCACAAGCTGCAGTTCAGAAAAGTTAAAGAACCAAATTTTAAGCTCTCTTTTCCTAATTATTTATTATTATGCGACGTTATGTAAATGTAAAATACACGAACTGTTAACAGGAATATCATTACAATAATTTTAAAATAAATAATTTAAATCGATTACAATTATTCTTCGCCTAATATTTCGTTTTTTTTTCGTTGTAGCCTAATTTACGACTTTTTGCAATAACGGGAAATGTAAATTTTTATAAACATTAAAAATTTGTAATGACAACTTAAAAAATTTCATCGTGAACTTCGACAATTTTTCAATAATTTTTTTTTTAATCTTTGGTGTAAGATTTGTTTATTAGGTGCTAAAAGTGAGACTTGGCGAAATTAAGTGCCGATTCTGGGCCAAGCATAATTGGAGGATCGGCAAATATGAATAGCCAATATAGGCTGCCAGCACTGGCTCAACATTGGACCGATTTAAATAAAACATGGTTTGCCGTGGTAAAAGTGATTGGGCCAGACTTTGGCTGATCCTCATGGAACATGATTCCCCTTACTGAAAGCAAGACTTGGCGCAATAAAGTGCTGATACTGGGCCAAGCATTGGCGGGGAATGGCAAATATAAAAAGCCAATACAGGCTGCCTGCAGTGGCTCAATATTGGGCCGATTAAAATACCGATATTGGCCCAATAACTTTAGCCGAACTTTGGCTGCCAAAATTAGACCAACACTGGGCCGTGTATTCAGCTCCAGCAATTCGCACTTGGGTCTGTTTCAAAAACTTAAATACTTTAAATTTTCCGTGCAATTTTGGAAAGATGTTTGTGAGATATGTTTTCATTTTAAAATAATCTAACTTAATAAAAGAATGTGGTGCAGAAGAGACGCTAGCAGACACATGGGAAAGAAATCGGTTAAGATGGTGCGGACATGTTGAGAGAATGCCAAATGAACGACTAACGAAACAAGTGTATCAAGGTAAAGTAAATGGCAACGTGCCCAGAGGTAGACTGCGGAAAGAATGGTTAGAATGTGTGAATGAGACCCTACTTAGAAGAGACATAAGAAGTCATAGAAACACGAGAGCCTGCATGAAAAAATGCATGGACATGAAAGAAGCAAGAGTAGTATGGCAAGACAGGAAAGTATGGCGGCAAATAGTTAATAAAAAGAGTGTTAGTAGAGTGAACGACGCCTGAAACAAAGACCTTGGCTATTAATGGATCCAAGTGGGGAACCTTACATAACGACTTCGTGAGGTTCTTCGCTTGGGGTGATTGCTAGAGAGATTGATCAGCAACATGGGTCGGAGCAGTGTTGCGGAACGAACTTGTTATTTACTTAAATAGCACGAGAATTCTGGATCATTCTGAAAAATCTCTATCCCTTCCACACACTACTCCTTTCCCCTGCCGAGTGAGTCACGCCTACCCCGAAAGGGAAATGGCTTAATGGTGTAATAATAATAATAATAATAATAATAATAATAATAGTAATAATAATAATAAGACCCTTAATTACAAATAATATATAATAAGCCATTTAATTAAGTGACCCATCTCGCCCCAATGCCTGGCTCATTCTGCCCCAGGCATGAGGCGATATGAACCAAGTGCAATTGTTCTTTATTTTCGTTTCTAATTCCGCATATACTTTTTTAGTTATTTTCATCTTGCCAACATTTGAATTGAAAATGTTTG
>NC_046663.1:77828920-77832333 GCF_010883055.1 Belonocnema kinseyi
TTTCAAGCAATGAATTAGCAGATTTTAAATACTGACGTGAAAAGGACAACTATGCTCATCTCGCCCCACCCTACCCTACGTTCGAACGTCGACGTTTACGACTCTTATTGTGAACTCTCCCTGAGAGGTCATTCAAAGCCAACATAAGACATTTTAGGGGGTGGTTGGTTTAGTAAAATATGGCTGTCTCTTATGAATAAGTAAAGGAGTTTATCTTTTAAAAAAATAATTGAAGTTCTAACCAAAAAATATGAATTCTCAACAAAAAATGCTGCAAGATTTTATTTTCTTTTAATTTTACATTATAAGTGATTAGTTGAATTTTTGAACCAGAAAATTAATGTTCTACCCATAAGATAAATTGTCTGCAAATTACATTTTTTAACCAAATACTTGCAGTTTTAAACTAACACCATAAATGTTTAAACAAAAATGGAATAGTTCAAGTTGCATTAAAAAAAAAAGAATAATTTTTAATACAACAATCTAATTTTCTAACAAAATATCTGAACTTTCAAGCCACAAATGCGAATTTTTTACAAAGAATTAGAATTTTCAATACAAAAGTTTAGTTTGAACTACAGAGGTTAATTTCGAATAAACTCTTTAAATACTTAATTTATAAAATTAATTTCAAAACAAGAATATTTTTTGTCAAAGAAGTTTACTTTTTGAACAAAGATATGAGTGTTCATTTAAAAATATGAATCTTCAATCAAAAAAATGAGTTATAAAAAGAATAGTTCAAGTTTTCACCATAAAAGTTGAATTTTCTAGACAAAAGATGAATTCTCGACAGAAAATATGATAGTTGGTATTTTAACTAAGTAAGATTTTAATTTTTATTCGCAAATAGTAGAATTTACCCAAAAAAGTGAAATTTTGAAACAGAAAGAAATTATTATTTTACCAAAAAGACAAATTTTCAACAAAATATATAAATTTTCAAACACTTTAATTTTGAATTAAAAAATTCAAATTTTAAGCCAAAAATGGAATAGTTAAATTTTCTTTTAAAAAGATTAACTTTTTAACTAAAAAAATAATGAATGATCAACAAAATTGTTAATTTTGCAGCCAAGAAAGTCAATTTCTGTGTAAAATAATAAATCTTTAACTAAAAAAAAAATTTACCAAGTGTTTAAATTTTACACCAAATAATTGAGCTTCTGCCAAATTATTGAACTTTCGAACATAAAATATAAAGATTCTACAAAACAATTGAATTTTTACTCGAAAATGTGAACTTTCAATAAAAAAAGTTAATTTTTAATCTAAACAGATTATTTTTTTAACCAAATATTCGCAGTTTTAACAAAAAAAAAGATGATATTTCTATAAGGGAAAGGAAATTTTCAAACAAAAAAAAACGTATATCAATCAAATTGTTTGATTTTGAAGGCAAAAAGACGAATTTTAAACTAAAAAGGGTGATTTTTTACAACATTGTTGAATTTTTTATCAAAATAATTAAATTTTAAGACACTAATACCATTTTTAACCAAAAAGATGAATTATGAACTAGAAATTTAAAAGTAAACTTTTCAATTAAAAAATTGAACTGTAAATTTAAAAAGTTGGCATTTCGTATTACATTCTATTAATTCAGTTCATATTTAAGTAAAAAAGTGAGGAAGAGAGGAAAACTGTGAAGCCTCCAATTAAAAAATACAAATTTTGATATTTTATAATGTAAAGAACTATAGTTTTAATAAACATTGAAGTTCATTTTTATTACTTTTGATATATTAGGTAGGAAAACTGTAAATTTTGTTTACAAAATAAATTGGATTTCACAGCATCTCAGCCCCTTAAGTAATTGTAAAGTTGTACATTTGTAAAAATAAATAATGTTTATTATTATTAACAGACTTTATTTTCTAAATTTATTAAATCTGAGTAAGATTGTGATGGGGGGGAGAGGGCTTAAAGCAAATTTAGCGTTATCTTACATAAGGATGAGGGGGTGTTGAAATTTTCAGAAAAACGACTTACGTTATTTGTGAGTGATCCCTTATTAGATCATTAATTTATAAATGTTTTTATAAATTCATGAATATAACAGTTTATATTAATACTAATATTACTAGTTACTACACGGAGAAAAAGATATCGCACAATGATATCACAAAACCTCTATATTGCAAAAAGCGCAATATGATAACGTACAATCAGGTCCCAGAGCTTTGTACGATATTATAATGCACTAATATCACAGACCTAAATAAAGTTAAATTTTGTTGCTGTCGTCTTATACGGCGCCCTTAGCAGCAATGGGAAAAAGGCAGAGTATGAGCCAGTTCGAGCTATAAATTGGGACTCTAGATTTAAAACAATCACAGAGAAAATTAAAAATTTGCTGCAGGTAAAACCTGCAACTGTTAATGACTAAACATATTTCGGCGAAAGCTTCACTGAGGTTAGGCAAATAATTCTGAACTCGTCGACTGCGTCGCGCTGAAGTGAGCAAATTTCAGTAAAACATGTAGAATCTACGACAGAAAACATAAAAGAATATGTACTTACTGATATATTTCCTCCGAAATAAATCACATTATTGTAGAGGAATTAGAGCTTACTTAATACAATTTGGCAAAAGCGCAAAATGTAACTAACGCATGGGAATCCCCATTTCTTACGTTATAGATTGCACAATTATGCGTTATATAATGTAAAAACTTGCGATGTACGATATCACGATTTTGCGCTATTATAATGCGATAATTACGACATATATTTTAATTTGTGCGATATAGTTTTCTCAGTGTACTGATATTATTAGGTGATTTATTTTTATTTGAAATACCTTTCAGGAATTCCTCCTTTAATTCTATTTTTTAATTATGTTGCATATTATAGTCTGAGGAAAATTCTAGTAAATTGTCAATGATATAATAAAAAAGTGTATTTAATTTAATTTTTTTGAATTCTGTAACACTAATTTAAAAGAATTTTGACTCTTACCAAAGAGAATAGTTTTCTTACCTATAAATATTCTGTATAGGGTCATTCACTAACTTTTTTTATTCTTTCATATTAAATTATATGCTCTAAAATCACTAATAATACGAACATAGTGCAAAAAAACTTTTTTCGAACTTATATTTAAAAAAGAAAAATGTTTATACGCATTTAGTATTTCTATTTCTGTCGCGCCCATTTTGCGACATTGCTGTGACGTCACATACCTTGAAAATCTTGTAAATAATCTAGGCGATTCACGTTTTTTCATAAAAATTAAAATAAAACAGTGCTGCTATTGCTGATTTCTGCACAAATGTAAGAGCATGCTATATATATATATATATATGTATATATATACGAGGGTGGATTGATAAGTTTCCGGCCTGACCAAGAAAAACAACGTTTTTAAGAATTTTTTTTTTTTATTTCTCAACATAATCTCCTCCAAG